>NC_135805.1:105005670-105361076 GCF_964213995.1 Mustelus asterias
CCAATTATCTGGCACCATCCCTGCATCTCAGAAAGATTAGAAAATTTCCAATGTAGTTTCCCTTAGTATCTTTGGATGCATCTCATCCAGTCCTAATGTCTGATCAACTTTTAAGTACAGACAGCCTATCCAATACTTGCTCATCAATTTTAAGTCTTTATTCGTCTGAATTATCTCTTCTTTTATCATGGCCCTCACAACATCTTCCTTGATAAAGCCAGACACCAAAAGAAGGATTTTCCAGCTGCGCTCATCCCAAAACCGGAAAATCCCACCTGAGGTCAACTGACCTTTCCCTGGTCCACCCCTCGCCCGCTACAATTCCTGTGGCAGGTGGAACGGGAAAATACACCCCAAAGTTTTAATTAAACAGCTCAGCCATGCCACCATGCATAAATCCCCTTTTTGGCCCATAATCATTCCTACCACGTTTACTACCTACCTGCCTGAAAACACTGTAAACAGGAATGTTGTACTGCCATTCCTGCGCTTCTTTCTTCCATATGTCAGTAATAGCTATCATATCACACTCCCGTGTATTTCAGCTCATCTAGTTAAAGTCCAACAGGTTTATTTGGTAGCAAAAACCACAAGCTTTCGGAGCCTTAAGCCCCTTCTTCAGGTGAGTGGGAATTCTGTTCACAATTTTGTGAACAGAATTCCCACTCACCTGAAGAAGGGGCTTAAGGCTCCGAAAGCTTGTGGTTTTTGCTACCAAATAAACCTGTGGGACTTTAACCTGGTGTTGTTAAACTTCTTACTGTGTTTACCCCAGTCCAACGCTGGCATCTCCACATCATTTCAGCTCATTTGCCATATTCTCGAGACATTTTGTATTGAAGGATATATGCCATTCAAGTACTGGCAAATGCCCTTGTTGCTATTTTCTATCCTTTGTGTATCTGTCTTCCAATTCTCTCCCCTCCATTTCCAACTTTTCTTCTCTCCTTTCTGAATCTACAACCACATTCTCACCTTCCTACCTAGCTAGTTTAAATCTTGAGAAGACTAGATAAGCTATGGTTTTGAGGGTTGTCTTCCAAGCTACTCGCCATCCTGACTTGGAAATATATTGGCGTTCCTTCATTGTTGCTGGGTTAAAATCATGGAAAAGCCACCTTAACAGTTCTGAGGGTGTACCTACACCATGTGGACTGCAGCAATTTAAGAATGCAGCTCAGCACCATCTTCTCGAGGGCAATTAAGGGATGGGCAATTAATGCTGGCCAAGCCAGCAAAGCCCACATCCCTTGAATGAAAAAAAAATAACAGGTACTTAAAAAGATAGTCAGGAACTAATGGAAGAATGATACAAATAAGTTTTTTTATGTGGCTGTGGAGAATTGTTGACTATGCTAAATTGATAACTTATTACAGCCTCAGATATTCTTTCTGTGATCTCTTTTCCCAATGTCTTGATGTTTATTTGCCCCCTCTGACCGATTCCCAATTTGCATCCGGGTGGCAGGCCCAATTCTCTCATGCCTCCATCATCCCCGAGTTGAAATAATGCATAGATGGGCCACTTAGGACCAAGTTGGGAGATTTCCCACCTCAAGCTACTCGCATTACTAGTGAAAATAAGATCCTATAGAGTTAACATCTGAAAGAATAGCATGCTTAAAATAGTTGTTGGATAGCAGGAAGAGAATGCAAGGCACTTGAATCTTATTTTGAGCATGTCAAAATTAATAGCATAGTCACTATGGATGCACAAGATTGGAGGAAAGGTATGTCTTAAGAATCATTGGGAAACATGTTGGCCGGGATTCTCCTGAAAAAATTCTAAGTGCTGAATTTGCGTAAAAACTGGAGTAAATCCCTCTTTTTTTCAGCAGGATTTTCAAAATGGATCTCCCACACTCTGTGCATCACAGAGAGCCCAGTGTGAATCTCAGTAAAAATCAGTGGGTGGGCCTTTTCCCACTGGACAAGCATAGTGCTGAGCAGGTCACTGCACATGCACCGATCTGTCAGAGCTGAGACAGCCTGCACAGCCAGTCTTCTGATCGCTGGCCAGCACATCAATCCCCATCACTGCTCCTCCGACCTGCCCCCAACCCTCGATTACTGGCCTCCCTGACGTGTCCGGGCCAGCCCCGAACCTTAGCCCCCAGCCTGCCTCGATCTCCCGCCCCCCGGGCAGTCCCGATCTCCACATCCCCACCCCACGCAGGCCAACCCCCTACCTCGATGGTCAGCCAGATCACTGTCCACCCTCCTTCAGTCACCAATCCCAACTGCAGAGTGGCAGCGGAACCCCACCCTCACTGATCTCCCCCACAGGCCCCGCTCCCTTGGTACTGCCTGATGCCCAGTGGGCAGTGCCAAGGTGCTGCTTGAGCATTGCCACTTTGCCCCTTGGGCAGTCAAGCTGGCATCCCCCTTACCCCCAACCTCCTGGGGGGCCTCCATGGGCACTCTTCACTTCAGCGGGGCCAGGCCGCCAGCTTCCCATTAGTGGGGAGATGTTGTAAACCCCACTGGAGTGAAACACTCTTGGGTAGGGGTGGGGGGTGGGGGGCAGGGAGAGAGAATTCAGTCCCAGGCCCGCTAATGACATTAAAATTAGAATTTAAATATTTTAATCAGCTCCTATTTCTGGCGCAGAGCTGACGACGCCGAAAACCTGGCAGCCAGAGAAGCATGGAGGCCGTGGCACCCAGCGGGAAGCCCGCTACACAGTCTGTGCTTATGTCTTCCAGCCCGCTGTGCTAATTACCCCTATTAATGCTGAGGAATGAAATACTATCCCATTGCTGTAATTAATCACTTCCAAATTCAGTTGATGCAGAGTATAGATCTTTCTATTTTCCCCAGTCTCAGTAGAACGCCACTTCATACACTTTTCCATTTCCCACACTAGCTATCCTGAAGCCTTTATGAATAAGACTATCAACTTAGTGCTAAATTATGACCAATGTTCACTGTATTGAAGCTGTTCATATTTATTTTGAACTCAACAGACATCTTATCTAATCAAACTTTACTAGATTTCTTCACAAGCCCTAAAAATGAAAGCGCTAACATGTACACCTGCATTCCCTCGCATAAGATTAATTTTAAGTAGAAGCAAGGAAATAAAGTACTGTTGGCTTTGTTAGCTTTTTTAGCATTCCCTGTCAATGTGTTTATTTAAATTTTAGACCTAATATGGAGTAATTTCCATAATTGAAGGTTGCCTTAAGATCAAATCTGAGTTCAAAATTTATTTTCTATATTTTGTACTAAGTCTACTGAGCCTGGAGCATGGAAAGAGATACATTTTTGTTATAAATTGGATGAGGCTAATGGTTCTTATATTATCTGTTAGTCCCAGAATTTAAATATCATCAAGTACTTACATCAGGGGAGGCGAAGGCATACATCAGGGGAGGCATGCTAGACTATTCATGCAGAAACTCGAGTAATATTCTGGGGACCCGAGTTCTTATCCCGCCACGACAGATGGTGGAATTTGAATTCAATTTTAAAAAATCTGGAATTAAGAATCTACTGATTATTATGGAACTATTGTCAGAAAAACCCATCTGGTTCACTAATGTCCTTTAGGGAAGGAAATCTGCCGTCCTTACCTGGCCTGGCCTACATGTGACTCCAGATTCTTGTGACTTTTAACTGCTCTCTCGAATGGCCTAGCAAAGCCACTCAGTTCAACGGCAACGAGAGATGAGTAATAAATATTAGCCAGCCAGCGACACCCATGTGCCACGAAAGTATAAAAAAAGTTGTTTCACAAATGTTCAATACATCTCCCACTGTAACTGGTGAGAGGATAGCAAAATCCTCAGAGAAATGGCTGGTGATTGCTTGAATTCCCATAGCAGATGGGTACTACCCCCAAAAGATTTTCAGTCCCATTATTTTATCATTTTGTATTTTGGATCTGAGTATCTGTAGTTTATGTGGGAATCTCTGTACCAAATATCTCAATAAATAATACTTTTTAAAAAAAATCATCTCCTGTCTCATATCCCAAATCTGGAACTCCATGTCTTGTGCTGAATGTTGCCTAGCCTCCTTATCTTTTCTATGTTGAGTGATAAAATCTACATATTTCTATTTTTAAAGTTGCCTAACAAAGAACCTATTATCCTAAATGGTCCAAGTTTTGAAGAGTTAGAAAATGAAGAGTTGTGAGTCAAGGGGCACTCCTCCTTCAAGAATTTCAACTATCAGAGAAAACTAGTGCTGTAAAGTAAAGCTTTTGGTTTTCATAAACTTTTCAAGCAGAATTCTTTTAAAAAAGCATGCTAATACTTGAAATTGAATTTTAATCCCTGATAAAGCAATATTTATCAATTGTTCTGACAGCTTTTGCTGACCATTTTCAATTATATGTACACCTCCGTATCATTTATCAGTTCAGATTCTTCTGTTTCTGTTATTTTGATGACTGCTTGTAATGTGTATTAAGTACACTTGAGTAGAAATTGTAACAATATTGTGTTCTTTACTGCAGTCTACAGTAATTTCATAAGTTAGTTGCTCAGGTTCAAGATGTTTATTCAGCACACATATTTTCTGAAATTCTTTGCAAATGTATGTGCTTCGGTTACAGAATAAAGATTATTTTTGATAAAAAAGTACTTGTGTCGAGCTAATCCACGAAAGACATCTAAATTTTATATATATATATAGAGCCTGAAAACACAAGATTCTGTTTAGTACCGTCACAATGATGGAATGAGACTTCTGGCCTGACCCTGTTGAGTTCCTGAGCTCCAACAATTTGCATAATGCCAGAGAGTTGTGGGGTGAGGGGGCGGGGATGCAAATAAATGCAGTACTGGTGAGCCACTGGATACAGCCAGCAGAAGATCCGTGAACGGGAAAGAAATGTCCCTCTTTGTAAGAAGGCCACTTCTGGCAAAATCCCCTTGAACTAGTTAACTGACAGGTCTTCAAACTCACCTAAAACAGCACTATGATCCCCACTCCCAACCTTTCAAGTACACTGTGCCTGCTTATTCCTAGTAGTTGTACAATATGTTGGGTGATGTTCCTTGTCGGGGAAGTGTCATTCCCATGGCGTTTGTTGCTGTGGTAACTGTTACTGGGGACATGTGAATGTCTGGGATTGATGGCAGTTCTGTATTCAGTATAGCTGCTGAGATCCCAGCTTCCTGATTGGCCACCTGCAGTGAAGGGACAGATTCCATTCTTACTTTGTCGCTCCCAAGGAGTATTAATGAAAAAGTTCATAAGCAAAAACAACAGCCAGGTACTTTTTCTCAATCGGAGCATAGACTCATTCCTTTTGCATTAGTGCTCAGGAAGGGGCGACATGGTGGCACAATGGTTAGCACTGCTGCCTCACAGCACCAGGGACCCAGGTTCGATTCCTGGCTTGGGTGACTGTGTAGAGTTTGCACGTTCTCCCTGTGTCTGTGTGGGTTTCCTCCAGGTGCTTTGGTTTCCTCCCACAGTCCAAGATGTGTGGGTTAGGTTGATTGGCTATGCTAAATTGACCCTAGTGTCAGGGGGATTAGCAGGGTAAATATGTAGGGTTATGGGAATAGGGCCTGGGTGGGACCACAATCCTACCCAGGATGTATTCCCATAACCCCACATATTTAACCTGCTAATCCCCCTGATAGCAGTGGTGTTATTGTCACTGGTTGTTTGATTTTGGTGAATGCTGATAATGTTCTACAGGTAGATATCCTCAACATCTTTGTACTTTCAGAAGTCAATGATTTAATGTTCTGCAACATGTTGTAAATCTCTGTTAAGGTGTTTAAGGTTATCAGTCCAAGCTTAAGACTTGCTCCAACTGTGATGAGTGGTTGTTGCATTCCATATGATGGAACTCCAGATCTTCATCCTTACTATTGCATTGGGTTCGAGAACTTAATTTTTGGATCTCCATGTTGAGCCACTTCACACAGGTCTGTGCATGATGCACCAGTGTCTATCTGACACCTCCTGTCCACTTGATATTCACCTGCTGCAGTCTTCATTGTAACAATCACAAACCACTTATCACCTATAGACTTGATGGAATCAACCACAGATCCTCCCACACCCAGAATCCTGTATGCTTTCAGCCCCTGATCCCCAACCACTTCCCTCCTCCCCCCCAGGAGTATCACAACCCTTGCCCTCTGAAGGCCACCCTCGATGCCCTGCAGGACACATGCCATCAGATTTTACATGGCTCCTTCTGTCCCCACAGAAGAAGAATGACGATAATCGCCGGAAGAGGGTGAAGACATGGGGTGGTGTGCCTTTGAGGGGCGGGCACTGGAGCTCGCAGGAGTGGAGGGGAATGTGGACCATTAGTGACAGCATAGTCGGGCTGGAGCATAGAAGTGAGCACCTGCCAATCCTTCACTTGTTGGACAAATCTCAAATAAGTTGCATGCAGCCCAGATTCCTACTTCTCCTTTGCACTTAGCCTTGTGCCCTGTGCTGCAGGAAGGACCCCAACACGCCAGGGCCATCTGGCATCGCGGCCCCACTGCTACTCCAGCCCATCCTGCCCCTGACAGCTCGGAGGACTCCTCGGGGGAAGCCGATGAAGCGACCTCCAAGGCCGGCACCAGTTTTGCATCAGCTTCCACCTCACAATTCACCATCCCAGAGACTCTCACATCGATGGGTCTAGTTAGTGGCGAGGCATCTGGGTCACTCTCTAGTGAACGCAACACATCTGCTGATGTACATCGAGTGGAGGAGGGAATGTCCGAGGCCTCTGGCATGCGGGGGCCTGCTGGAGGTGAGGACTCAGCTGACCCCAGGCTACATGCTGGGTCTCTGCGATCACTTCTCCCTCACCTGCTGGAGATGCAGCAACAGAGCCAGGGAATGCAGGATGGGCTGATGAACAACTGCGAGGCTGTTGGGAAGATTCCCAAAGCTTTCAGGCGGACCAGCTATTGCCTGTCTTGCGTGGTTCCCAGGTCAGCACTGCAAAGGTGGCGTCTGCAATGGAAGGTCTAGGTCAGGAAATCCTCACCATGAGTGGCAGGGTCCAATGGCTGAGTTATAGCAGGTCACGTGGAGTCCCAGAGGGCTGCAGCTGAGGGTTTCAACAGGCTTCTCAGGATTCTGCAGCTCATGGCTGAGAAGCTTGCGAGCTTGCAGGAGACCAAGCGGGACAGCGCCGAGACACAGCGGACTATGGCTGCAGCCTTTGAGAACGTGGCCCGGTCACATAGGGTCATGGCTGGGGGGCTGCAGAGCTTAAAGGAGACCCAGTGGGACACCGCCGAGCCACAGTGGGCTATGGCAGCAGCCTTTGAGAATATGGCCCTGTCATAGAGAATCATGGCTGAGGGGCTGCAGAGTGTGGCCTAGTCTCAGAGGGCTGCTGCCATTGACAGGTGGCCCACGACTCAGAGGGCCATCACAGAGGGCTCGGCCACCATGGCAAGAACACAGGTGGTCCTCCAGGACTGGTAGTGCCAGGTGATGCTGGAGCTTCTGGAGCTCACTGCAGAAACACTGCCGTCACATGGAGTGACCCAGGGGCTCACAGGAACCCCGAGAGAGGAGGAAGGGCTCGAGCCCAAGTCGGGGCCTTCCAGCCAGGAGACTGCGGCTGTGGCTACACCTTGCGACTCCCCCATTCCTGACACTGGCACATCCCAGGGGCAGTGGGATGAAGAGGGTGTCATGGATGCATCCCTAACACCTGGAAGCTGGCCAGGACCCTCAAGGTCCAGGCCCTCCAGAGGATGATCGCCAAGGGCATCACAGGCCATGGGGCACAGTAGACAGATGGCCAACTCCACTTCAAATGCATATCCTGGGGAGACACCGAGACATACTGGTCGGCCACGTAAAGTTAAGAAGTTGTAACGGCACTAAGATGGCACAGGTGAAGGACAACACTAGGTAGATAGAATATCTAGGTACTTTAAAGTCTCACGTTCACATGTTTTTATGTTATCACTTATTTTGAAGGCACTATTATTGGCACCAATAAATGTTATTCCACTCCACACTGTGACTAATTTGTCTCTGATTAGCCTCTAACAGGAATGTACTTACCCTGCTAGTCACCGGAGGAACCCTGCACGTTGATGTCAGTGGGGGAGGCCCCTCAATGCACTGCTACTGAGAAAATCAAGGCACTCAAATAATTCACTGGCTATAGTGGGTGGCATGTATTGGCAGGAACTTACAGCATCTGCCATGGCATCCCCAGAACCTACGAGAGATTCCCTTCCCCCACCCTACCTGCCCCAGGGCCCTGCATGGGGGTTTAGTGCTCCCTTACCCACCACCCAGATGTGGGCCCAGTTGCCAGCATGCATGTGGAGCTTGGGTAGCAGTCAGATTAGTTTGCACCAGAGCATCATCGCAATGGCACATAGTGCCTGCCACTGAAACTCACTAACACAGCGCACCCAGGCCCACCACTCTGGTGTTACAATGTTGCAGGAGATTGTAGGACTTTGGGGGATGGGGGGATGGAACCTACGTGTGACAATACAGGCCCCTAGAGACCAAAGCGCGTGGTGATCAGGCCTTCAGCACCTGGGTGGTGTTGGTCATCATCGTCCTCCCGCTCCTCCTCTTCCTGCTGGGCGACCTCCTCCCCAGCGATGTCCTCTTCCTCCAAAACTCGCTGCTGCGCCAGGTTGTGTTGGGCACAGAACACCACCACAATGCGGGAAGAAATCGGGCTGTATTGTAGTGCCCCACCAGAGCAGTCCAAGTAAAGTTTATTTATTGGCCACAAGTAAGGCTTACATTAACACTGCAATGAAGTTACTATGAAATTCCCCTAGTCACCACAGTCTGGCGCCTGTTCAGGTCAACGGGTCAATGCACCTAACCAGCACGTCTTTCAGAATGTGGGAGGAAACCGGAGCACCCAGAGGAAACCCACGCAGACACGGGGAGAACGTGTAAACTCCACACAGACAGTGACCCAAGCCGGGAATCGAACCCAGGTCCCTGGCACTGTGAAGCAGCAGTGTTAACCACTGTGCTACTGTGTCACCCAAGCACCTGAACCACATTTTGAGGAGCCCACTCTACTATGGAACGGGTAGCATTGTGGGCCTCATTAAATTGAATCTCCGCCTCAGTCTCAGGCCTCTGCACAGGTGCCATAAGCCAAGTCCGAAGCAGGTACCCCATGTCCCCCATCCCTCTCTACACCCACAACCATCCCTGCACCCTGGGTTCCTTTTCAAAGACCTCCGGGATATTGGAACTCCTCAATATAAAATTGTCATGCACGTTGCCGGGATGTCTGGCACAGATGTGCATGATGTTCATCTCATGGTCACACACCAACTGCACATTCATTGAATGGAAGTCCTGGATTCTTCACCAGGGCCTTGAGGGCAACAGGGGTACAGTCTATATATAGCTCCCTGCACATTTGGCATCCCCGTGATGGCTGCGAATCCTGTAGCCCAGGCTTCCTGCTGGGCCTGCTCTAGGTCAAATTTAATATACTGGCCAGCCTGGGCACACAGGGCATCAGTAACCTCCTTGACACACTTATGGACGGATGATTGGGAAATGCCACAAAGGTCTACACTGGCGGTCTGGAATGACCCAGTGGCGTAAAAGTTTAAAGTGGCCGTCCCCTTTCCCTGTGCCCCAAGGTGCCAGGTCCTGCAACAAATGGCACTGTCTCCTTTCAGAGCCGTCGGCGGCACGCGATGTCCAATAGTTGCTCAAAGAACACTCACGAGCGGAACTGCCGGGGGGGGGGGGGCGGGTCTCCACTCCCTCCTTCTGCCCCCCTCCCCCTCGGTGAGAATGATGGCCACATCCTGCCTCTGGTGGCCATCTTCCTCTACTCTGGGCCTCCTGTGCCCGCAATTCATCCTCCTCCTCAGCTCCAGAAGCAACCAAAAGAACAGCAAGATCAATGGGTTGCATTACAAAAGCCATCTCATCAATTTGAAGGGGGAGGGAAGAATTTAGGGAAGGAGAGAGACAGATAGAGAGAATAAAGAACTCTGCTCGCCCCCATCCCAGCAACACACACTCCCCATAACACCCCCCCCCCCGCCACAGACCCCACAATGGCAAAACAGCCCCCCCTCATTCCCCCCACACTCACAAGCACACACCCAGAACCCATGCAGTCCAGGCCACAGACAGTGCTGTTTGACAAGTCCTGAGGCTGCAGCACTTCCACTTCAGAGAGTTTCCAGCCCTTCCCCCACCAGCAACAGTGCTTGCTGCTGCCAGCACTAGGACCCAGAGTCAGCGCTAAGACCTGAGGTCAGTGCTGAAGAGCTGAAGTCGGACCCCTGAACAGCAACAACTCCCCCACACACTTGCAGGCCCCCCCCCCAATCCGCATTGCAATATGGCCACCATATTGCAGCACGGAGCAGTTTGAAAGCAGAGACTTACCTCCTCGTTCAATAAATTGAGTCTCTGCCCCAGTCTCAGGTCTCTGAGCAGCATGGAGTAGTTTGAAAGCAGAGACTTACCTCCTCGCTCACCCTCACTGCTCAAGCACCTGAATGTGACTTTTATACTTTAGGTGTTTTCTTAATCGATCCAGCTGCAGCGAACGAGGTCGTTGGGACCGGTGAGCTGGGACGATTGGGAGTGAAGCTTCCACTGTGATAAATGCAAAAAAAAATGCAAATTGATGTTTCACCCGTTTTGGGCAGGGTCCCAATAGTGACGATTTTTTTTCTGGTAAAATGGGAATGGGCACGAAAACAGCCGCCATTCCCGCTAGTCGCATCACGCCCAATTTTACAATTGGGTGCGGTGAGATCGTAAAATTCCGCCCTAAAGCTCAAATCTACTTAAACAAAGGCCTAATGTTAATGTTGTTTTATTATGTTAGAAGTTAAAAGGTAATGCTTGTTAAACTGTTTGCTGAGATCTTTATTCACAATGGTGGCACCAGAAGTATGGCACATATTGCAAATTATACTTTTAGAAATCAAGATTAAAACCTAAGTAAACAAAAGTTACGTTGTATGAAAATAATTTATTTATAGTACATTCCATTTTATCTTGGCCTCTATTTAAATAGCTAGGACTCAAAGGACTGCAAAAGCAACTGACAGTACATCTGTACATAGTTTAGCTATAGCCTTAAGGCCATTTGTACATTTAGATTCAGTTTATCACTACAACCTGGAGACTTTATGTCTTGCTCAACGTAACACCAATGATTTCTGTTCCCTCATGGAAACACGGACATCAGATTAGAAATTAATATTTAGGTAACATGGAACATCTTGATACAAACTGATAAGGACTGGCACCACAAGTGGGTAAAGGAGTGTGAAATGCATGTGACTATGGATTAGTGCAACTAGATACAGGGTGAGTTCATAACCATGTTAGAAAGACAGACAGAGGAGAGAACCATGTTAGAAAGACAGAGGAGAGAGAAAGGAGAATCTGGACCTCGATGTTATGTATTCTTTGGGAAGTATGTTTTGGAATTTCACTGTTTGCTGTGAATATAGGTTTAATTATTAATTATAGTAGGCAATTCAAGCATTTGACTCTGTGGGCAGGATTTTGTAGCCCTGCCAGGGATGGGAATGGAGACAGGCAGGTGATGAAAATAATAGCACCCACTGGCATGCTGGTTTCCCATTGCTGCTGGCCAGTTTCATCAGTTCGGGCAAAGACCAGCCACGAGAATCTACCAGATCTGCTAATGATTCAGGTTAAAATAGTTAAAGAGCTCATTGAAAGTTTGGAGAGCGACATGTTGGTGCACACTGAGACAAGGTGTATGGAGACGGCAACAGCAGGAACCAATCATGGCCTCAAGAAATTAGGACATAAAAAGAAGAATGCCTCAGAGGGTGACTCAGTCATTGGCACACAGATGCCACTGGGTCTGCGCAGATTGCAGGGAGAGTGGTCTGTACAAACTTGATGATGCAGTGGGTCTTCACCCTCCTGACACCACAAGCTTCACTGATACAAATGGAATGTTAGTGTATACAAGTATTTCCTCTAGATACTTGGAAACAATTCCACATTAATTCCTTATAAAGTATTGATAAGACAAAGACATACACACTGTATCTTGTGTAAGTTTCGATCATCATGTTGATAAAATGACAACAATAACAATGAGATTCAAAGAAAATGAAACAAAGATTGCTTTTGGAATCACAAAGCTATAAGAGGTAGCTCAATTTATTTTGAATGGGAAAAAGAACATGATATAAATATGTTCAAAATCACAAAAGTAATTACTGTGTGCATAGATAAATATTTTATGTAAAAAGAACGCAAGTCCAACATCATGATCACTGATACAATGCTAAATGATAGGAACTTTGAATAACTGGGCTAAATTTAAATCATAAAAGGGAGAATTATTTTGGACAGCAGAAATTGCTGAAAATAGTATATTCACAAAGAAATATTTTATTTGTAATCAACCAAATTTACTAATAAAGGCAGCAGCATACAGATTTTATTATTTAAAAAGTTCTTTAAAAGACAACCAAAACCATCATATTTTAAAATCTTAGTTCAACTAAACATTTTGAAGAATTACCAAGTGACCTCTTCACATATGTGCGTGCGTGTGATATTTATGTATAAACCTCATCCTATACAGAAAACCAAGTGACATCTACTCTTTTGCACTTTAGTCAAAGATTTACTTAAAATTAAATAAGTCAATGTCAATCTTGAAGTAGACATAAGCATAGTAATCTTGTTGATTAACATTCAGTCCAGGGATATCCATGTTAGCCTGTAATAGCAATGAAATTCCATAGGTTAATATCAATATTATGGTCATTATCAAAGTCATGAGTAGAATTTTGTTTCTTTCATGGATGTATATGTCACTGGCAAAGCCAGCATTTGTTGCCCATCTCTAACTGCCCTTAAACTAAGAGGCTTGCATTTCAGAGGGTAGTTAAGTCAATGACATTGCTGTGTGTCTGGACTCACATGTAGGTCAGACCAGGCAAGGACAGCAGATTTCCTTCCATAAAGGGCATTAGTGAACCAGATGATTTTTTATGACGATCAGTAATAGTTTCATGGTCACCATTGCCAGGTCTAGCTTTATATTCATTGAATTTAATTCCCACCAGCTACCCGAATGGGATTATAACCCAGTTCATTAGCCTGAGCTTCTGAATTGCTAGCTCAGTGACATTATCCACTACACTACCATCTCCCCATATTAGGCATTGTTACTAACCGTATTAAGGGCCGCAAGGTCTTATGATGGATATGGATGAAGGCTATTACAGCCCATCTATTCAGAACGACACAATGGATCCCCCATCATGAAAGCCACAAATAATTCCAAGGCTTATACCTCCATCACCCTATAGTGAAGTCACTTCCATACATTGATGATACCTGGTGCCAAGAAGAGCTTTTTAAACATCAGACCCCTATTTTCTGTTAACAATCATGAATCATCCTTTGCAGAAGTCACTTCCATTTTTTATACCTTGTGTCAAGAAGAATTTGTTTGCCATTAACTATTATGAATCAATGTCCTACTGCAGCTGTTTAATTTGATATAGTATTCCAGATCTAACTTTATCATACAATTTTCTATTTCACATGCATCTATAAAGTCACCTTTCAGTCACCTTCTTTCAAGACTATAATTCCTCTAGTCTTTCCTCATAACACAGTCGTTTGACAACACAGTCTCAATTTTAGCTCCCTACACCATTCGGAAATGTAGCTTTCATGGAGGTTAAAATATCAGCAAAATGGTACTTACAAGATCTATGCTGAACCAATGCTTATGCTATTTTAACAAACATGCTTAAGGTAACAAATGAAGTCCTTGACCCACGCAGATGAAAACATCATGGAGATTTAAAAAGCACACTACAATAGCAACAATCAGACCATAACAGTTTTTTAACCTTGTATTGCAAGATCAGTGCCCAGGGTGAGCATTGCCAAGTAAATGTCATGCATGGGGAGCTGGCCCAGAAAAGGTCCAAGAAAATCAGAAGTATTTTGTTTCCTTATAAGGAAACCAAACTGGACCATTCCTCCAGACCCTTCAAGGGAACATTGGGTCTCCCATACCTCAGACTTCCATCCTCTCCCAAGCGACTTTCCTGGCTATGTCCTCCTGCTTTACTCATCTGACTCCTGCTAGTCTCGCATGACTGACACTAAATTGAGATGTGATTTTCCTTTGGTGTATTTTAAATAGGGCCCTGGGGATAAAATGGCTAGCCCGTGCTTGCTCCAATTAAGAATTGGGTATTAAATCTTGAATGTGTCCCTGTGTATCAGTTGAATTCATGGCATGGTGTGTCTGACCAGAGCATTATACAATTCAAATATGACTTCCTTTGACCTTTACTATTTTAGTTGTATATTTTTGCTGCCTTGTGTTAGTTGGACCAATGAGAGCTGATTTTCCTAATCCTTTCCAGAGATGCGAAGGTTGACAAAAGGGGTGTCAAGTAGGTCAATTTCATCCATTTTAAGTTTGGAACATGCTGCCTACCAGGAGAAATCAGTCCCAAAACCGTAACGTTTCTGCCCCTACCACTGGCACCAGCTCCAGTCTGCAGGTGGGTCGGCATTGAAAATTCCAGTGCTGTTGGGATTATGAGTCCATTGCTATTGTCCAGAATTGGATTGGGGAGGGGTGCAAAATGAGAGGCATGATAATCTGCTGACTAGGTGCTAGTTTACTAAAAGCTTTAGATTATGTTTACTTTCATCCTTGGTTATTTCAACATCATTCTTGGAGGTGAATTTTCCCGTGAATTTCACGACCCTGATTTTAGGACCAAATTGGATTCCAAGCCCACATCTACTAGCAGCAGGATTAGCCAAGGGATACTCCCAAAGGCAGCCTCCTAATGGCTGCCTCTGGACTCGCAGTCCGAATACATACGATGGGCAGAACCCTGTGCTGTCAGTCCAATTGGTTTACTGGCAGCTCCAAAACACTGGGGGCTCGCCACTGCTGGCAAAATGCCAGAGCCTGAGAAAAATGCCCTTAATTGGGGCATTTTATATACTAATAGCTGCCTGCCTCTGCTCATCTTCAAACTATCAGAAATGTTTTTAAAGTACAACTGATGATCGCGTCATCAGATTTGGCTTTTGCAAGCTATTGCCTTCCTGTTTCTGGTTGAATCTCATCAAGCGTTTCTCAAATAAATTTTTGCAGATGGAAATGTTGACAGGATGTGTTTGTTCCCAAGCATGAATGTAATATGGGCAACAGATAAATAACTTCACACAAGTAAACAGACTGTGAGCAATTAGGGCAACCAGAGCATTCCAAGAATACCAAACATCCAATGTGAGACCATTCATAAAATATGAATTGATTTGACATCAAGTTCCTCAGAGGTATCAACATCTTGAACTTTATATATTCTGTTGAAATTCTCTAAACTGGAGACAGACACACAAAGAGTAGATGAAAATTGAGCCTTTTTAAAAATTCTCTAGTAAAGTAAAAGATGGAACCATTTCTGCTCCTGTCTGTGTTTCTCACAGTAGGTGTCAGTTTGACTTACAAAGTGCTCTCTTACCATCTATTGGTAGGAACATAGTACTGCTTGAAATATTTTAATTTCCTCAAATTAGGAAGATAATGTCCCTGAATTGCCACAAGGCCAGGCCAGTGACACTGAGGTCAGATATGCCAAATCTTATTTATCTGCCCCAAACATGGTTCATGAGATCAAAGAATGCAGAACTGGGGAAGGAAATTCACAAAGCAGAAATTCCACAGCCCTAGCCCATGTAGTGATCAGCAACCAGGATTCAGGGAAGAACCTGGCATCCAGGTCTGTCAAGTGATGGAAACTGGGCCCACTGTTGTACTGCCCTAAGCTTCCATAAACATGGCACTATCCTTCTTTCTTTTATAGTTCATTACAAAGACAGCTGATGAAGTACACTTTTCATTTCAGTTTGGCCAGTTGGACCAGGTGAATGGCAAGCAACTTGAGGTGTACCACGCCACCCCTCACCTCCTTTAATGAATGACCAAGGTGTGCCTTTAGTGATCCTGACACCTATTATTTACATACTAATTAGGTGATTTCCTAACCATTCTGGCAATGTCAGAAAACAGAGTCACCTCATCTGCTCAGCTGGAGAAACAGAGCGGAGAATCTTCAGCCTCTTCTTTCATTCAGAGCGGTAAATTTCCGAGTCAGGATAGTGCGCGGCTTGGTACCAGGATATGATGATGTTCCTATGTGCCTGCTGCATTGTTAATTTAGCTAATTTAAGGCTTGTATTTTCCACTCCTCAGTGTAGCTAGTGTCATGCGAATGGGAGCAGAAAATATCTCAAGAGTGTGAAATTCCATTTCACAACGTCGTAAGACTAGTTTATGAAAGTGTTGTCAAACCTCCGATGGTGGGGCACTTTTCGCACCGCTCAACTTTGGGAATGACTTGCATACATTTTAACATCATGCATATTCATTAAAAGGGGTGCTTGCTAAAATCACCCCCGCACACTGGATCAACAGGTCACATTGGCGTGCAATTAGCTGCCATGTTTCACAATACTTCATAAACAATGTGCACCTGGCAACATGCACCTTGCTGGAACTTCCAAGTTCGTGCATCTACCTTGCAGCAGCACTTGTGGCTCCTTGGTTTAACACAAGGCCTCACTGCCAACATCTCATCACTTTAAGTGGGATTACCAGGCAAAGCTCTGCCTAACACACCAGTGGTAAGGCAGGGGTTGCCTCGAGTCAGCTGCAGGCCAGACTCTCAACCGGGGAATGGGGTAAGTGGCCAGAAGGGTTGGCTGCATGATAAGGCCCTTGACTCCGCAACAGGCCAGGTGGCCAAAAGAGCTCTGACTGGGGAATGAAGTAAGTGGCCAGAGGCATGACAAAGGGCTGCAGGCTGCAGGGCAAGGCCTACAGTGGGTGCGAGGGAGGGAGAGATAGTGTCTCACACGGAACTGGGGTGTTGTGGGGCAGGGACAAGTGAGGGAAATGTCTTATGCGCATGAATAGGGAGAGAGCCTAACAGAATTACATCTGTGACTTGGGGTCAGAATGGGAAGGTGGCAAACTGAGGAAGCCTTTCACTTTACACTATTTATATTGCCAAGACTCTCCTTGTCCCAGTTCAGGAAGGAGGAGAGCAGGGCAGTCCAGTCTCAGTCATGGCCAGTGTTATCTGCAGAACATGGACATAACATCAATCACACACATTGATCTGGGGGGGTGGGGGGTCTCACGCATACTCATGGGTCGCAGATGGTATACTCAGTCCTTGGGGTGCGGGGGGTGGTATTTGCAACCTAAAGATGGGGAAAAGATTCTGTGGGAGCATTCAAAGATCTCAAGACAGGAGCCAGGGATGGGCTGAGGGGAGAGTATTGTGAGTGTTTCTAAATCACTCTGTGCCTAGGCCTCAAGATGATGAGGGACAAACTCCACAGGCACATCCACAATGGGAGGATTAAGAGGTCATGGTGTGAGGAAACCTCAATATCATGCTGCACGAGGACATCAGGAGGGATTTCCATACTCACACCGGGAGGAGCCAAGCTGGTCTAACTCACAAACTTCCAAGTCCTAAATTAAGTGCATGTTGCCAGGTGCACATCACTAATAAAGTGTTGTGAAACACATAGGCCTAATTGCACACTGACATGCCCTATTGACAGTAAGAAGTCTAACAACGCCAGGTTAAAGTCCAGGTCGGATTTTAACCTGGTGTTGTTAGACTTCTTACTGTGTTTACCCCAGTCCAACGCCGGCATCTCCACATCATGCCCTATTGATCCAGTGTGAGGAGATGACTCTAGCGAATGCCCCTTTTAATGAGCACCATCGTCTTACAAGATGAAGCGATTGAGTTGTAAACAATGTAAATGAGGATGAACTCATCTGTCAAGTTCTCTGGGGGCCTCTTGTACGATTGGTGCATTGCATTGGGGGGGGCCAAGTAAAGGACCAGCCAATAGATATGTGTATTCTCAGATGTCGGATGCCCAGCTGAGACAGATTTTGAGCCTTTTATTCACAATGCAGGAAATCAGGAAAGGTATCAATAAAGGGCACCTATGAAAGATTAATATGTAATACTCATGCTAGATTAATACTTTGTATTAACCCCCTTGGTCATAGTTTTAAAATTCTCCAGAGCAAGAAAGGGGTTGGGAGCAATTGGGTGACTTAACATACCTCACATATTGGTCACAATCATTCCACTGTTCATACACGTGGGGTTGGATGCAAAAAACAATGCAGGTTTATTTGAATAGCTGTCCACGAGGCAGCTAATGATGTCACAAACTATACACATGACTAGACTCAAAATTACCATGCAACAGCACAACAACAACCCCAAATATATAACACACACCATAGGCATTTTAAAAATGCGATTGCAGTGCCTGGACAGATCTGGCAGGTCACTTACAGCACAATCCCCAGGGGACCTCATGGATCATTGTGGCTTGCTGAGCGCTTCACAACCTGGCAATAGAAAGGCAGAGTGGGAAGAGCTGCCATGTGCCGAGATGGAAAAGATGCACATCTCCTCCAATGAGGAGGACATCCAAGGGCATGCAGACGGTGAGGCCGAGGAAGTCAAGGCTGCAGAGGAAGAGGCTATAGCACGGGCCAGACGAGGCAGGGATGCAAGTGAGGCCCTCATAGTCACCAGATTCCAGGAGGAGGGTGATGAGCATTAGTGATTATCCTCTTGGACAAGTCGGCTCCATCATGGGTCAACATGAACACCAGTGCAGTTATCCTCTCATTTCAATTGGTTTTAGGAAGAACTGCATGACTCCAAGAATAATAAATGTTTGAAATAATGTGTCAAGCATTATGGTTGAGACAAAAATATTAGGGCATTCAAATAGATGCCAATGTGGGAGAGTTATGGTGCTAGATGGATCAGCTTCAATGAACTGCAAATCCTTGATTTATTACTGGCTTTTCTTACATTCTTATTTCAGAAAAACTTTTTGTACAGCACAGAAAGGACAATACAAACATGTCAATACAAAAAATGAACCATATGGTAAACCTGTGAAGCTGGTATCTAATTGCCTGATAGTACCATCATTCAAAATGGGACGTGGTAGGAAGTATATAAGAAAGGTCTATTTGGACTTAGGTACTCCAGGATGACACAACTACCAACTGAAGATTAAAGCAACATTAATCTTTGTGGTTGCCTTGGTAATCCCATACTTAAGCCAGTTAGCTCTTCAGAATCCAGGGTACTGTTGATGCTTTGACAAAGGGTCATCAGGACCCGAAAGATCAGCTCTTTTCTCGCCTTACAGAAGCTTTGACAAAGGGTCATCTGAGTTCAAAACGTCAGCTCTTTTCTCTCCTTACAGATGCTGCCAGACTGCTGAGATTTTGCAGCATTTTTTCTTTTGGTTTCAGATTCCAGCATTCGCAGTAATTTTCTTTTTTACTGTTGATGATAGTCCTTAATGGGACTTGCAAGGCTGATCTATCACTGAGGCTGGGGAGTTTTCTCACTCAACTCAACATAACCTTACAAATTAATGCCCCAACACGCAGGGTTGTCCTGACATCAAGTTTTAACATCAAGTGTTCCATGCTGGTAAGTTTTGCTGTTTTAGCTAGAATAACTACATTAGTACCACTGCACATACCTGGCCTTGGCTCATGCCAGTCTACGTGCAAGTTGTCTAAACTTGGTTAGCACTATGGATAAGAACTGCACTTCATAAAACAAGCAAGTCCTACTCATATGTAATTTTCAAAAGCCTGGCTTGGAGACCCTTAACCACGGTCAACATAATGTCACATAGAACCATAGAAAATTACAGCTCAGAAACAGGCCTTTTGGCCCTTCTTGTCTGTGCCGAACCATTTTATGCCTAGTCCCACTGACCTGCACTTGGACCATATCCCTCCACACCCCTCTCATCCATGAACCCGTCCAAGTTTTTCTTAAATGTTAAAAGTGACCCCGCATTTACCACTTTATCCGGCAGCTCATTCCACACTCCCACCACTCTCTGCGTGAAGAAGCCCCCCCTAATATTCCCTTTAAACTTTTCTCCTTTCACCCTTAACCCATGCCCTCTGGTTTTTTTCTCCCCTAGCCTCAGCGGAAAAAGCCTGCTTGCATTCACTCTATCTATACCTATCAAAATCTTATACACCTCTATCAAATCTCCCCTCAATCTTCTACGCTCCAGGGAATAAAGTCCCAACCTATTCAATCTCTCTCTGTAACTCAGCTTCTCAAGTCCTGGCAACATCCTTGTGAACCTTCTCTGCACTCTTTCAAACTTATTTACATCCTTCCTGTAACTAGGTGACCAAAACTGTACACAATACTCCAAATTCGGCCTCACCAATGCCTTATATAACCTTACCATAACACTCCAACTTTTATACTCGATACTCCGATTTATAAAGGCCAATGTACCAAAGGCACTCTTTACGACCCTATCCACCTGTGACGTCACTTTTAGGGAATTCTGTACCTGTATTCCCAGATCCTTCTGTTCAACTGCACTCTTCAGAGTCCTATCATTTACGCTGTACGTTCTTCTTTGGTTTGTCCTTCCAAAGTGCAATATCTCACACTTGTCTGCGTTAAATTCCATTTGCCATTTTTCAGCCCATTTTTCTAGTTGGTCCAAATCCCTCTGCAAGCTTTGAAAACCTTCCTCACTGTCCACTACACCTCCAATCTTTGTATCATCAGCAAACTTGCTGATCCAATTGACCACATTATCATCCAGATCATTGATATAGATGACAAACAACAATGGACCCAACACCGATCCCTGCGGCACACCACTAGTCACAGGCCTCCACTCAGAGAAGCAATCCTCCACAACCACTCTCTGGCTTCTTCCATTGAGCCATTGTCTAATCCAATTTACTACCTCCCCATGTATACCTAGCGACTGCACCTTCCTAACTAACCTCCCATGAGGGACCTTGTCAAAGGCCTTGCTGAAATCCAGGTAGACAACATCCACCGCCTTCCCTTCATCCACTTTCCTGGTAACCTCCTCGAAAAACTCTAATAGATTGGTCAAACATGACCTACCAAGCACAAAGCCATGTTGACTCTCCCTAATAAGTCCCTGTCTATCCAAATATTTGTAGATCCTATCCCTTATCACACCTTCCAATAACTTGCCCACCACCGACGTCAAACTTACTGGCCGATAATTTCCCGGATTTCTTTTGGAACCTTTTTTAAACAACGGAACAACATGAGCCACCCTCCAATCATCTGGCACCTCCCCCGTGAATACTGACATTTTAAATATGTTTGCCAGGGCCCCTGCAAGTTCAACACTAGCTTCCCTCAAGGTCCGTGGGAATACCCTGTCCGGTCCTGGGGATTTATCCACTCTGATTTGCCTCAAGACAGCGAGCACCTCCTCCCCTTTAATCTCTAAAGGTTCCATGGCCTCCCTACCAGTTTGCCCTATTTCCGTAGACTCCATGCCCGTTTCCTCAGTAAATACGATGCAAAAAAACCATTTAGTATCTCCCCCATCTCTTTTGGTTCCATACACAGTCTACCACTCTGGTCTTCAAGAGGACCAATTTTATCCCTCGCTATCCTTTTGCTCCTAACATACCTATAGAAGCTCTTTGGATTTTCCTTCACTCTGTCTGCCAAAGCAACCTCATGTCTTCTTTTAGCCCTCCTGATTTCCCTCTTAAGTAGCTTCTTGCACTTTTTATACTCCTCGAGCATCTGATGTGTTCCTTGCTGCCTGTACATTTCATACAACTCTCTCTTCCTCTTAATCAGTGTTACAATCTCCCTCGAGAACCAAGGTTCCTTATTCCTATTTACTTTGCCTTTAATCCTGACAGGAACATACAAACTCTGCACTCTCAAAATTTCTCCTTTGAAGGCCTCCCACTTTCCATTTACATCCTTACCAGAGAACAGCCTGTGCCAATCCACACTTCCCAGATCCCTTCTCATTTCATCAAATTTGGCCTTTTTCCAGTTCAGAACTTCAACCCGAGGACCAGATCTATCCTTATCCATGATCAGGTTGAAACTAATGGCATTATGATCACTGGATCCAAAGTGTCACTCAGCTAACCAGAATAAAACAATTCTATGGAATATTTTAGATATTGTAGGAGATCTTTAATATCTATTACATGGAACAGACTTGAAAAATGCTATCATCATAGTGTCATCCCCAAAGCAGATTGAGAGCTGTAGGAGTTCATTTTCCTCTACTTCATATCCATGGAATGTTAAGCTCCCAGGCCCAAAGAAAGATGTAGATGTATGAGTGAATGTACAGTTTCTGAGAACTCAATTTAAAAGCTGTCGAATGGTTGTAAATGTAACTGTAAACCCTGATTATAGCTTCAAAGAAAGTATACATCAGGTCTGCACCTTTCTTCCATTTTCCTGGAATTCCCAGAATTTCCCCAAAGATGGGGCTTGACATGAATCGACTGCAAACACAAACACTGGAGGGATATGTGTCAAGAGTGCTGTTATGGAGCATCCTGCATTATTTCCACCTCAAAGCCCAATAGATCTCCATTAGGAAAGTGCCAAAAATAATTATTTGGCCTTGCACCTGGCCTCCTTTACATCAAAGGAGTTGAGAGGTGCTGGGTAGGGAGATGAGAAAGATTGAAGTACAGAATAAATATAAGGTACTGACAATTAGGGCTTGAATCTTTTCAGTCAAACAAGCAAAAGCATGATAACTTGGCATGACTTATGGGCAGGTTATTGCACACACTTACATCAATGGTGCTTGCAGCAGCAACTTCATCTAGGTGTTTAAAAAGTGCATTGAGCACATCTCGTAATCGCTTCATGGTTTTTTTATTTGGCTGTAGAAGCATGGCCTGGAAGTTAACAGGAAGCCCATATCTGGAAAAGTTGTAATGTGAATAGAATAATAGATTAATTTATTATTTATTTACCTACTATCATGATGTAGTTAGGTAGTAAATTACAGTTGAAATGTTCAGATAATGTCACAAACAGATCCTGAATGGATCCAAATCAAATAGGCCCATTATTTTAAAGCTTGAATGACAATTAATCTCATACATTCTTGATAAAAAAGTAAAAATGCTCATCGTTTTCAACCATGCTTACTTTCATTGCATGTTTATAGATGTGGTCATCCCACACCTTAAGAGTATGCAGGGAGAAAGGGAATCATTGACCACCAGATGGTCAAGAAGAAACAAGCTGATAATTCAGGGGTAATTTGCCAGAGCGCATCTCACTCCAACCAGTAATAAGTTTTGAATGCTGATGAGTGTGATGGTTCATCTGGGGAGTGCAGACAGAACCAAGTCCATGGCAGCATGGTTGGCCCAACTGTACAAGGGGCACACAAGAAGACTAGAGGAGCAAAGTGAAAACACATTTGATTAGGAGAATAGACAGGCATTTTTGCAGCCACAAACATGAATCCAGGAAGGTATGTTGCCTCCCTGGTGTCAAGGTCAAGGATGTCACTGAATAGTTGCAGAGCACCATGAGAGGGGAGGGTGAACAGCTAGCAGTCGTGGTCCATAATGCCACCAATGACATAGACAGAACGAGGAATGAGGTCTTGCAGTCAGAATTTAGGGAGCGTGTGAATGTAGGAGGATAAAGCAGATGAACACGGGGCTGAAAAGATGACGCAGGAGGGAGGATTTTAGATTCCTGGGACACTGAGACCAGTTCTGGGACCTGGAGAGGTTGGTCAGGTTGCACCTAAACAGAGTCAGGATCAATTTGCTAGTGCTATTGGGAAAGGTTTAAACGAACTTAGCAGGGATATGGCAATGGAGCGGTAATATCAGAGTGGAATACCAAGGTACATAGAATACTGAGAGACAGATAGCATCAGAGTAGGAAATAGTTACGGCGATTAGTGCAATAAATAGGTGGGGTTACAGGATAAGCCTAGGTATAAGTCGGCACCGACTCAATGGGCCAAATGGCCTCCTTCTGCACTATAAGGATTCTATGATTATGTGGGTTCAGAGTAAAAGAGAAAGCAATAGAATTTAAATCGGGATTACTGTGCATGTATGTGAATGCACGCAGTGTGGTAAGTGTTACAGGTGGACATTCCGTGTGGAAAAATGATGCGGCTCAAAGGGCAGGGCCAGACATTAAATATTCTGGCCACCTGTTCCCCATTCATGGGGAGCAGTAGTAAACCAGAGACTTCAGTCCTGCACTGGCTAATAGGATGTAAATTCAATTTTAAATATTAAAATCAGCTCCACGCCGATTTCCGGCACAGAGCTGATGATGCCAAAAATCTCTGTCCCATCAGAGTGAAAGTGTTGAGAAATCATTAGGTATATCTTTATTAAAATAACATAGATTTGTGGATTTGATTAATATTACTGGATTTTCCTGGTTAAAATCTATTAGGGGATTGTTGCTAAGAATGTT
Organism: Mustelus asterias; assembly: GCF_964213995.1. Classification (NCBI taxonomy): domain Eukaryota; kingdom Metazoa; phylum Chordata; class Chondrichthyes; order Carcharhiniformes; family Triakidae; genus Mustelus; species Mustelus asterias. The sequence goes on from NC_135805.1 coordinate 105,030,000, forward strand.
GTCTACTTGTGTACTTTCGACCAAGCAGAATTTTTGATGATTGTTCCATTAGACTGTTTTAACCATGTAACTTTAATCTTGTGTGTTTATGTTATTTTTCATTTTTAATAAATCTCTTTAATTTTATAAATTCTAAAGAGGTTATTGGAGTTCTATTATTTTGGGGTCATTAGTTCTTCCTCATTTTCACATTTAAAAAAGATTTATGATCAGTTAGACAAACCGTACTCTGGAGTCTGGCTTGCTGTGCACGTAACACATTTGAACAAATGCAATTTAATTCAAGAACGTCTATTTAAGTAACTTGCTGGAGTTTTTTGATGAGTTAACAAACAAGGTTGTGAGGGTGATGCTGTTTATGTGGTGTACACAGACTTACAAAAGGCAATTGATAAAGTGCCAAACAGACATGTGAGCAAAGTTATAGCCTATGAAATGAGAATGGGATAGTAACAACATAGATGAAAAGATTGGCTGAGTAGCAGGAAACGGAGAGTAGTAGTTAATGGAAGTTTTAATAGATGTTTTTCAAAGACTGGAGTAAAGCCTGTAGTGAAGTTCCCCAGAGATTGGAGTTAGGACCCTTGCTCTTTCTGATATATATTAAAGATCTAGACCTTGATGTTCAGGTCCAATTTCAAAATTTGTGGATGATGTGAAACTTGGAGACATTATGAATTGTGAGGAGAACAGTGTAAAATTTCAAAAGGACAAACTCAGGTTCATGGATTGGATGAAACTCAATGCAGAAAAGTGTGAAGTGATTCATTTTGGTAGGAAGTGAAAAACAATATAAAACAAAGGGTAAGCATCAAAAGGGATGCTGGAGAACAGGGATCTGAGTGTATATGTGCATACTCATTAAAGGTAGAGAGAATAGTTACTGAGGCATACAGGACCCTATGCATTAATAAGGCATAGAGTACAAAAACAAGAAGGTGAACCTCAATGGAACACTGGTTTGGCCCTCAATTGGAGTATTGCATCCATTTCTGGGTGCAGTAAAGATAATAAGAGAGTACAGAAAGAAAATCACAAGAACGGTTCCAGGGATGAGGAACTTCAGTTAAGTGGGTAGATTGAAGAAGGTGGGACTGTTTTCCTTGGAGAAGAGAAGTTTGGGAGGAGATTTGATAGGGGTTTGGACAGAGTGGATAGGGAAAAACTGTTCCCATTGGTGGAAAGATCAAAAACACGAGGGCACTGATTTAAAGAAATTGGCAGAAGAAGCAATGGAGTCTTGAAAATCTTTTTCATGCAACGAGGGGTTAGAATCTGGAATAAACTGTCTGAGAATGTGGTGAAGACAAGTTCAGTCAAGGAATTGAAGAGGATTATTATCAAAAAATGAAGAAAGGACCATGGGGAGAAGGCAAGGGAGAGGACACTAAGTGAATTGCTCCTATAGATGAACCAACACAGACGCAATGGGCCCAATGGCCTTCTTTTCTGCTGTAAAAATGCAATGATTTGAGATTTTCCAGCATCCAGAGTATTTTGCTTATATCCAATGTAGGTTGTGAGGCAGTGGGACATGGGCTTAGGGATATAACAGCATGTCCATCAAGATCTGAAAATAAAAGCAGTTTAATGTTGCATTTTAGTCAGAGCTGATAAGGAGAAGTGCCACACTTCCTTTTATACAATTGACCAAAGCAAAAATTAGCAAGAGGACAATAATACTAACAACTTTACAAAAAAGTGGTTAATAAAAGTAACGAACAGAATTTTTTTAGATTTAGAAAAAAACTTTGCCACAGAAATTCTCAGAAATAGGAGTGGCATCTTGGTATCTTTTGACTTAAACAATCATGGCAGCGGAATTTCCAAGATGATTTCATAAGTTTGATGGTACTTCAGCTCCCACTCTCTGAAGATTAGTCATAAGTTATGTACATCTGAATACAGAAATACACTATGAAGGATTGTTTATATCTCACTGATCTATAGAATGCACCGTGTAAAAACTGATATGGACACATATTATTTTCACAGCTATAACCCATTGGGACAGAAAATATGGATTCTGCTGGACATTTGTGTGACTGTTGTAATTAGCTCACATCCTGCACAAATCCTCCAGAAATGAGTAACTGTTTCTTCATTACACAATGCTATCCACTTTGCTCTACATCCATCAACCTGTACTTTTCTCATTGGAATGACTGAGTTAAGGGTGTGACAATTTAGTGCTTGCAGCACTGGTCTTGTAGTCCATTGGTGTAACTACAAATTGCATTGTCGTAAGTTGTGAAATTGAATTCTGATATTTTGTGGGATAGCACCAAAAGAGATTACCAAAGCTGCCAGACTTTTGTGAAGATCCAATTGTTTCCCTAATCATAATGCCTTTAAGAGAAAGGAATCTACCACCCCTGACAGCCCCATTGTGGTTGACAATTAATACTCTCTAGGGACATAGCAGGCCATCCTATAAATAATTGCTACATATTAGAGGGTAAAGGGTTAACATCAGAAGCATACATGATGCTGACGTAATAATAATGTCTGATCATATGGCTGAGAAGTAAGAGAGATCTTGAAGGGAAAAGAAGCTCTTACCTCATATGGAGGTCCAAATGTGTAAATACTTGCTGTAAATAAATAGTTCCAGTTAAAAGGACTATGGACTTGAGCAGCATACCTTTGAGAGACTAGAGAATTCCGAAACCCTGTCTAAACCCTTACCACACAACAAAACACGTATGACAATCATAAGTTCAACCAATGTTTCTCTTGTCAGCAATAACTTGGGTCTCTTTCAGGACAAGATTACAGCTTCAAATAGGTGAAATTGCTAGAAAGATTTCTTCACGCACATCAGGAAAGCTGTCACACAACTAGTCAAGCAATGTTGTCATACTTCCAAAATCGTAATTATCAGCCCTGCAGCAGAACAGACAAAGTATAAGGAGGAAGAGAGGGTAGAGTAGTATCGAGGTGGGAAGGGCTGCTCTAAGAGTCCTCATCATTGACTACAGACCTCACAAAGTTTAATGGATTTATGATCTAAATATCCTTTAATGGACAATAAAAAGCAGCATCTTTCAGTTCTTCAAAGCATCCCTCAACAACATCTGCAAAGACATTGCCTCTTGCATGCCTCATCAACATGTGTAATCTGTTCCATTTTATGTCTTTACCTTTACTTCATTATTCTTAAGCTTTTGATCTCCTCCATTCTCAATTCAAACTGCTATACCCCCTCCGTTTCCAAAACTGTCTCCAAAAAATGTAGTTTCCTTTTATGTATCAAAACTTTCAAAAATAAGTTTCTTAAGCCGCAGTATGATCAAGGCTTGAATAATTGAAGACTTTAATGATGGTGCACATATATGGTCAGGAACTCAACACAGGGTTAAAGATGGCACCGAGGTTGCAAACAGTTCAGTTCAAACTTTTTGCCAGGGAGAGTTATGGAGTAAGTTGTTAGGCAATGGAGTTTTTAAGCAGAGACTGAAGACAATGATTTCAGTCATCTCAATATTTAAATGGAAAAAATATTAGATTATCAGTACTGAATGTCAGATAAGTAGTCTGATAATTTAGCAACAGTGGAAGTATGGAGAGAGCTAGTGGTCAGGTAGAGATGGGTGTCATCAGCTAATACTGTTTTTTTTGGATGATGTTGCTGAGGAACATATATAGTAGATGAGAAGTAGAAGGGAGCCAAGGATAGATCTTTGAAGGTCACCAAAGATAAGTGTGGGAGAAGGAACAAAAGCTATTGCAAATGATACTCTAGTTATAATTAGATATTGGCAAATATCAGTTCTTATGCATACTACAAGGTCTACCTCATAACCTGAAAATCATTTTCTGCTGAACCAATAAGCTTCCCATGCGCTTCACAACAAGGCAGCAGTAATTAGACACAAATGTGTGTGAAGACATAGGAGATATTTGGAAAGGTAACCAAAGGTTTCATGGAGGGTTTTAAATGAGAAGCGGGAGATGGGGGCGATTCTCCCATCCCGCTGCACTAGTTTTTTAGCGTGGTGGGCCGGGAGAATCATGTGTCGGCCAATTCGCAGGATTCGTGCATGCATTCCCAACGCACGTACATCTCCCAGCGCCAGCTATCTGGCGCAGTCGGGACCACACTGGAAATTGGCGGGAACAGCAGGTAAGTCATTTAAATCTATTTTTAATCTTATTTAAATGTGATTATCAGGCCCAGGACTGAAGTCTCCAGTACAATTTCATTCTGGCAGGGTTCAGACTAGCTTCCCACTTTCAGGAAACTAGCAGGAGACCCCGCTGGAGTGAAGGGGGGCAATAGGGACCCCCAGGGAGTCGGGTGTCAGGGTGTGGTGCCCCCTGGGCATGGGCACCCTGGCAGTGCCAGCCTGTGCCCCCTAGCACTGCCCAAGGGGGCGGTCCTAGGGAGTGGGGGGGTCCTGCTGCCACTCTGCATTGGGATCGATCGGGGCAGGCTGGGGCAGGGGGTTGGCCAGCAGAGTCTGCCTCCCGTGGAGGGGGGAGGGGGGGTGGTAGAGGGGCAGCACTGCGAGGGTCCTGGGCTGGCCAACGATCGAGCTGGCCAGCAAACGGGGAGGCTGACAGTTCAGGATCACTGCACATGCGCAGAGTTCCAGAACTGTCACACTCTGGCATGAATAGGCCCCGCCCCCCAGGTTTTTAATGAGATTCACGATTGTGATATCTGCATTGCACAGAGTTGGGAGATTCGAGTCTGAACTCCCACTGAAAAAAACAATCGTAAATTACACCATTTTTCCTGACAATTCAGCACTTTGTCCCTAGAGAGTTTTAGGGAATGAATTAAGAGCATGAGTCCTGGAACCAGCAGCGGCCGGAGGAAAATATAGTCAAGAGGGGAGGATTCAATCAGGAGTAAGGTGTTTCCATCCATTAACCAAGTTTTCATCAGAGCCACAATATCAATGCAATTATCAACCAGAAGTCAATGGACAGCAAGAGTCTTCTTCATGATTAAAGACATTCTGGAGGAAAGTATGGACAGGGCCATTTACTGGTGATCCCCTAACAGAATCCAATGTGGCAGCGTCTGATGTCCTGATTGTTCCTTCGTAGAGATGCAGAGGTTAGTTGTAGAGTTATCCAAGGGGATTCAAGTCTGGTAGAGAGTAGGAGAGTAGCAAGTCAGAAGAATAACAACAATAATAAGTTTATAATTCTTTGTAATTTTTAGAGTAGTGATGACAGACTGATAAAGATTTAACTAAATACAACATACTTTATTTTTCTGACTTGCCAAATTTAGTATGGGCTTGAACAGTGGTAGATCTGTCCCTCAGTCTTGTCTTTCAGCTGTCTGTCTTTGCTCAGTTTGGCAGAGAGAAATTCATCTGTCATTTCTGAAATAGCTTCTAGAGTGAAATTAAACTTAATTTTCAACTTTTTGAAAGATTTGAGATCTAAGACCAAAATGGATTTTAGACATTTCTGCTTAAAGATGTAAATCTGAAAATTACTGTTGTCGCATTTTTCAGGAATTAAAAATGATTTAAAGGGCTTTGGGTTACTGTAGGTCACAAGAAAAGCCGCATAACTGTTTTTGATATGTGTGTTGTCTTCAAAGCCGTCTTTAATTCCTACATGATGCAGCCAGTCAATGAGACTGAAAAGGGAGTAATTAGCATTCTTAGCTCAGAACTGCATTTGGAAGCTGGTTAAACGAGGGTGCTAGTGGGTGTTGTTAAGTGAGCAAAATTTTGCAGAGGGAAGGATGGCAGATTTACCGGCCAGTTGCTGGAAAGGGAGAGGAGAGAGGCACTTTAGAGGACGGTTTTTACCTCCAGAGGCAGCACTAGGCATGAGAGGAAGCAACAGAAAATAGGCAGAAACAATCAGCTGCCATAGTACCCGGTGTGGCCCTTGCATTGCACAACCACAAACAAAAACATTCTAAGAGGCTATCCATGAAGAATTGCCACCAGCCAGAACATTTATTTCTCACAAGTTAGTTCTGCTTCAGAATCGCAAGGAGGGAGGAAATCCATGAGAACAGATGAGAAAATTCAGCTTGAGTGAGTAATTCAAACTCACATTAGTTAATATAGGCTATAACATTATGCACAGGGGGCCAACATGGATATCCATCTGTGATGTCCCTGGATGCTTGGGAAGCTTGTAGATATGGCCCTCTCAAGTCGCTGCTGTTTGTTATGTTATTAAAAGTGATGAAGTAATTCCCCTGCTGAATGATCAACTGTGACCTCTTCAATACGTCACTGGACAGCAAACTAACAAACACTCTAGATGTCCAGAAGACTGGACCGGAAGAAACTCAAAGTAAATACTCTGGAGAGATTTTGCTCTTAAAGCTGCTGACCAGGTTGCCCCGATATTATATGGAGACCTTTCTGGAGATGGTAAACCCCTGTTCCAGCCTCCCTGATAAACGTCAGCTTCTTGAGGCATAATTCTTCCGTCATTCCCAGATAGCCATGTCTATTTAGAACATGCAAAATAGGTGCAGGAATAGACCACAAGACTCATCAATCTTGCACTGTCATTCAGTAAAATCATGGCTGAACTTCTACATCAACACTCGCCTGCCATATCCCATGATTCCCTCAAGTACCTAAAAATCTGTCAATCTCAGACTTCAATATACTCCTCAACTAAGCATTTCACAGACCTCTAACATAGTGAATTCCTTCTTATCTCACTCCTAAATGACCGACCCCCTATCCTGAGACTATGACCACTAATTCTGGACACTCCAGTTGGGGGAAACAGCCTCCCAGCAGCTACCCTGTCAGGCCCTCTAACAATTTCAATGATTGCCTCAAACTCTTCTCAGAGAGTGGTGGAACAGTCTCTCTCATCAGTGTGAACATTCACCTTTCATTCTTCCAAACTCCTGTCTTTAGGTCCATTCAACTCAATATATCCTCAGAGGACAGCTCTCTCATCCAATGAATCAAACAACTCTTCGGTAAGGAGACCAAAATTATTGCATAATACTCCAGGTGTGATCTTATCAAAGCCCTACATAATTGCAGCAAGTCTTCCTTACTATTACACTCCAACTTATTTGCAATAAAGATTAATATACCATTTGCCTTTCTTATTGCTGCATGTTAGTTTCCTGTAATATATGTACCAAATCCCTCTGACTAACATTAGTCTCTAACATATTAAAAAATATTCTGCCTTTCCTTTCTTCTTCCCAAAGTGAATATTTTCACACTTAGAATCATAGAATCCTACAGTGCAGAAGGAGGTCATTTGGTCCATCGAGTCTGCACCGACCACAATCCCACCCAGGCCCTATCCCCATAGCCCCAGCATTTAACCTAGCTGGTCTCCCTGACACTAAGGGACAATTTAGCATGGCCATCCACCTGCCCTGCACATCTTTGGACTGTGGGAGAAAACCCATGATGTGGAGATGCCGGCGTTGGACTGGGGTAAACACAGTAAGAAGTTTAACAACACCAGGTCAAAGTCCAACAGGTTTATTTGTCTGACAACGTTAGCTGAGTTGCAGGAGTGTGTGCCGTGTGCCTGGTGGATGGTGTTCTCACGTGGGATGATGGCATCTGTGTCGATGATCCGGCACGTCTTGCACGTCGGCACGTATTCGCATTCCAACCATTATTCATGTAAATTGAGTCTGTGTCTTTATATGCCCTGTTTGTGAACAGAATTCCCACTCACCTGAAGAAGGGGCTTGGAGCTCCGAAAGCTTGTGTGGCTTTTGCTACCAAATAAACCTGTTGGACTTTAACCTGGTGTTGTTAAACTTCTTACGGAGAAAACCCACGCAGACACGGGGAGAATGTGCAAACTCCACACCGACAGTGACGCAAAGCCGATAATCAAACCCGGGTCCCTGGCGCTGTGAGGCAGTAGTGCTAACCACTGTGCCACCATGCCACTCATATTGCCAACACTATACTCCATTTGCCAACTTCTTGCCCAATCATTTAACTGGTCCATATCCCTTTGCAGCCTCGTGTCCTGCTCAGCTTTCTGATCTAGCTTCGCATCACAGCAAACTTGGTTGCATCACACTCAGTTCCTCATCTAAGCAATTGAAATAGATTTTAAAGGCCCAAGCATTGATACTTGCAACACTCCACTACTTATACCCTGCCCTTCTGAAACTGTCCAGTTTATTCCTACTCTATGTTTTCTGTCCATTAGAACAATCCTCAATCTATGGTAATATATTACCCCAACCCCACAAACAGTAAACTTGTGTAACAATCTCTTGTGAAGGTCTTCTGAAATGACAAATATATGACATTATATATGGTTCCCCCTTATACCTTCAAAAATATCTAATGGCTTGTAAATAGCACACTTCATCAATAAATCTCGAAGAGATTTGATAATCATTATTTCCCTTCCATAAAACAGTATGCCTAATCATATTGTGATTATCCAAGTGCCTTGTTACCATGTCCTTAATAAGAGGTTTTCACATTTTCTCTTCTACTGATATCAGACTAACAGTGCTATAGTTGCCTGTTTTCTCTCAGTACAGTAGATCCACTTTGACCCACTGCAGCAGAATGGCATGATGCAACATGCAAGTCACCTATCATTAAAAGCAGCTCTTTCCTGCTCACCATTTATTAAAGAGTCGATGGGCTGCAGCTGCTGTGACAATGCACCTACTGAGTAAGCAAGCTGGCAATCTATTTTACACATTGTGTGTTCACATCATAAGTGATTAAATGTGCTATTTACAAGCTATTATACTGGAAAGTAAGTACAATGAATCTCATGCATGTCCTTCTTGCTGTGGCACTCGGGCTCAACTTTCACCTCACAATTTAGCACCCTTTGAAACCAACGCTCTGTGGGCTCCGGAAATGACACTGAAAAAATAATTGTTCAATAACATGTCAACAGCGCAATTAATTTCCAGGCTGAAGTAATAATATCTAAATGGAAGCATTCAGTGATTTGTAGAAATAAAACAAATATTACATACCTAAGGACAGATTCAACAAAAACCCTTAAAGCTTTTATGTGAATCCAGGCAATATATGCTTCGCTAAAATTAACTTTTAGCCAACGCAACAAAGGACCCTGGAATGAATATAATATAAGATTAAACAATAAATTTATGTAGGCATGTTTAGTTGAAAGTAAATTCATATTTATATAATTCATTTTTGATATTTATATGCTAGCTTTATCCAAGGAATTTTATACACACACATTTTGAATTACATCACACATGTAGGAGCTGATATCAAGTCCTTAATGATCTATGCGGATCAATTCACTGGACACACTGGGTGGAATTTTGCACCCATATTGCAGCGGGAAATTGTCGTAAAATTGGGCATAAAGCAGCCAGCGGGAATGGCACCGGTTTTCGTGCGTCGTGATTTTACAACACCCGGATTTCCAGCATGGTCAGCCTCTCGCCGGAAATGGGTGAGAGTCTGGTTAATTTATTGAAATGTATAAAAATGCTGTTTTGCATCTGTTTAGTGAACCCGGTACCCAATCGTCTGGGCTCACTTGCCTTTATGGCTTCATCAGGAGAAGTTCTCTCCGGCGAGGAAAACACCTGCTCTCCATGATCGGGGAACAACTGTGTTGGCAAGATGGGGGTGCTCCTTGGGCAGTGAGACTGGCAGCGCCACCTTGGCAATGCCAGCCTGGTACCTGGGCAATACCAACTGGGCACCTTGGCATCATCCATCAGGCAATGCCAGGGGCGGGGCCAGTGGAGGTGTGCCGGGGGCAGAGTCAATGGGGGTGGGCATGCCCACTGCCACTCTACCTACAATCGGTGGGGGAGGGAGGAGGCCCGTTGCCACTCTGCCTGCAATTGGTGGGGGAGGAAATGGGGCCCGCTCTTGATCTGAGCAGCTGGAGGGGTGGCATTTTGGGCTGCGGGCCCCCGCAATTCACAATTGCGGGGGGGGGGGGGGGAGGCGGGGAGCTAGTTGAGGCCTGATGGCTCTTTCTCTGTCTATGAGATCCCTGCTACTGCTAATGCGCATCAAAGTCTATACATGCACAATATCTCCCATTACAGGCTGGCTGGTGAATTAAGCCCCGCCTACAGCCTCTCTGGCTAGAAACTGACTAGCCCGTCTTTTCAGAGAGAGAGTGCATAAGATTGGGCGTGAAATCTCGCCAAGAAAATGGATCAGCAAATCTCCCATTTTCACGCTAGCTGGACATTTAGAAAAAAATCTCATAAAATTCCACCCAATGGATCAGAAAAAGAATGGTGATTCATTGGATGGGATTTTCTGATCCTTTCCGCCAGTGGGATCTTCCAGTCCCGCCGAAGGCAACCCCCCTCCCCCCATGGCGGGTTCCCCGGCCGCAGGGCGTGCAAGCACTGTTGACTTTGGCAAGACCTGAAGATCCCGTCAGCAGCTAATGGTGAGCCACCGCCAGAAAACACGCCATAGGGGGCCGTAAAATCCCAGCCATTATGGTTTTTGTGCATAGTGTGTTTTTCTGGTGATTTGGGAAAAGGGAAATGACCTACTAAAAGGATTTATTCAATACATAATATATGATTTCTGCACCATTTTATTCTGTTGGAATGTCTGTCCATTTGTAACAATTGTCCTATTACTGGTCCAATGGGATTACCAATCCCCCCATTTGATATATTTGTAAGAAGAGAAGGACTTAACGTTGATAACAAGTGAGTCACCAGGTGCACTATAGCCACTTGCTGGTGGTCGCACACCCATATCTGCAGAGGTGAAAATACCTCACTGCCCAAACAATTCGTACATGGCAATTCGTACAGTTCTCAATGCTGGTTGGAATAGATAGGCATGAAAATTTGATGAGTAATTACACTCATTCATCAGGCCTTCGCACATATCTGTTCCAAAAACATGTCCTGCTTTATTCTCCTCCTGCACATTCTCCTCGTGTCTGCGTGGGTTTCCTCCGGGTGCTCCGGTTTCCTCCCACAGTCCAAAGATGTGCGGGTTAGGTTGATTGGCCAGGTTATAAATTGCCCCTTAGAGTCCTGGGATGCGTAGGTTAGAGGGATTAGCGGGTAAATATGTGGGGGTAGGGCCTGAGTGGGATTGTGGTCAGTGCAGACTCAATGGGCCGAATGGCCTCCTTCTGCACTGTAGGGTTTCTATGATTTATGCAATGTTGCATGAATAAAGAATCTAGCATGATTTGCAACCAACAAAGCCCATCTGGGTTGCAACTGCAAAATATGCTATCAACTATATTTGCTGTTATTGTCACATCTGCTGAACAACAATTGTTGTGGAACTGTTTTCAAAGGGTCCAGGCCAGCAGAAACCAAGATGCAGCATGGTGCTCTCTGCTATTAGAGCACCTGTTGCTAACATGCAGGAAATAAGTGACAGTTTCAGGGGTTGGCATTCCCTGACTGCTAACTCAATTATGTGTTCCGAATATCTAGTTCATTGTTCATGTGATTTAGGATATACCTGTTAGCTTTAGAACACAACTTGTAGTTTTAGGAATTAAAGTTCAACTATAGAAAATGGATAAGTGCAATTATGCAATGTTGGAGTCCATAATCCTCAAAAGGTTGGGGTCATGTTGACTTAAGAGGGTAACAGCTAGAAAAGTTAAATCATAAAACAACAGGTGGGCTTACTTGGCTCGGGAACTAGAGATGTGAGGTTAGCAATGTTTGTAAAGAAGGGCATTCCGGGGAGATGATTCAGCTTTGGGAATTCAAACTAAATTAATTTAGAAGCATTCAGTGAATTCTGAAAGGTTGTAAAATCCATTTCCTTCATAAAATCAAACAAAAAGTTATAAATATAGCAGGCTGCATCATTATGGAAAGGGTTAGAACTCAGGGAAGTTCTCTGGTTTCAACTTATCCGGGCATTTGCTGAGGGAGTCAGTTGCAGTATGGACCGAGTGTGACTTGAAACTCATTAACGGATAGCTGAAGTAAATGATTGTTGTCTAGGTCTGTGCTGTAAGCAGAGAAAATACTAACTTCGTTACTGACTGTGTGGCATGAATGTGAGGCTTAATCTCAGTTTGAAAATATATGCCGAGAAAGTGGGCATGCTTTCCGTAAGGATGGGGTGGATAAGTTAGATTGATGTGGGATGGTGGTGTTGGAGAACTGTGCTGATATTCTGCAGAACTGGAAAGATCTTAGGATTGGCTTTGAGAACTTGCAGTGAAGGAGGTTGTGGGAATGGCAAAACTGATGGAATATGTTGTATCTACACTGGGTGGAGTGGTCTGAAATTCTTGGGAGTTGGGTTGAGCGATGCCATTCGTTAGAAATGGGGTGGGGTCTTAGATTGTGGAAGCTTCCTACAGGATTCAGTATTGATAATCCCACCCAGGCTCTATCCCCATAACTCCATGTATTTACCCTTCTAATCCCCTAATGCAAGTGTGTGTGTGTTAAGGTTTGCAAACTCCAGCTGTGGGGGTTGGGGAGGATTTTTCCAGGCTATGGAAGCATTGGGATCGATTTCTAGGAAATGGGAACATGGGCAGCAGGATTGGGCAGTTGATTTGTGGGAGATTTGTGAATGATGCCTTGGTACTTGCTAGTGGTAGGATGGAATTCTCGGGCCACAGAACCATTGTGATATAGGTTCTTAAGTTTAAAAGCACTTGGAAAAATTGGCCTGTCTTCTGAAATCATTGAGAATGGTTTCTACTCTATGAAACCTCTATGAGTATTGGGAGGTAATCTTGGAGTGTAGGAGATTGAGGGAGCAGGGCCCCAAAGTCCACAAGGACTTGAGGGAAGGAGCTTAGGCCATTGCAAGGACATAGCCCGGCAGTATTAAGGGCAGAACTAAAATCACTTGGCATTGAGGGGGAAAGAATACAACAGATTTGCCCTGGCCATTTTTTTAGGTCTCAGCAAAAATAAGTTTTCAGGAATTAAAAAAAAAAACACTTTTTATTTTCTATGTCTGGTGGGCGATTAGCAAGATGCTTAACAACTGATTGTTCTCAGCTTAATGCGTTTATATATTTTGTTCATCTGAGGGACAAGTGGCTCTTCCAATCTCCTGCTATAACTTCACTGGAAGGTTACCAACTAGAAACAGCTGTTCATGGCCTGAGATTGGGAACACTCCAGCAGAATCTCCTAATGATGTTTCCAATTCCATACTGTCTAGCAGAAATCTCTGATCAATGGGATTGAGATCCGATTGGACAGTGTAAACACATTTTACATTTGATATCTATTAGAGGGAGAAATACAACAATATTCATTGGTAATTTGCCTGTTTTTTATTCATTCATGGGATGTGGACATTGTTGGTCATCCTAAATTGCCCTTTGAATGGGCATTGCTGTGGATCTGGAGTCACGTGTAGGCCAGACCAGGTAAGGATTGCAAATTTCCTTCCCTAAAGTGTACCAGATGGGTTTTTACAAGAATTGACAATGGTTTCATGTTCTACCAGGTTTTTGTTTTATTCATTCGAGGGATATGGGCATCACTGGCTAGCCAGCATTTATTGTCCTTCCCTGGGTACCCTTGGAGGGATGTTGAGAGTCAATCACATTGTTGTGGTTCTGGAGTCACATGTAGGCCAATCCAGGTAAGGGTAGCAGATTTCCTTCCCTAAAGGATATTAAGTGAATCAGGTGGGTTTTTCTGACAATCAACAATGGTTTTATGGTCATCTAGATACTTTTTATTGAATTCAAATTCCATCATGTACTGTCGTGGGATTTGAACCCTGGTCCCCAGACTATTACTCTGAGTCTCTGGATTACTATTCAGTGACAATACCACTTTACCATTACCTCCCCATGCATTCTGATACTTGTGTAGCACATGCATTAATGCATCCCTTTGCCTTCAGATTAGGAAGATTAGCACTGCTGCCTCACAGCTCCAGGGTCCTGGGTTCAATTCCCGGCTCGGGTCACTGTCTGTGTGGAGTTTGCACATTCTCCTCGTGTCTGCGTGGGTTTCCTCCGGGTGCTCCGGTTTCCTCCCACAGTCCAAAGATGTGCGGGTTAGGTTGATTGGCCAGGTTAAAAAAAAATTGCCCCTTAGAGTCCTGAGATGCGTAGGTTAGAGGGATTAGCAGGTAAATATGTGGGGGTAGGGCCTGGGTGGGATTGTGGTCGGTGCAGACTCGATGGGCCGAATGGCCTCCTTCTGCACTGTAGGGTTTCTATGATGATTTCTATGATGATGATTTCTAAATTGTGGGCCTTAGTAACATTTAAAAACTCATGGAACAAGAAAATTTATTTGGGCAATCAATCTAATCCCTTTCAAAAAACAATCAAAATCTCCACCCTATCATAGGGTTGAAAGTTGACTGCCAAAGGAACAGAAATATTAATTCATATTGCACATGACAAACTTATCCTGAATCTGAAGTACTTCTAGAATCTAGATAGATCGATAATCAGTTGAGATGTGTTTGAGCTTGACATCATCTCTATATTCTCCGCTAATCTTCCTCTCTGTGATATAGCAGATGCACAAGGTAATGGGAATCATACTGCTTTTGATGAAATTACCTTTAAATTAGCACATGATGTTTTATGAATTGTAATATACCTTTGCATCAATTGTTTTCTACAGCAACTGTGTAACTGTATATCCTATATAGTATTTTAAATAATAACATTTTTCTAAACCCACCAAAAGCACATTTTAAATAAATTAGCTGCTTATCTATTTTCAAGTTAGGAAAGTCTGATTTTCTGTCAGGACTACAGTACTCACATACTGTTGTTTCTTGTCTGCATTGAGTCGTGTCATTTCTTCCTTCTCGGCATGCAATTCCTCTTCACTGTAGCTAAATTCACGTACTATAAATCTAGCAGAGAACAGTTCTTTTAAAACTCTGCTACTGTTTGTATCTGAATTCATTTAATAATTTAATTGTGAAACAGGGAGGTAGATCTGTATCTCCACCACCTGGGTTGTAATCCGGCAAGGTGGATTCTCCTCCCATCATAGAATCCAACCAATTATCATTCCATTGGAATCACTGGAATGAAAATCAAGCAGAGGAAATAAAGTAGTGGCTCTGAAACTGGGCACCGCAGGGGCGTTCCAGAGGTCCTGTGGAATAATATGAAAGTGTTTACAAAGCAGGACCAGTCGGACAGATGGGTGACCGCACTGGAGTTGGATCTCATCTTGCCAGTAGGTAGCCACTCAAGACTGCTTAACTGAGCTTTTTAGTTAAAGGCTCCATGCGGATTGATATAGAAAAGGATAAAAGTGTTTGTAGCCTCTTGCATTGCCAGTCAAGCAGATGCACAAAACTGTCCAACTAGTCTCAAACCATTCTCCAGCCAGTCTCTCAGGGATCTACAGGGCCGTTACTTTACCACGTTGAGTACTGTGTGTATTGGGGGACCACATTCTGCAATTCCATCAACTTTTCTTTGAGAAATATGAAATGTTGACCCTTATATAGAATGATCTGCATGTGTCATTTTTTAAATCACACAGGATGGACAGACTCTGAAGTGAGAATAAGGCACATGCATCTCACTGATATCTATAACTAAATAGCTATTCTTCTAAAACATTATTAAAACACTCTGGGCTGCATTTTACATGCTCTCACCGGGTGTGTGTTTGGCAGAGGGCACATAAAATAGGGTGGGTGCCTACCCCATCACCTTCCTGCCCACTCTATCAACTTGCTGCCCATTCCATCACCTTCCTGCCCAGCCCCAAGCTCACCCCCACAATGGGCAGGCACCAAATTCAGCAGCCCTTCCACCATATTTAAATAAATAATCATGGGCCAATTAATCCTGATAATACACTGCATACGTCATAAAATGGTTGACATGTGCTGTCAAGTTTTTTAAAAATTCACCAAAGGGCGGGAAGAAAGGGGCACTTCCATCTTCAGGGGCTACTTTTGCCGATCGGGGAGCTGCCTTGCTAAGATAGAACCTCCATCCCTGTTTCTTCCTACCTACCTGTTGTCTTAAACCCAACACCCCACACCACTCCTTAAACTGCCCAGCCCTTCACCCTGCCCAAAACCCCAAAATGACCTATTTCCAGAGATCTACGGGCCTTCTTCTGCTTTCCAGCAGTGCCAACTAATGCACTCTTGGTACTAATGCAACTTCCAGCCAATCAGATTGGCCAGCAGCTCCTGGGCGTGGACTTCTCCCCAGTGAGGGGCGAATGTCCAACAGGCTGCCCTTCTAGCTGGCCCCGCAGTGCCTTTTGGCTGCAGGGAAGACTAGCATGGAGCAGGTTGGTTTCCTGTAATATTCCATCTTCTTGTAGCACTTTCATATTTGCTGGTTGTGTCCCTGGCACCAAACACATTGTCTATTATAGTTTAATTACAGTTATTGCCAAACTGCTAATTAAAGTATTAATTCCAATTCTCCTTTTCAATGCATCTTGCTGAAATAAATAACACGTCAACTGAAACTACAACTAACTTTCTTGTGCTATTTTCTGACTTGTGGCACATTTCCATCTAGCTCATACATAATGGACAACCGTCTGAGCTATTTTTCTACTTTTTCTTGTCTTACATGACTTGCAAGTACAAAATCTCAACTCACTTAGTGTCTGAATGTGCTTATTCCCGAATGTGAAAAAGAAATTGTTTTTTAGCATGTGCATTACCAGTATAACAGTACAAAATGCACTGTACTGACTGCTGAGGCATCAGTTGAGTCAAAAAATTCTTATTGAATAAATTGACTGGCTTTATGGAAGTGAAAATCAGTCCCTTAATATTTTCAGCCACACATTTGTAATCAGTCATTTATTCCAACTTGAAACACGAAAGGAAGGAGAATAAAGTTTTTTTTTACAATTGATAAAATGATTTAAACATACTTGTTTTCTCTGGCTCTGATTTTGAATTCATCCACAGTTTTCTTGAAGAGAGTTACTGTAAACAGGGCTCCCTCCGTGTCTTCAATGATCATTCTGTGCATCAGAAAGGTTCATGATCTTAGTTTAAAGAAACTTCCAGTTAACAGTTTCAGAAAATACTTTATTTAAAAGAATACATACATAATTGATAGTTTGCCAGTGCTGAGGGAAAATCCACTACTACTGACAATCCACATTTTACAAGTCAAATTGTATATTGACATTTTAAGTGTCTTTAGGTAGATTTAAGTACTGTAGCAGTGTAGTAAACTACTGTTAGCTTATTGCCTGTGTGTGTGACATGCCTGGACACGTCCCTGCCGGCCCTGCGTGGGACTCCTCCCCCCCTGATCCAGGTATAAAGCTGACTGCTCCCCACCCCCTGCCTCAGTCTCTGGACCAGTTCATCGGCATGGGTGTGCTCCAAGTCTTTTGCTAATAAAAAGCCTATTTGTTGGGGGTAGGGTGTTAGCGTGGATTGGGGATTGGCTATCCGACAGGAAGCAGAGAGTCGGAATAAATGGGTGCTTTTCTGGTTGGCAGATGGTAACTAGTGGCGTGCCGCAGGGATCGGTACTGGGGCCTCAACTATTTACCATTTATATAGACGATCTGGAGGAGGGGACTGAGTGTAGGGTAACAAAGTTTGCAGACGACTCAAAGATAAGTGGAAAAGTGAATCGTGTGGAGGGCGTAGAAGGTCTGCAGAGAGATTTGGACAGGCTGAGTGAGTGGGCGAGGATCTGGCAGATGGAGTATAATGTTAACAAATGCGAGGTTATTCACTTTGGAAGAAATAATAGCAAATTGGATTATTATCTAAATGGAAAGAAATTACAACATGCTGCTGTGCAGAGGGACCTGGGGGTCCTTGTGCATGAGACGCAAAAACCCAGTCTGCAGGTGCAACAGGTGATCAAGAAGGCAAATGGGATGTTGGCCTATATCGCAAGGGGAATAGAATATAAAAGCAGAGATGTCTTGCTGCATCTGTACAGGGCATTGGTGAGGCCGCAGCTGGAATACTGTGTGCAGTATTGGTCCCCTTATTTGCGGAAGGATATATTGGCCTTGGAGGGAGTGCAGAGAAGGTTCACCAGGTTGATACCAGAGATGAGGGGTGTTGATTATGAGGAGAGACTGAGCAGATAGGGTTTGTACTTGTTGGAATTTAGAAGGCTGAGGGGGGATCTTATAGAGACCTATAAGATAATGAAGGGGCTGGATAGGGTAGAGATGGAGAGATTCTTTCCACTTAGGAAGGAAACTAGAACTTAGAGGGCACAGCCTCAAAATAAAGGGGGGTCAGTTTAGGACAGAGTTGAGGAGGAACTTCTTCTCTCAGAGGGTGGTGAATCTCTGGAATTCTCTGCCCACTGAAGTGGTGGAGGCTACCTTGTTGAATATGTTTAAATCACGGATAGATGGATTCCTGATCGGTAAGGGAATTAGGGGTTATAGGGATCAGGCGGGTAAGTGGAACTGATCCACTTCAGGTCAGCCATGTTCTTATTGAATGGCGGGGCAGGCTCAAGGGGCTAGATGGTCTACTCCTGCTCCTATTTCTTATGTTCTTAAGTTCTTATGTTCTTGCATACAAACTAGTCTTTGCTTGATTGATGGTGCATCAAGCAGCCATTGTCCTTAGTTGCTGGTGATGCACAATGTCAAGCGATTGTGCATAGGTTCATTTTGGGAGGTGTGGCTATATTTATTTTCAGGAAATTTATCACAATATTTGACCAGAGGAAAGTTCCAATGAAAACTGGTGTCCAGGTCTCATTAGCAAATAGATGCTTGGGAGTGAAAATCACATTAAGTTATCTATGCAACCATCTTCTTCATCTACATCAACAGTAGCAACCTCCAGAAAACATGAATATTTGGTCATTGGCAAATAATATGTAATAATAATAATTCTTTAGCCCTCTTTGCCAAGCAGTGATGGTAGTTCAATTCACTTGAACTCAAGAAATTGGCAAAATTGAACACATTAAGTATTGCTTTTTACCAATTTTAACACTTTTCTACTTCCAACTGCTATTGTGTATTTTACCTACTTATGATTTTTAAATCTTTCTTTTCCTCCCCTATTTTACATTTCCACATGTCAAAATTTAGACAGTCAGGTGATGGAGAGCACACTGAGGCTTTATTTATTTGTTAGTTTTCATAGAATCCCTACAGTGCAGAAGGAGGCCATTTGGCCCATCGAGTCTGCACAAACTCTCTGACAGAGCATCCCACCCAGACCCTATCCCCATAGCTCCACGTATTTACCCCACTAATCCCCCTAACCTATACATCTTGGGACACTAAGGGACAATTTAGCATGGTCAATCCACCTTTCGACAATGCATGGGATGGATTCTCCCAAAAAAATTCTAAGTGTTGAATTTGCGTGAAAACTGGAATAAATCACGTTGGTTTTTTCAGTGGGAGTTTTAAAATGAATCTCCCACACTCTGTGCATCACAGACAGCCCTAGCATAATTCACTCCAGAAATCAGTGGGCAGGCCTATCCCCGCTGGAGAGGCCGGCAGCACAGCGCAGAGCGGGCCACTACGCATGCGCCGATCTGTCAGTGCCAAGATTGCAGGCACTGCCGGCCTCCTGATCGCTGGCCAGCCCCGCGAACTCGCAAAGCTGGCCATGCGACCCTCCCCCAAACCTCCCCCCCCATAGCCCGAACGCTGGTCTTCCAGACATGTCCGGATCAGCCTCAATGCCACCCCTCCGATCCTCGATCCCTCCACCCCGACCAGTCCCAAACCCCCCTCCCCCCGCAGTACTGACCCCCACAGCAGGCTGCCCCCCAGGGAACACCCCCCCCCCCAACTCCTGGCACCCAATTCTCTGGGGGGCCGCAATTGCCCCCCTCCACTCCAGCGGGATCAGGCCACCAGCTTCCACAAATAGGGAGCTACTCTAAGCCCGGCTAGAGGAGTGAGGCACTCCTGGCCAGGGGGAGGAGGGGGTGGAGATGCTAGCGAGCCTGGAGATTTCAGTCCCAGGCCCACTAATGGGATTTTAAGTATATTTAAATTAGGCGCTGACAACACCGAAAATCCAGTGCTGGGAGACATGCTCAGGCCCTGGCGCCCAGCAGGAAGGCCGCAAAACGGCCCCCATTAGAATCTCCCAGCCCGCTACGCTAAAAAAGCAGCGCAGCGGGATGGGAGAATCATCTCCCACACATTTGGACTGTGGGAGGAAACCCACGCAGACATGGGGAGAACGTGCAGACTTTGCAGAGACAGTGATCCAAGGCCGGAATTGAGCCCAGGTCCCTGGTGCTGTGAGGCAGCAGTGCTAACCACTGTGACACTGTGCCGCAGAGATGCACATCTCCTCCCAAAACCCTTTCTGCCTGTTCCCGTGTGTGTATATTTATTTATTTATTGTGCAACGGTAAAATTCAATATCATGCAACATTTCCCAATATAAAAATTTTTTTTAAAATTCATTCATGGGCACTTCTGGCTAGGTCAGCATTTATTGGATATCCCTAATTGCTCTCGAGAAGGTGGTAGTAAGCTGCCTTCTTGAACTGCTGCAGTCCACGTGGTGGAGGTATACCCTCAGTGCTGTTAGGGAGGAACTTCCAGGATTTTGACCAAATGACATTAAAGGACGGCGATATATTTGCAAGTCAGGATGGTGAGAGGCTTGGAGGGGAGCTACCAGTTGGTGGTATTTCCATGCATCTGCTGCCCTTATGTTTCTAGATGGTAGTGGTCATGGATTTGGTAAGTGCTGTCTCAGGAGCCTTGGTTATTTCCTGCAGTGCATCTTGTAGATGGTACATAATGCTGCCACTGCGCTTGGTGGTGGAAGGTGCCTTTGACCTGCTCTTGCAGCCAAGGTATTTATATGGCTAGTCCAGTTCAGTTTCTGGTCAATGGTATCCCCACCCCCCCACCTCCCCACCAACCCCCCCACCCCATCCCCCAGGACATTGATAGTGAGGATTCTGTGAAGGTAATGCCATTGAATGTCATGGGGTGATGGTTAGATTCTCTCTTGTTGGAGATAGTCATTGTCTGGCACTTGTGCAGTGCAAATGTTATTTGCCACTTGTCAGCCCAAGACTGGATATTGCCCAAGTCTTGCTGTGTTTTGACATGGACTGCCTCAGTATCTGAAGAGTTGCGATGGTGCTGAACATTATGCAGTCATCAGCAAACATCCTCACTTCTGCCTTAATATGGAAGGAAAGTCATTGATGAACCAGCTGACAGTGGTTAGGCCTATGACACTACTCCGAGAACTCCTGCAGTGTCCTGGAGCTAAGATGATGATTGACCTCCAACAATCACAACCATCTTCCTTTGTGCTGGGTATGACTGCAATCAGTGTAGAGTGTTTCCCCTGATTTCCATTGACTCCAGCTTTGCTAGAACCCCTTGATGCCACACTCAGTCAAAAGCTGCCTTGACGTCAAACAGTCATTCTTACCTCACCTGGCCCAGATTTTGCTGGAGCAGAGCATTAACTCTGGCATAAACTAGACTTGTTGGTCACACTTTGCTTTAAAGTTCTTTGCATGGAAAGTTATTGAAGTGTAAGCTGGTAATGATGTCATGAGAGAAACCTGTGGCTGTGTTTTTAGCTCCCTAAGAATAGGGGTGGATGGGTGTGAAAATTCATACAGCTCAGGGACCAGCATGCCCTCAGGCCATTTTTCCAGAGGTGAAATGGCGGGGTGGTGCCAAGTGGCAGGGCTAACCGTTCACAATTGGCGTGTATCCAATTAAAGCTGTTTAAAGGCCTACTAAGATGGCTACAGTGGCTGATGGGAAGTTTGGAGGTGTCGGGGATCAGTGTAGCTACCTGGAGGTGGCCTCCTGGCAACAGAACAATGGGCTAGCACTCTAGGACAACTTTGGGGTTCTCCACACCCGCCTAGCTTCAACTGCAGCTGCAGCCTGCCTTGTCGAGTATCTTCCTCTCCACAATGGTGACCCCATTGTTTAAGGAGTTTTTTTATTCGAAGGTCAAGAAAGTTGAAGAGAAGGTGCATCCATCTTGGGTCGCTCTTTCTCAATAATCTGAAAATGCCTGTTTCTGCTACTTCAGTACTGGAAGCCTCCTTTCAGCCTTAATTGGACACTGAGCCCTCTCTCTGGCCTTTAGGAGGCCCATTCAGGGCCTAATAAATCACAGCCAGGTGACTGTTATCCACACAAGGTGGGTTTACGATACAGATTTGACTCTGACATGGGGTCCTGAAACCTACAGGGCAAATCCTGCCCCTGCTGTCTGGATACTGAGGAAGAAGTTTAACAACACCAGGTTAAAGTCCAACAGGTTTATTTGGTAGCAAAAGCCACACAAGCTTTTGGAGCTCCGAAAGCTTGTGTGGCTTTTGCTACCAAATAAACCTGTTGGACTTTAACCTGGTGTTGTTAAACTTCTTACTGTGTTTACCCCAGTCCAACGCCGGCATCTCCACATCATGGATACTGAGGAAACAGAGCAAGCAACTGCGTTTCTCCTTAACAATCAGAATATAGGACCAGGAAATAAACAGCAAAGGATGGAAGTATAAAATAGAGCATGTGAATTCAATGTCAAATCAGCTACAGAAAGAAAAACAGCGGGAAAGAAAGATTGAATTAAAAAGAGACAGAAAAGTAAAAACAAAGACATCCCTAAAATTTAGAGCAGCAACTAAAATCTGAAGAAATGTGATTCCACATTCGTAACAGTTAATTTCAGAGTGGTGATTGGCAGCAATTATCCATTATCAAATTGTTCAAAGGTTGCCTACACTTGTAATGGCAAAATTTAGCATCCTGTGGTAGGTTTGGTTCATATCTGGCATGCAAATACAACAGCTTCACATCATTTAATCCATTTCAATGAGGTAGACTGTGGAATACCTTTGTCGTTAAATTAATCCAGTAACAGCCTAACACTGACAGTAACTATTTGGATACTGGCATTTAAATTTACATCTATTTCTCACCTGACATTGCTGAAACACTTACTCATTAACAGCAAGGGTCATTAGCCCCACTGTTAGTTTGAAAAATAAATCTGGCCTGTTATTTTGAGGAAATTTTTTTAAAAACTGACTTTTGGAATATTAAAGTTTGACTTTAACATTGTATTCACTAAAAGAGTGCAAAAAAATCAAAAAGTTACACCCCTAATTATAATTCTCAGAATTGTTTTGTCGGTTCATACAAAACACTGAACATAACTTAGCGTCTAACTTAGCTGGAATTTTCCATTCATTCATTATGCATGAAAGGAAAATTCCACTACACCGTTTCTAACTTAGTTCTAAAGTGCACATTATAACGCAGCTTTCAAAGTTAATTATTCCTACCATGATCGAGATCTTGGTGTGCAGGGGACAATTTCAAAGTTTGCGGATGAGATGAAACTTGAAAGCATTGTAAACTGTGAGAGGCAGCAATGCCATTTAAAGACTTTAATGAGGCTGCATGCCTCATTAGGATCAATTTAAATGTAACGATTGTAAGCCAGATTTCCTCGTGCTTGGGAAACCCGACAGCTCTGGGGAGGTAGGAACAGCCTGATTGGATTGAATGCGGGTTAGGAGGAACAGGACTTCTTCTCCCCAGCCAAACAAGCTGATAGCTTCTCTCCATATGACCAAAACCCACTAGCCACACTCAGACCAACCCCTTTCATCAGAACCACCCAAACCAACAATTACCTGCCCCAATCATGTCCCGACCTCCAGTCTCCTTTTTATCCATCCCAAAGTCTAATCTACTAAAAATTCCCCCCTAACCACCGGCCCCCATTTCCTCTCTGCTTTCCCAATTCCTCACCATCCATCTCCTATCTCTGCTCTGCTTTCCCAACTTCTCCCCTTCCATCTCTGTTCTCTCTGCCTTCCCAGCTCCTCCCTATCCATTTCCTATCTCTGCTTTGCATTCCCAATTCTTCCCCTTCCATTTCCAATCTCTTCTTTGTCTTCCCAGCTCCTCCCTATCCATCTCTGATCTCCTCTCTGCCTTCCCAACTCCTGCCCTTCTACCTCCGATCTCCACTCTGCCTTCCTAACTCCACTTCCAGCCAACTCCTTTCCACTTCCTCAACTCCTTTTCACTCACTTGATATCCTGTCCAACTCCCCAACCACCCACCTACCCAAATCCATTTCACCCACCTCTCGATTTCCTGTCCATTTTCCCACACCATCTCCCATCACTGTGCCAATGTCCTCCAGCCCTCCACAATAACACTCCTTCCCTCCTCATCACCCACCAGCTAAAGTCTGATGCAGGCCTTCTTGCTAGCCAGCTCTGCAATCCCTCAATCTGGAGTCAAAATGTTTACCGGAAGTCCTGTTGTTAAATTCAGCAAGACCTCCGGAAAACCCAAATACTAAACTTCCCACCCTAAGTTTTCATAAATGTCACAGCAATGGCCCCACACAAATACACATCAGACATTCGATCTGAATCTAGAACTTAACCTGCATCCTACTACTCCACATATGTAACTGGATGTTTCTGCATCCACCACTTTTAAGCCTAGGTTCTAATAATAACTTTTAACACTTCATTGAGAAAACACAAAATGATAAATAATTTGGTTAATGAGGTGCCTCACACTATAATACACATGACATCTTTCAATATAAGCAAATGATTCTTTATAAACTTACTTGGTTGACCGAGGAACTACCATGTCAGCGAGGGACTCATACGTCTTTTGCCAGTTAATGTAATTGGACCTAATGCACATCAAGAGTAATACAAATAAGAGAAAATTATAAAATCACTTTATTGGACAACCAAAGTCTGATTGCACTAACTCACAGAGTGCAGGGAACTTACTTTGGGACAAAAGCCAGAAGAGTTGTGAGATATTCTGAATCTAACACAAAATCTTCCTTATTTACGATGTCTGCTAAGGTGCGGGTCAAAAGGCTACCCCTGAAAAAACATGAATAGGAGAAAATCAGATCACATTTATCGAGTACAAGTTACAAAGTCAGTGCCTTGCCATCTTAAATGCTTTGGTAAGTTCCATTTTTGTGTCAAGTGACGTGTATCAATCTCTTCTAATGAAAGTGTAGATACACCAATATAGATATAGATAATAGTGTGCTGTTGGCATATTGGATCACCTGGGTTTAACACAGAGGAAAATGGAGTAGGTGGATCCCATGCTGTTAAGTCAACTTTTCCAATTTTTCATCCATTTAAATTAATGAATTTTTATCTGGGGTTTTCTTGTGTGAATTACATCTAAATAATCCAACATGCCCAAATAAAATAACAGCAAAATTGTGCCTTTTTTGGGGGGCTTTAGTATTATACATCAAAAATAGATAAAACTCAAATATTAGCAAACCAAATATTTCAAAAGTTTGAAATAATTCCATTAACACAATCTTTGCTTTCACTGATAGAAAATTATATATTGGCCCAGATTTTGCAGTGACGAAACAAGGGCATCATCACCAGCTTCAGAAAAAGTTGCCACAATGATCTTGAAATCTCTGTTGTGAGGCTTTCCCTTTTCCTGAATGCAGTTTAAATTTTAAGCCAAATCAAAGGGGATGTCTTTGTCTGCAGCATTGATGTTAGCAAGCAACCAATCACATTTAGGTATTCACATAAAGCAAACCAGGAACCACTAAAAACCTTCACTTTTCCATTTAAGTTTTCAGAATGCGAAATAAATGATTTACGTTCAGATTAAGGTGAAAGCTAAAATAAGAGTAAACTTTTTTTAAAATGAGGAATGGGTTTATATTTCTAAACAATGTGGATTGTTTTATTATGGAGAAATTTGACTTTCCTCAAATATAAAATTAGCTTTTCATGGCCAGTAAGGGTATTTAGTCATAATTACAAAATTAGTACTCCATTAAAAACCCAGTTACGCCTCATTCAACAAAGTTTAACGTTTCTAAAGGTTTTTACAACAAGACTGGCAGTCACAGTTACATTGGAGATTGCAGTCTGTGGGAACCTCTACCATATACCTCACGGAGGAGTATTGGAAGCAACTTCTAGATTTCCATTTCTTGTGCGCATGTGCACATTCCCAAAATTGCTGTCAATTTCAGTGGAGTGATGACAACAAACCATCATTACCAGAACAAAGTCTCAGCCATTAGACATAACACTTCCTAATGGGCAATTGTATTTGCTTTCAGTTACTGAAAGTAGTCAGAACTTTTATATAATTCTCAGTTAACCAGCTGTGTAAATTCCATGACAACGAATTATAAAATAAATTATGTAGCTATGATTTAAACAAATAAATATTTTCAGAACACTTTACTATTTCCTCCTGATAAATAACTCAATTTTTATTTCTATTTCCTTTTCACCAATTACTAATATTGAAGTACGAGGTTTTGCACACTCAAGCTGGCTACTCGCAAGTTTAATTTCATTCTCGTGATTTTTAATATATTGCAAACTTGCACACTTTCTAAAATGAAAGACAATCATATTAATTTTAGTTCATTATAAGCATACTTCAATTCAGTTTGAGTTAGAGAATAGTTAATTCATAAGTAAGTTAATCCAATTCACATGGAATCCAATTTCCCTGTGGACGGCACGGTAGCACAGTGGTTAGCACAGCTGCTTCACAGCTCCAGGGACCTGGGTTCGATTCCCAGCTTGGGTCACTGTCTGTGTGGAGTTTGCACATTCTCCTCGTGTCTGCGTGGGTTTCCTCCGGGTGCTCCGGTTTCCTCCCACAGTCCAAAGATGTGCGGGTTAGGTTGATTGGCCATGCTAAAATTGCCCCTTAGTGTCCTGGGATGCGTAGATTAGAGGGATTAGCGGGTAAAATATGTAGCGATATGGGGGTAGGGCCCGGGTGGGATTGTGGTCGGTGCAGACTCGATGGGCCCAATGGCCTCTTTCTGTACTGTAGGGTTTCTATTCTATTCTATTCTATGACCCTCAGGACAATGATGTGGAGATGCCAGCATTGGACTGGGGTGGGTACAGTAAGAAGTCACACAACACCAGGTTAAAGTCCAACAGGCTTATTTGGAATCGCGAGCTTTCGGAGCACTGCTCCTTCATCAGGTGAAGGAGCAGTGCTCCGAAAGCTCGCGATTCCAAATAAACCTGTTGGACTTTAACCTGGTGTTGTGAGACTTCGTGCTGTCCCCAGGACAATGGTTAACTGTGAAATAGTTTGTTTTGAGGAGTTAATGGTGTTATTATTAACTAGCTTATCTAAATAAGCAAAGTTTGAGGTCGCTACTTGATCTCTATTGGATTGGAGGAAGATTGGATTCTTTCCGATTAAAGCAGTTAGCTTCACTTAGACACTTGCAACATGGAAGACAATTTGTCCTGTGCAGCAATTATTTTAACAATTCCTGATTGAAATTTCAGACAAACCAATAAAACTATCCTCCTTCAGGACCATGTAAATAATTAGCCTTTTGAGCTATTGGTCACAAAATTGACAGTGAGTCACAATTAAGGTACCTTGTTTAAATTGTTATTCAGAAATTTCAAATATATAGGTAATTTACAAATTATTTTGATAGCTAACTGAATAAATAATACTCGTATTGGGATTATCCTGAAAATGGTAATAAATGTGTGAGTTTGTATAATGATATATTATATAATTAAAATGTAAATAAAGACATGTAGAAAAGCTAAGAGAAAATACCCTGCAGCTTTATTGCCCTCACTGGGGCCACACTTACCAATGTAGACTTCACTTCCAAATAATGTGTTTCTCTTTTGTGCTAAGATGCTTTTAAAAATATGTTATGCACTTTTGTAAAGCAATAGTATTTGTCATGTATGAATAACAGTCAAGTTTCCCTTTGCTGGGGCGTCTAGAACCAGGAACACAATATCAGAATAAGGGATAGGTCATTTAGGCATCAGATGAGGAAGTACGTCTTCACCCAGAGGGTGGTGAATCTTTGGAATTCTGTAGTGCACAGGGCTGTGAAGGTTCAGTTATTGAGTATGTTCATGACAGAGGTCAACACACTTCTTTCTAGTTGAAGATATCAAAGGATATGGGGATTGGCAGATCATGCTCAAAGGACCGAATGATCCTACTTCCTGTGTTGTCTTCATCTTTCAACAATAACCAATATTTCTCCCGATTAGGTTTCAAAATTGTAAACCTTTAAGTGCAATACACTTATTTTTAAGTTATTTGTTTAATCAATCATCTTCATTCAAGCATCATTGCATATAATGCAGTTATCACAATTCTGGCGCAGTAACATACTTCATCCCTGTGTACAATTATAAGCTTCTTTCCAGGGAAATAAACATACTTCATCCCTGTGTACAATTATAAGCTTCTTTCCAGGGAAATGTAGCATAGTGGTAAAATTACTGGACAAGTAATCTAGAGGCTGGAAGGAATGTCATAGAGCTGGGGAAATTTAAATTAGATGAATTAATATTGCTGGAATAAAATGTTACTCTGATCAATAATGATCATGAACCTACCAGATTATCAGACAAACCCACTTGGTTCACTAGAACATAGAACAAAGAAAAGTACAGCACAGGAACAGGCCCTTCGGCCCTCCAAGCTTGTGCCGATCATGATGTCCTAACTAAACTAAAAAAACCTTCTACCCTTATTCGGTCCATATCCCTTTATTCTCATCCTATTTATGTACAATTCAGATGCCTCTTAAATTTGCTAATGTGTCTGCTTCCACCACCTCCTCTGTCAGTGCGTTCCAGGCACCCACCGCTCTCTGCGTGAAAAACGTCCCCACACATCTCCCTTAAACTTTCCCCCTCTCAGCTTAAACCTGTACCCCCTTATAATTGACACTTCCACCCATGGAAAAAGCCTCTGACTATCTACCCTGCCTATGCCTCTCATAATTTCGTAGACCTCGATCAGGTCTCCCCTCAGCCTCCATCTTTCCAAGGAAAACAATCCTAGTTTATTCAACCTCTCCTCATAAGCAACATCCTCGAGACCAGGCAACGTCCTGGTGAACCTTCTTTACACTCTCTCCAAAACTTCCACATCCTTCTGGTAGTGTGGTGACCAGAACTGCACGCAATACTCCAAATGCGGCCTAACCAAAGTTTTATATAGCTGGAACATGATTTCACAACTCTTGTACTCAATGTCCCGGCTGATGAAGCCAAGCATGCCATATGCTTTCTTAATCACCTTAATGTCCTTCAGGGAAAGAAATCTGCTGTCCTTACCTGGTCTGGCCTACACATGAATCCAAACATACAGCAATGTGGTTGACTCTTAACTTCCCTCTGAAATCACTGATAGAGTTGAAAGGCCTGCTCAAACTGCTGCATAAATGTCAAATAAGAATAACGCTGGATGGGTCATCCAGCAACGACCTGATTACCAGAAAGGCTGCCTGTTCACCCCTGAAAAATCCTGCTCATTAACATCTGGGGATGTGTCAAAGTTGGCAGAGCTGTCCCACGGACTAGTGAAGCAACAGTCTGACATAGTCACACTCACCAAAACAGATCTTACAACTAATATCCCAAACTCTTCCATCACTATCCTTGGGTATGCCCTGTCCCACCAGGTGGACAGACTTACCAAAGGTGCCACAGTGCTATGTGGTCAGGAGGGAGTTTCCCTGGGAGCTCTCAACATTGACTCCAGATCCATGAAGTCTCATGGCATCAGATCAAACATGAACATAAACAAAGCAACCTCCTGCTGATTAGCATCCACAAACCACAACCCCCCCTCAGTGCGGAAGGATGTTGTAGGTTACAGAGGGACATAGATAAGCTGCAGAGCTGGGCTAAGAGGTGGCAAATGGAGTTTAATGTGGAAAAGTGTGAGGTGATTCACTTTGGAAGGAGTAACAGGAATACAGAGTACTGGGCTAATGGTAAGATACTTGGTAGTGTGGATGAGCAGAGAGATCTTGGTGTCCATGTGCATAGGTCCCTGAAAGTTGGCACCCAGGTTGATAGGGTTGTTAAGAAGGTATATGGTGTGTTAGCTTTTATTGGTAGAGGGATTGAGTTTCGGAGCCATGAGGTCATGTTGCAGCTGTACAAAACTCTGGTCGGCTGCACTTGGAGTCTTGCGTACCGTTCTGGTTGCCGCATTATAGGAAGGATGTGGAAGCATTGGAAAGGGTGCAGAGGAGATTTACCAGGATGTTGCCTGGTATGGTGGGAAGGTCTTATGAGGAAAGGCTGAGGGACTTGAGGCTGTTTTCGTTAGAGAGAAGAAGGTTAAGACGTGACTTAATAGAGGCATATAAGATGATCAGAGGATTAGATAGGGTGGACAGTGAGAGCCTTTTTCCTCGGATGGTGATAGCTAGCACGAGGGGACATAGCTTTAAATTGAGGGGTGATAGATATAGGACAGATGTCAGAGGTAGGTTCTTTACTCAGAGAGTAGTAAGGGCGTGGAATGCCCTGCCTGCAACTGTAGTGGACTCGCCAACATTAAGGGCATTTAAATGGTCATTGGATAAACATATGGATGATATTGGAATAGTGTAGGTTAGATGGGCTTTAGATTGATTTCACAGGTCGGTGCAACATCGAGGGCCGAAGGGCCTGTACTGCGCTGTTATGTTCTATGTTCTAAATCAGTACTCTTCCATGTTGAATTGCACCCAGAAGAAGCACTGAGGGTGGCAAGGGTACAGAATGAATTCCAAGTGAGGGACTACAATGTCTATCACCAAGAGTGCTCAGTAGCGCTACTACTGACTGAGCTGGCCATTCAGATATAGCGGCCAGGCAGTACCTCTGGTAGGTGATGAGTGAACAGACAAGAGGGAAAATCTGCTTAACCTTTTCCTCAATCAACCTATTACAGGATAGATGTCTTTGACAGTATTGGTGGACTGACCACCACACATTCCTAGTGGAGACAAAGTCCCAATTTCACACTTAAGACACCCATCGTGTTGTGTAGCATTACTGCTTTGTTAAACGGGGTGGACTCAGAACTGAACTAAGTTCAAAACTGGTAAACCATGATGCTCTGCAGGCCATCTGTGAAAGGAGATTTGTATTCAATCACAATATGTCAGCTCTTGGCCAAGCATATCCCCCATTCTACCTTGCATGTAGAAGCAGTATACCCTATAAATGAGGGGGGTGATTTTCTGGCCCCAATAACCACAGGCGCAAATCACATTATGGTTTCTAACTCTAGTGAGAGGCCAAAACCAGAATTCGTACCAGCAGAAACTCTGATCGCGATCTTTCCAGGTCCTTCTTGTTGGCATGACCAGGTTCTCACCCAGAAAGGGCGAGAAGCTAATTTAAATGCATCTAACAAGATGAAGTCAGATGAACCGCCCTCACTAAATCTTGCCACCCACCAGCAGGATGTCATGCAGGTGCCATTAATTACTGGTCTTTAAAAACATGGATCTGGTGCCATGAACCCGAGAAGGAGGAAGGAGGTGAGTATCCTTCACAGTGCCAGGGTGCTCAAGGGGAAAGAAACCACCGGTCAGTTGCTGAGAATGAGGAGGGGGGGGGGGGAGGTGGGGGGGAGGGGGGGTGTTCGGGGTCTCCCCCGGAATGGGGTCACAGTGGTTCTGTGTACTCTTGCTGTCTTTCAGGTTTAGAACCTCTTATCAGTGCACAGCACATCTGAAGGCCGTTTGTCTTAAAGTCGTCTCACAGGAAAGTGTTATTCTGTAGCCTGTCTCTTGGAGAAGCAATTCATGCCACATAAAGTTTGAATAGGCTCTGTGGTTTCACTTAAGTGATCTGCCTGCATTGATCATATTGCAGTTGTTTGCTTATAGTTGATTTAAGGCCCCATTAACTCTCAAGAGATTCTGCAGTTAGCCAGTTGGTGTCTGCTTCATTGATCCTACTGTGGTTGACTGTATGTAGTGGATTCCACGCCCCATTAACTCTGAAGAGGTTCTGTGATTGTGGGTCTGGCTGAACTTGGTCCTTTATGTCAGAATTCTGAGGCTTGCCCTTTAGGGTTTTTTTCTTCCAGGCAACTGGCTGCACTCAGATTAGCGTGAAAGGGTTCTTGAATGAAGACTTTATCACAGGCACTGTTGAATGCTCAGGCTGTGTGCTAAAGAAGTGTGTGAGTGGTGAACATTATGTGTTGCTACTAGCAGCATGTAATAGTTAGTTTCACCTGTTGCTCAAATGTTTTTAGATACCTTAGGGTAACCGGAGATAGATTGGGCATTTTTCAGGACCAGATGTGGTAGCCTTAGGCCCATTTATGAGTTTGTGCAATATACAGTGAGCAATGGTCTGATCAGGGTCGCTGTTATCTCACAGGATTGCTTTGATGTACCCTGTTTCAGCATCAAGCTTACACAGTTAGCAAATGGCTTGGCCCTATTTACAATGTTACTAATAAGGACAATTTTATAGAGCATGGAGCTGTAGGAATCCCAATGCATATTGTGGTATGTCCATGGAAAGGGAGCTCATTTGACTGCTCCATCTCAAAGCTCATTTTGAGCGCAGGTTGGTGTCCATTAAGGTCCATCAGGAAATTTTTGCATGCAGCTGTGGATTCAAATATAGCAAACATATCATCTATGTATTGGAAATGTGCAAGAGGTAAGAGGTCAGGTGTCATTCCATTGAAGATGCATTTCTCGTGGAATCTAACAAAGATAATTGTGAGAGCTAGTTTTTAATAACACCATGTTTCCCCAAATAGATGATTTTGCCATGGGTCAGGCCTCAAGGCTCAGGGCAATGTCTTGACCATTTGGAGTCAACCTGCCTGGTCTGAATTTAAATAGATCTTGACAGTTAACTGTCAGACACAGGTTAGTTGGTGCATTCTCCATGGCAATACCTCTACCAGAGTTCATTTGCCAACTAATCAGCACTCTCTTCTCATGAAATATAAATTGCTGTCCCTTTACATTTGGTATTCTTGTGAATTGCCCTGATGAATGCAAGATGAAAAGTTTCAACAGCATGTCTTTTTTTCGCAATGCCAAGTATACTGGGCTTAGCTCCATTTGGGAAACTGACTTTATGTTGTCTCTTTTTTTTAAAATGTCAAATTATGCAGAACATTCAAATTCAATGATTGGATAGGGTACAATGAAACATCTGTCACACTTTAAAGCTTACAAGTGGGAAAAAATAGACCGAATAAGACATTAAAACATCAGATAAGTTATCAAAGACTAATCTCCAAACATTAAAATATACAACTAATATTCTATATTAGCTAATCATCAAAAACTAATATTTTGTCTCCATTAAATTTTTTTTGGTACATTATTAATATCCTAACTTTAGGAACACTCTTTTGACACTGCCAATTAAAATAGTCTTCCATTGCTTTACATGAAAACTCAATCATATGGTGTTAGCTTTCAACTTTGGCGGCATTGTTGTGGGGGGGGGGGGGGGGGGGGGGAGTCAGCAGTGTGGTGAAATTTGCAATATTCTATACTATATTAACCCTGCCTGATTTCTTTTCTAGTTTGAGGTCCCCACCCAAGTTGAAAGTTGATCCCATATTGTCCATACATCAGCCATAACAGGAGAAAAGAAACTTGCCAGTACTGATTATATTGGCACTATACAGCCACACTGTACATTGCTTATTTGCAAATCTCATGAGTTTGCAATAGCGAGACATGTATTCGCAGATGGTGCATTTTCCAAACATGTGAATTTGCAATTTTCCCCCATAAATAAATTTGTTAAATAAAGATACAAGTTTACATACACAGCTTTTCTTTCCAGATTTTGTAGGTTTCCCTTGGTGTTGTTATAGGTCATTGCACGAGACTTTAAATCAGTGTCAATCTGTGAGATTTGCTGAAAATAAGAAACATAGTGAACAGTTATTTTATTCTTAATAACGCCATTATTGTGAAATATTTAATCAAGATTTTTTCCAAAGCAATACTTAAGTATTTCGAAGAATCGGATGAAAAGTAGCCACTTTTGGCATGAAAACAGATATACTTTTAGGGAGGAAAGAATCTCTCAAAAATATGTCAGAAAATGTTAACACATCTAATGCTCTAAACTGGATAGGTTGGTGACCTTTTCCTCGTTTCACTGGGTACATTGTGAATCTTTATATACATTACCTATGACCATTAAAATGCAGATAATGTAGGCACGATATGGCTGAAACTTAGCAACTGTGGCAGACACGCAAAGAGGGGATGAAGTGGCTGGAATGATCGGAATGGCTGGTAGGAGTGGACCAATTCGGCTGCCAAGTTACACTCCCATGCATCTATTTTGGTCCTAGCATTCAAACAATTGCAATGTTTTTCGTTGGTTATCAACTTGGCAGCCATTATTCAAGTAGCTTGCACTGAAAATTAGACATTGAGTTGTGGCAAATTTTAGAGCCAATCTGAACTCCTGTTGCAGTAACCAAGACACAGGTTTGTGTTAGAAGTATCTTCTCTTATTTGACTAAAGCTCTGTCAACTTTCATAATCCCCACACTAATCATTTTAAATAAACAACTCAAACTACATTTTAATCACTCTCGGGGCAGGTATGGAGTTTTTAATCTTGTGGTGAAGAGGCAGTCTTCCAGAATTTGCTCCAGCTGAGTCTGTGTAACTCATCCAATTAGAAGCCTGACAGTAATGGAGAGATCCTGCATGCTCTTCCTTTGTCAATGTCTCAGTTTGAACCCCAATGTGAGAGTGGCCACAGCCCATAGTACACAGCACTTCTGACTATTTAAAATTACAAGGGAAAATATCTATGCAATACATATTCAGATTAATGCTGGAGACATACAAACATCGAAATTACTGTTGTCGGTATTAACATGCACATTACTTATTAGTAGATATATCTCTATTAGTTAATTGAGGCATTGAATAACGTTATTTGAAATGAGACAGTGGCTGGAATTCTCCAGCCATTCACACCCTTTCGCCACTGCAAGCAAAGACAGAGAATTTGGCACTCAGCCAAATCTCCGTTCACTGCAGTGGGACCAGAGAATTCCAACCTGCACCTCTTAAAATAACAGACAAAAGAATGTGATATTGCAAAGAGAGAGTTAAGGCCTGTACTGTACTGAAAAGTTTTATCTGTGTTCCCAAAGAATGTGATGATTGCACAAGCTAAAGCAGCCAGAGAACAGAAGCTGCCTCGATACTGTGGCGATTAAACATTAATGTGGAGATGCCGACGTTGGACTGGGGTAAACACAGTAAGAGTTTTAATAACACCAGGTTAAAGTCCAGCAGGTTTATTTGGTAGCAAATGCCATTAGCTTTCGGAGCGCTGCTCCTTCAGCGCTCCGAAAGCTAATGGCATTTGCTACCAAATAAACCTGTTGGGTTTTAACCTGGTGTTGTTAAAAGATTAAACATTAACACAGTAAGCTTGAGAATTTAAATTGCAACAAAGTATGTCACTGGTTTTGTTTGACACTATACAATTGTAGCAGAAAATTCAGCCATGAACATACAACACATATGTGACCAGTCAACCACAACAACAAAAAGGTTACAAATTAGCATTGCACCATCGGCACCAGCAAAGCATTGATTGGGTGATGACTAATAAACTTTTTGTTCAGCAGACCCCTGTACATTAATGTAACAAAGAACCCCATATTACTGACTTAATAAATTAAAAAGTAGCAGGCAAAACAACAATTCAATGGAAAAGTAGGCTCAAGTGAGTAATTGAATTAATGGATCTGGGAGCATATCAATAGTAAATGAAAGGTGTAGCAGGTAGCAATGAAATAATAAATGAAGCATCAGCTACCAACAAATTAATGCAGCAATGGACGT
This sequence comes from Mustelus asterias, assembly GCF_964213995.1. Lineage (NCBI taxonomy): Eukaryota > Metazoa > Chordata > Chondrichthyes > Carcharhiniformes > Triakidae > Mustelus > Mustelus asterias. The sequence continues at coordinate 105,065,528 of NC_135805.1, forward strand.
ACGGCACACAAGTGAATGAACAAATAATTCGACAAACATGAACACATCTTTATGGATCTATCATTTTTCTGCAGCTTGTATGAATTCTGGCTTTAAAGTAGAGCTGGACATGACTGAGACAGAGACAGGAGGGGAGGGGGCCAGGTAGAACTTCTCTAAGGAAGCAACAAGGGCTGGATACTGAAAAACGTTTTGCTGCCTCAGGCTGGTGATGACATTTGTAAGTTAACCATTGGGAACTTGCGTGGCCAAACACCAAAACATCCAGGCAGAAACTGGAGAACAGGGAACTGGCTCTGAGCTAAATAGCTAGGTTTGGTCGAGGGGTAGAAAGTGGCTGAGGGTGCAGGAAAAGTGGTGATGAAATGTAGGAATAATGAAGAGCACCAAGAGACTATGACCTCCAAAAGAAGCACGAATGGCAGGATAGATGTCTGAAATGGGATACAGGGCTTGGGCCAGTGGATGCAGGGATGAGACAAAAGGAGCAGGAATAGCAATTTACAGGAAAGTTCACAAAAGAGTGAAAGAACACTATTTTTTGGAGGAGGCAAGAAGGATCTGGCTAAGGAATGGAGCCAAAGACTGAAGAGCCGGGAACTGAGAGATGGGCCCAGATTTTCACTCCCGAATCAGTAGTGCAGAGCTGGGAAATTTCCCAACTCCCTGAACCTGACTTGGGAGAAACTATCCCGAATAGACAGATTTTGTTCTGTGAGGATGAATGCGTAATAGGGGCTCACCATCCCTGGAAACACAGTGCAGGTGCAGAGGTGGCCCTGTTTGGGTAACATGATTTGAGCAGGGTATAAAAGGAATTCCTGCCAGGAGACAGGAAATGAATGCAAGTATTGCTGTTGCTCAAGAGTCAGGTGAGCACTAACTGGAATAATTGTTCAACTGATTGCTGTCACTGGAACAGACAGCCCATCATGGGTTTTCCATAGGTAAATATAGTTATTCCTGCTGCTTATTCATATTGTAATGAAGAAGCACACTGTACAGGTTAAGGCCGGTGAAGCTTCACCAGACTCACCCATGGAGATGGCACCATCAGCTGCTCTCGATATTCTGCATTTACCCAGGTTAGTAAAATGCCTCTCCTGCTCATTACCAGCCTGCAACATATATAAGCATGATCCAAGTTGTGAAGGACTTATGTTGAAACCAAGGGTTATGATGGTCAGAGTTGCAACCATGTTGTTGTCTCTGACTTTCAGAATATGCTGTTGATTTTCTATCTTGATGGGGATGGGCATTTTCCTGAGGGAGTGTGGCTTCCATGTTAAAGGTCTATTATATGGAAGCTGCTCACCAGGGACTGATTGATGTAACTTACGACATTCAAGAGCTTAGGAGAACCTATTCTAAATTAAAAGGTTTCTGGTGATGACTCCCCCTCTTATAAAGAATCTGCCATGGCTATAATCAGGGCAGCTTGCAGTGTAGTGTGCATGTACATGCAGGAACACCTTGGTGTGGCCACACAAAACCTGCACATTCAAGGAATGGAGGGATTTCCTGTTTATGAAAGTATTTGGTTGATGACTTGATGCTCTTATGGATGTGGGTGCAGTCGTTAATGCCTGCACTTGAAGGAAACCTGCATGTGAAGGAAACCTTTGGCAAACGCCTGGTCCTCTATCTGTGACACCCCATCCATCAGGAAGTTTACGTGCTCCCCCACCCAAGCAAGGGGAGCACCTGTAACTGCTTCGATGCAGCTCTGTGTAGCTGATTGAGATATGCTGCGCAGATCTGCAGCTGAGGCCTGGAGAGCGCAGGCAGCATAAAAGTTCAGAGACACTGTGACCTAGAGTTCCATTGGCATGCAGATCAGCAGAATGTGGTGTCAGATCTTGTTGAACGATGGCACATATCTTGGCAACTGATTCCCATGTTAATCTGAGACTTCTTCTGCACTGGTTGTCTGTCATATCCACATGTGGCCTGTGCGGTCATAGAGTTCTAAAGGTTTACAGCATGGAAACAGGCCCTTCGGCCCAATTTGTTCATGCCGTCCAGTTTTACCACTAAACCAGTCCTCCTCCCCCTGCCTGGTGCATATTACGCTGCCTCCATCTCCTGACCCTGTCCCTCCGTCATGCTCACGTGCCGCTATGGTGTGAATATGTGAAGGGGTCATCGCTACTGTGCAGTTTCTTTGCAATGATGCACAGTCCTCCACTTATCTGGCACACTCTCCTTACTCCCATTTGGATGCCCAAAAATACATGCCCTTTCAAAGCCACAGGTCTCACACTCCAACTCCCTTGGTTGTCAGACACACACCAGTGTTTGAAATTGTTGACGTTCCATGGCACGTACTGCAATGTTTGAAGTTCTGCAAAAGGGTACCTGATCTCTTCAAAAAGATAATTGACCTCTCCAAAGAACTCCACTAGATTTATCTGTGAAGTTGTACGAACTAAGGAATAGCATGATGGGAAAATTGGTCAGCTATTTGGTACAATATAAGCAAGGCTGACTCCGCATAACTTAAGGCTGTATGAGTAAATAAAACAAGATAAGGTCAGGGATGACGGAGTCACCGACCTTTTTCTGTTCCATCAAAGGACAAGATAAGGGTATGAATGATGAGACAAAGAGTTCTAGGAGGTCAGCAAGTTATGACATGATTAATGACATTGCTTATGATTCTATTACTAATCAAATTCCTGAATATGCTCTGGTCACGCAAACTGATAACGATTATGTATAAATACTGAACTGATTCTTTGTGTAATTGCGGACTTGAGGAGGAATTAGCAAGTTGTACCAACTGCTCTCTGAACTCAAGTTTTCAGCCAAAACTGCATGCAGTCTTTCGTAAATAAAGGCTAGTTATTTAGTTGAAACAAATTTTGTTGAGTCTTTCTATCACAGTCAAGAAGCAGGAAAGTTTCCACTTCAACATATCCCTTTAGCTGAAAGTCACAAGTCGCATGAGTCATGTCCTGGAAAATTTCTCATTGAGAATCATTTCTGAGTGTGGGTAGCACTGCTGCCTCACAACACCAGGGACCCGAGTTCGATTCCCAGCTTGGGTCACTCTCTGTGTGGAGTTTGCACATTCTCCCCATGTCTGCGTAGATTTCCTCCGGGTGCTCTGGTTTCCTCCCACACTCCAAAGATGTGAGGGGCAGGTGGATTGGCCATGGTAAATTGCCCCTTAGTGTCAGGGGGACGAGCTAGGGTAAATGCATTGGGTTATGGAGATAGGGCCTGGGTGGGATTGTGGTCAGTACAGACTTGATGGGCCGAATGGCCTCCTTCTGTACTGTAGGATTCTATGAGTGAAGACAGCTGCACTTTTAAATGTGCCGCTCCCTCTAGCATGTGCAAAATCCATCCTTTTCCCTTTCCCTTCCCCAGAAAAGATAGTGGGTGCCAAATATGGGGGGCAGGGTTTCTGAATTTGGGGTTCCAGTGCCATTTTGACTAAAAAGTGGAGAAAATCCAAGCCATGGAAAGAGGAGACAGCATAGTGCCATCCTTTGGTTAGAGTCTTCAATTAAATCATGATAGAAATTGCTGGCATATTTATTTCCAATTACACATGTTCACAAATTGGGGGTAAAATTCAACTAGGATATTAGCACAAAACAGATAGTGATGGAAATAGCCACCCATTATTCATCCTACCCGATTTCCTTTCCACTGAAGTCAACAGAGAGGAAAACCAAGTAGGGTATAAAATGGGCTTACAAACTGCTGTTTACTCTATTGTCAAAAATAAACTTTACCACTTACTATCTTGACATTATAAATGTTGATAGTTAAGCATTACAAAAAAAATCATGGCATCTAGAAGTAAGAGTTAGGAAGAGGAAGTGCATGACTTAAAGATTTTTATTGATATATGGCAGTAAATATATATAAACCACCCTCTGGATAAAAAAGTTTTTCCTCACATAACCCTTAAACTTCCTGCCCCTCACCTTGAACCTACGTCCCCTTGTGAATGACTCTTCAAATAAGGGGAATAACTATATATCTGATATATACAGACTTAATTTATTAAAATTTAAAAGGACAATTTTTTTCATCAATGCCAAAACTCACCTTAGCAATAACTTCTGTTAAATTTTGCAGTGACTGTTTTATAGGATATTTAGCCATGTCCCATTGAAAATGTGTCACGTATCTATGAAGGTCAACTGAAAATAAAGAAAGATAGGATTAGTTGTGCACCTGATATTTCTTCATCCATATATAACAAACCAAAAACCACCACAGTGCTACATCAGACACAGCACCGTCACAGATTAAGTATTAATGAATCATGGAATTATACAGCGCAGAAGAGGCCCTTCGGCCCATCAAGTCTGCACCAACAATTAGAAACACCTGAACTCCTACCTAATCTCATCTGCCAGTACTTGGCCCATAGTCCTGAATGTTATGATGTGCCAAGTGTTCATCCAGATATTTTTTAAAGGATGTGAGGCAACCCGCCTCCATCTCCCTCTTTGGCAGCACATTCCAGATCGTCACCACCCTCTGGATAAAAAAGTTTTTCCTCACATAACCCTTAAACTTCCTGCCCCTCACCTTGAACCTACGTCCCCTCGTGAATTACTCTTCAAATAAGGGGAATAACTACTCCTTATCCACTCTGTCCATGTCTCTCAATCTTGTACACCTCGATCAGGTCGCCCCTCAGTCTTCTCTGCTCTAATGAAAACAACCCAAGTCTAACTCTTCATAATTCAAATGTTCCATCCTGGTAAATCTCCTCTGCACCCACTCCGGTGCAATCACATCCTTCCAATAATGTGGCGACCAGAACTGCATTTGTAATCTAGCTGTGGCCTCACCAAAGTTCTATACAACTCCAACATGACTTCCCTGCTTTTGTAGTCTATGCCTCGATTGATAAAGGCAAGTGTCCCATATGCCTTCTTCACCAACCTACTAATAGCCCTTCCGCTTTCAGAGATCTGTGGACAAACACACCAAGGTCCCTTTGTTCCATTCATTGAATACTTCCTTGTCAAATTATTCCTTCCAAACTGTATCACCTCACACTTTTCAGTGTTAAATTCCATCTGTCACTTATCTGCCCACTTGATCATTCTGTCTAGCACAAGATACTCCGCCTCATTGTTAACCACCACCCAATCTTTGTGTCATCCGCAAATTCACTAATCCTACCCCCATATAGTCATCAATATCATTTATATAAATGATGAATAACAAGGGGCCCAACACAGATCCCTGTCGTACGCCACTGGCTTCCAGTCCCTAAAGCAGCTTTTTGTCATCACTTCTGTCTCTGACAACTGAGCCAATTTTGAATCCACTTTATCAAATTACTTTGTATCCCATGTGAATTTACCTTCTTTACAAGTCTCCCATGTAGGACCTTGTCAAAGGCTTTGCTGAAATCCACATAAACAACATCGGCTGTATTAAACTCGTTGGAGTTTAGAAAGATGAGGGGGGATCTTATTGAAAATTACAGGAGACTGCAAGGCCTGGATAGAGTGGAAGTGGAGAGGATGTTTCCACTCATAGGAAAAATTAGAACCAGAGGGGACAAGCTCAGGCTAAAGGGACGATCCTTTAAAACAGGAGGAATTTCTTTAGCCAGAGAGTAATGAATCTGTGGAACTCTACCGCAGAAGGCTGTGGAGGCCAGGTCATTGAGTGTCTTTAAGACAGATAGGTAGGTTCTTGATTAATAAGGGGATCAGGGGTTATGGAGGAAAGGCATGAGAATGAGGATGAGAAAAAAAATCAACCATGATTGAATGGCAGAGCAGACGCGATGGGGCGAGTGGCCTAATTCTGCTCCTATGTCTTATGGTCTAACTACCCTCGTCTAAACACCTGGTCACCTCCTCAAAAAATTCAATCAAATTTGTTAGACATGACCTCCCTCTGACGAAGCCATGATGACTATCCCTGATCAAGCTTTGCCTCTCCAAGTGGAGATAGATGGTCTCCTTCAGAAGTTTCTCTAATAATTTCCCTCCCACTGACATGAGACTGACTGGCTGTAGGGATAAACCAGGGAACTACAGGCCATTCTTAAATAATGGAATCACATTAGCTGTTTTCCTGTCACCTGGCACCTCCCCTGTGACCAGGGAGGAATTGAAAATTTGCAATCTCCTCCCTTGCTTCCCACAGCAGCCTAGGGCACAATTCATCTGGACCTGGAGATTTATCCACTTTTAAAGCTGCCAACACCTCCAATACCTTGTCCTTCCCCATGTCAATTTGCTCAGGAACTTCACAGTCTCTCTCCCTGAATTCCATACCTTCATCCTCATTCTCTTGGGTGAAAGCGGATGTGAAATTTGGCTCCACCCACAGATTTCTCCCTTTGCCCCTAATGGGCCCTACTCTTTCCCTGGTTATCCACTTCCGATTGATATACATATAGAATATCTTGGGATTTTCCCTACTTTTACCAGCCAGAGCTTTCTCATATTCCTGCTTTGCTTTCCTAAAATTGCTTTCTTAAGATCCAACCTACATGTTCTATATCTCACTAATGCCTCCACTGATTTGCTCCCCTTGTACTTTTTAAAAGCCTTTCTTTTCCTTCTCATTGTATCCTGAATATCTCTGGGCATCCATGGTTTTCAAGGCTTGTTATTCCTACCTATCACCCTAGAGGGAAATGCTGGGCTTGCACCCACCCCATTTCCTTTTTGAATTCCCCCCCCCCCACTGCTCTTCTGTAGATTTTCTCATTAGTAGCTGTTCCCAGTCTACCTTGGCCGGATCCTGTCTTATTTTACTAAAATCCGCTCTGCCCCAATCCAAAACATTTTTTTTTTCAGCCTGTCTATTTCCTTGTCCATTACAAGCTTAAATCATACCATGTTGTGATCGCTATCACTAAAATGTTCCCCCACCACCACCTCAACCGCCTGTACGGCTTCATTCCCCAGAATCAGGTCCAACACAGCTCCCTCTCTTGTTGGACCCTTCAGATATTGATTTAAAAGATTCTCCTGTACATATTTCAAGAAATCAACTCCATCCAAGCCCTTAACACTATGTATATCCCAGTTAATGTTGGGAAAGTTGAAATCACCTAATGTGATAACCCTATTGTTGTTTTTACACATCTCCACAAACTGAGCACATATTTGCTCATCAATATCCTCTGACTATCTGGGGATCTATAATAAACACCTAACAATGTGACTGCTCTTTTTTTATTCCTAAGCTCTACCCACAAAGCTTCATTTGATATCCCCTCCAATATATCATCCCTCCTTACTGCAGTAACTGACTCCTTAACAAATAATGCAATGCCTCCTCTTTTACCTCCTCCCCTGAAGATTCTATATCCTGGAATGTTGAGTTGCCAATCGTGTCCTTCCTTCAACCATGTCGCTCTGATGCCACTATATCACACTTTCATGTGTCAATCATTGCCCTCAACTCATTCGTTTTACCTGCAATACTCCTGGTGTTAAAATAGAGGCCATCCAGCCTGACCTTACTCCTTTGAAACTTAATACAGCTGCACTCCCTCTGACTTGTTTGTTTTGCTGTATGATTCTGTGTCCTTATTCTGCTAACAGTCTGCGTCCCCTCCCCCTGCCAAATTAGCTTAAACTCCTCCCAACAGCACGAGCAAAACGTTCGGCAAGGATGTTAGTCCCATTCTGGTTCAGATGTAGACTGTCCTGTTTGTACAGGCCCCATCTTCCCCAGAAATGGTCCCAGTGATCCAGGAATCTAAAACCCTCCCTCCTGAACCAACTCGTAAGCCACGCATTCATCTGTACTATTCTCCTATTTCTGTGCTCATTAGCCCATGGCACTGGAAATAATCCTGAGATTACAACCCGAGAGGTCTTGCTTTTTAGTCTACTGCCTAACTCACTAAATACTTGAAGCAAGACCTCATCCCTTTTTTTTATCTATGTCATTGGTACCAACATGTACCATGACCTCTGCCTTATCACCCTCTCCCTTCAGAATGGCCTGCAACCGTTCAGTGACATCCCTGACCCTAGCACATGCCATCATGGAGTCACATTGATGGCCACAATAGCGACTATTGAATCCCCTATTACTATTATTGTGCCTCTCTTCCACTCTCATGTACAGATAGGCTGCTTGTGATGCCAGAAGCTTGGCTCTGTCTGCACTCTCTGGAGGAACCAGCACCCTCATCAGCCTCCAAAATTGAATACCGATTTGCAAGCGAGACACCACGGGACTGCTGAACTACCTGCCTGTTATTCTTGGACTGCCTGGTGGTCACCCATTCCCTTCAGCTGTGGTGTGACCACCTCTCTAAATGTGCTATCCATGATGCCCTCAGACTCGCCGATATTCCACAGTGTCCCCAGCCGCCGTTCCAACTTCGTAACTTGAGCTTCCAAGAGCTGCAGCTGAACACTTCCTGCACACATGCTGGGCCTGGGCAGTAGAAATGTGCCCGGCCTCCCACATGAAGCAAGAAGAGCAAACCACAGCTTCACGCTCTCCTGCCATGACTAAACCCTTTAAGTTTAAAAACTTTAAGATTTTCTTTAAAGAAATAAAGCAAATAATTCCCTACCCTTGCCTAAACAATGACTTTCAATTTAATATGGTTTGGAAATACCTACCAGGACTTACATAGCAAAAATGAAAATATTTTATAATCATGGATTAACAATAAACTACAAATGTGAAGTATAGTTATATGCCTGTTCCTTCCCCTATCTTATTTCACTTATCAGAGCAAAGAACAGGTTAATGAATACGTGGTCCAGTTTTTGTGTACTTTTATAAATGTCACAAAGCAAAAAGAAACAACTATTTTATGGATTTCCGGAAGCTAGCAATAATGAGCACAAGTTTTGATTCTGCTTCCTACCACTTTCAATTGCAGCAATAGTGAAAATCAAGTAGGAAAAAGTTTCTGGCTGCCAAAGGTCCTGTTCCTCCTCCGCATGTTCCAACTGGTTTACAAGCATTACTTTTTTAGCAAAACCATTTTATTATTTTTTTCATGGGATATGGGCACCGGCATTTGTTGTCCTCCCCAAGTGTTCTTGAGAAGGTGGTGGTGAGCCACCATCTTGAAATACTGCAGTCCAGTGTGGTGTAGGTACACCCCCAGTACACTTAGGAAGGAAGTTCCAGTGTTTTGATCCTGTAACAGTGAAAGAATAGCGATATATTTCCAAGTCAAGAAGGTGTGCAGCTTGGAGGGAAATTTGCAGGAGGCGGTGTTCCCTTACATCTCCTGCCTTTGTCCTTCAGGTGGTAGATGTTGCAGTTTTGGAAGGTGATGTTGAAGGAGGCTTGGTGAGTTGCTGCAGTACATCTTATATAGGTACATTGGGCGAAATTCTCCCACTCTGGGATTAAGTCCTGTCGCAGGGTGAGAACATGAAGTGTTGCCCACCATGGAGGCTGGGAAATCATGCCAAATCTTCTGGCCCTGATCTCATTAATTATGCAACTGGGTGTTTTGCACTATATTCCATGGCAGGGTAGGCCTGATAACATGTAGTCTGCCATCCTATCCAGTCGCTATATTGAAAAGACGCCCAACATCACTGACCCACTATTGAAGCAATAAGGTAAGCATCCTGAAAATGAAAATGGATCTTAGGGAGCACTCAGACCAGGAAATGGACCTCCTGAAAAAGAAGATAGATCGTCAGGAACATTCTGAGACTTGTAGATTAACCCCCTCCAGAACATCAAATCTGGAAGGTCCACCTACAGATGCTGTTGTGTTCTGGGGTCCAGGGTTGCCATCAGCCTCCATCATGATCTTTGGATTCAGCCTCAGGCATTGTGCAGATGAATCCTGACATGCCTTAAAGTATCAACCATCTTTTCTCATATTTCTTTTAAAAAAACACAAGTAATCTCCAAATAGTTTAATATGCCTGTAGCTACTTGTAGGTACTTGGTTGTTCTTATTTCCACATAGTGTCGGCTGTTGTGACAGTATGAAGCTTGGAAGTATTGTGAACTATGCAGAAGATAATGTAAAACTTCAAAAGGACATGGACAGATTCGTGGCAAGGGCAGACAAGTGGCAGATAAAATGTAATAGAGACAAGTGTGAAGTGAATAAATAATATAAAACAAATTCTAAAGGGGATGCAGGAGCAGAATGACTTGGGAGTATATGTTCACAAATCATTAAAGGTGGCAAGTCAGGTTGAGAGCACATTCAGTAATGCATACAGCATTCTGGGCGTTATCAGTAGAGACAGAAAGTAAAAAAACAAGAAAATTATGTTAAACCTGTCTAAAACACTGGTTGAACCTCAACTGGAGGATTGCAACCAGTTCCGGCCATCATACTTTAGGGAAGATATGAAGGCATTAAAGAGGGTGCAGATAAGATGCATGAAAATGGTTCCATGGTTGAGGAACTTAAAGTATTTAGATAGATAGACGAAGTTAGGACTGTTCTCCTTGGAGAAGAGAAGGTTGCAAGGAGATTTTATAGAGGTGTTCAAAATCATGAGGAATCTGGAAAGAGTAGATAGGGAGAAACTGTTCCCATCTGTGGTAAGATCGAGAACCAGAGGGTACAGATTTAAGATGACTGACAAAAGAAACAATAGCGACATTAGAAAAAAACTTTTTCATGCAGTTGATAATTAGGATCTGGATTGCACTGCCTGAGAGTGTGGTGGTGGAGGGTCAAATGAGGCTTTCAAAAGGGAATTGGATTATTATCTGAAAAGGAAAAAAATTGCAGGGGCTGTGGGGAAAAGACAGGGGAATAACATTCAATTAATTTCTCTTCCAGAGGGCCAGCACCGTCACAATGTGTCAAATGACCTCCCTTTGTAAGGTTCTATGATTTTTTTGATAGGACATATCTGGGCAATTTCCACATCATCAGGTAGATGCCAGTGTTGTAGCTGTACTGAAACTGTTTGGCTAGGTTCTGAAGCATAAATTTTCAGTACTACTGCTGGGATGTTGTCAGGGTCTTTGCAGTATCTAGTGTTTTCACCCATTTCTAGATATGACATGGAGTGAATTGAATTGGCTGAATACTGGCATCTCTGAAGTTGGGGACCTCAGGAGGAGGCCAAGTTGGATCATCCACTAAGCACAGCTGGCTGAAAATATAGCAACTGCTTCAGCCTTGTTTTTTGCATTGATGTGCTGGGCTCCTCATCATTGAAAATGAGGATAGTTGTGGAGTTTCCTCCCCTGGTTAGTTGTTTAATTGTCTACCAATTCACAACTTGATGTGGCAGGACTGCAGAGCTTTGATCTATGCCATTGTTGTGGGATCACAAAGCTCTGGCTATCACTGCTACTTAATGCTGTTTGGCATGCTAATAATCCTGTTCACCAGTTGACAGCTCTTTTTATCTTCTAGTTTCCCTCCTGCACTCTTCATTGAACCAGGGTTGATCTTCTGACTTGTGACTTGAAAGGGAAATGCCAGGTTACAGATTGGGGTTGAATACAATGTTGCAACCACAGCACATTTTGAGTTGCTAGACCTGTTCTGAAACTATTCCCATTTAGCACCATGTGCCACACAAGATGATGGAAGGTATTCTCAATGAGCACAACAAAAACTGATACTTACGTGTTGCCTTTAAATGAATGAAACATTCCAAGACACTTCACATAGCATTATAAAACAAAGGATAATGGTATTTGACTCCATAAGACTTTGCAGTACACCTCATACAAATACTGCAATGGACAGGTGCACCTGCGACAGGTAGATTGGTAATGGGTTTTTCTGTCTTGTTGGTTCCCTCATCACCTGAGCCATGCCCAATCTGACAGATAGGTCTTTCAGGACTCAGCCAGTGGTGGTACTACTGAGCCCCTCCAGTGGTGGAAATGAAAGTCTCCCATCCAGAGTACATTCTGTATCTAGTCACCTTCAATGGTTCTTCAGGAGGTGTTCATCATGGAGGAGTATTGATTCATCAGCTGAGGGAGTGGTAGGTGGCAATCAGCAGGAGATTTCCTTTCCCGTGTTTGATCTAATGCCACGAGACTTCATGAGGCCTGCAGGGCAATTTCCTTCTGACTGAAAAACACTGTGCCACCACCTCTGGGGAGTCTGTCCTGCATAGGGACAGGACATACTCAGGGATAGTATCGGGGACATTGATTATAAAATATAATTCAGTGAGTCTGACTATATCAGACTATTTCTCAACTAGACTGTACAAAAGAACAAAGAACAAAGAACAGTACAGCACAGGAAACAGGCCCTTCGGCCCTCCAAGCCTGTGCCGCTCCTTGGTCCAACTAAACCAATCGTTTGTATCCCTCCATTCCCAGGCTGCTCATGTAACTATCCAGGTAAGTCTTAAACGATGTCAGCGTGCCTGCCTCCACCACCCTACTTGGCAGCGCATTCCAGGCCCCCACCACCCTCTGTGTAAAAAACATCCCTCTGATATCTGAGTTATACTTCGCCCCTCTAAGTAGGACAGGTCTTCCAATTTTATAGTAATTACAAGTATTTTTTCAGGCTTCTTTTCCATTATCAATGATAAAAATACAAATTAAAGGATTGTATTCAGATAAAGTGATAGCAAAAATAATCCAGATGCATTTTGGAATCATCACCCCTCAGTTTTCCCCATTCCTTGGCTTATATGGTAGAAATGGCCCCAAGGTGTTAGTTAAGGAGAACTTTGCGAGATCAATAGGGGTGGGTGGCCTGACCAGTTTTATTTCTTTTGACTAAAAATCTAACTAGATTAATACGAATATGGATCCCTATTTCCACCCAATAAGCCAAGGAAGGTTTCCTGATTACATCGACAATGTGACCAAGCTATGTGGCTAAATTATCTAATCCATCGTAACCTGATCACTGTATCCATGTGTCCAGATTATCATTCTGAAAAAAATCAAAAGTCAATGTTTATGCTCAAGAAAACAGGTGAATCTGAATTGGATGAACTTTAGTGATTCCTCCTAAGCGGCAGTAAATAGCTGTACAAATAAACATTACTTCACATTTTCTCATGTTTGTACTGCCTGGTATTCATATATTTTTATGTCCCACTCTGATTATTGGGAAAGACAATGCATCTGGATTATTTTTGCTAGTCACTTCAGCTGAACCCAATTATTTAACGTTTGTTTTTATCATTGATAATGGAAAAGATAGAAAAATCTCTTAATTATTATAAAATTGCTTCAGAATTTTTTGATTAGGTATCTTGAGGAAAATAACTGCAAAACTACAAGCTGTTAAGAAAACTTTCAAAGCATTTGATTTTTAAAGGTCAGCCCCTGGATCCATCCTTGTCTGTTACAGCAATATTGATCAGTGGAACTGCATGACTGACACACTGCAATGCAGAACAATTATAATATTCATTCTTCAATTGTTTTGTTAAAATTTGTACTTCTGCTTAGCACTTCTAAGTTAAGCAAACACAACACAAACATTTGACCAGCTAAAAGAGGACTTAAGTATCCTCACAAATCTATCTACATTAATGAGAGCCAGTTTAAACATAGAAACATTAAAACTAAGAGCAGGAGGAGGCCATTTGGCCCTTTGAGCCTAATTCGTCATTCAATATGATTATGCTGTTCCTCAATCTCAATGCCATATTCTCACTTTCTCCACATACTCCTTGATGCCATTAAATTCTAAAAAAAAAACCTAAAAAATTTAGATTACTGTTCCTTAAATTTGCTTGCCTAGCAAATTTTGTAAAGGTTCCAGATGAAAAAATAAATGCTTGGAATAAATTTTGATTTGCTTCAAAGATTGACGGTTTCCTGATCACACGGACAACGTGACCAAGCTATGTGGCTCTTATTTATCTAATCCATCGTAACCTGATCACTGTATCCACGTGTCCAGATTATCATTCTGAAAAAAATCAAAATCCAATGTTTTTGCTCAAGAAAACAGATGATTCTGAATTGGATGAACTTTAGTGATTCCTCCTAAGCCGCAGTAAATAGCTGTACAACTAATCATTACCTCACATCTTCCCATGTTTGTACTGTTTGCTATTCATATAGTTTTATGTCTCACTCTGATTACTGGGAAAGACACATAATTGTAAACTGAAAATATTCAAGAAATTAATAGATTTAAGATTTTTACATTTTTATGTAACTAGCTGTAATTATACTTTGTGAAGAATTGAAGTCTGTCATGGAAGTGAGCAGGCAAGTACAAGAGGAAGGTGAGGGAACGTAACGTATCCACCGGAAGACAATGTCAGGGACATTGTCGGCAAGTGGTATTTCACGACTAGCCCAGGACAAAGGCACCTTGACTATTGCCTTTGGCAGCTGGTAGGAGGCCTTGTAGCGCAGTGGTAGCGTCCCTACCACTGGACCAGAAACTACAGGTTCGAGTCCAATGCCAGGACTTGTTGGGCATGGAAGGAACGTGATGTGGTTCAATGAGCTGATAATCAGTTTGGGCATCCTTCCACCACTTCCCCCCACTATTCTCCAAAGGATAAAAAAAAGTATGCAAAGATATGCTAAAAACATGGGAGCTGGTTGGTACCTATGTAATACACAGCAACCACATCTGCATTAAGTGTCTACAACTCGAGGGGCTTAAGATCAAAGTTGATGAATTGGAGTCTGAGCTTCAGACAATGCAATGTTTCAGGGAGCTGGAACGTTATCTGGACACTTTGGGTGGGATTTTCCAGCCATGCTCACCCCAAGACCAGAAAATCCCACCCCAGGGCAATGGACCTTTGCATAGTCTGCCCCACCTGCTACGAATTCCATGACAGGTGAGATGGGAAAATTCCGCCCTTTGTTCCAGGAGGCCCCTTAGAAAAGGGTCTTCTGATCTGATCCATGGGTCAGGGACAGGAGGGTGTGACTGTTAGTGAGGTCAGTATGGATCTCCAGAAGGTAGCACTTGAGAAACCTCAGCTTGTATGGGTGAGGACAGGGACTGCAGGGAAAATGAGCAAACCACAGAACCATGGTGCAGGAAACCATTCAAGTGGGGAAGTAATATGGAGTGTAGTTATAGTAGGGAACAAAATAGTTATGGGGATAGATACCATTCTCTGCAGCCAAGAGCATGAGTCCTGAAGGCTGTATTGTCTGGCTGCTGTCAGCGTTAGTGACATCTCCTTAGGGCTGACAATGAACTTGGAGTGGGGAGGGAAGGATCCAGTTGTTGTGGTCCATGCAATACCAACAAAATAGGTAGGGTGAAGAAAGAAGTTCTGTTGAAAGAGTTTGTGCAGCCAGGGGGTTAAACTGAAAAGCAAAAATCACAAAGGCAATAATCTCTGGATTCCTACCTGAGCCATGAGCAAATTGACATTGGGTAAATAAGATCAGAGATTCAACTGCATTCCTCAAAGATTGTTGTGGGAGAAATGGGTTTTGATTAATGGGACACCGGCACCAGTACTGGGGTAAGAGGGAGCTGAACTGTTGGGATGGTCTTCACTTAAACAGCATGGGGACCAGTGTACTGGTTCATATAACTAAGATTGTAAAAAGGTTTATAGGGCCTTAAGCTAGGTTGTGTTGGGGGGTGGGGGAGATCTGGAAAGTTAAAGAGAATGGACGAGGCAATACTGCAGAATATTGATAGAGTTAATAATAACTGCAGTGTGGCAGGAAACAACAGAGTGTACATGTGCAACAACAAATAAGGTCAGAGTAAGGAAAATTTGCATGAAGACAAAATTAAAGGCTCTTTATCTGAATGAATGCAGCATTAGTAACAATATGGATGAATATATAGCACAAATAAAGATTAACGAGTAAGATATGGTAGCTATTACAGAGACATGGTTGCAAAGTGACCGCAGCTGGGACCTGAATATTCTTACTTCACCCAGGAAGCTGTCACTGAGCTGTGTCACCTACTGTAATCATAACCGAAGCCCTAAACTAAAGTATGGACCACACTTTCTGGGGTTGTTAAGGTGAGCGTAGCCCTAAACCTTTACATCAAGGGGTGCTGCCAAGCTGCAGCTGAGTTCATGGAGAACAACTGATGCAAAAAAAATTTAATCTGAATGATCCCTTCCCACCCAATACACCAACTCTATCCCTACCCTGCACTATCCTTATAACCTCTGCCCTTACAACCGTCAACTGACTGCCCACCTTCGGTTCAGCTGCTTGGTTCCTGTGGTCACTTGACTAAAATCTTCATAACCTGTCAAAGTTGCTGCATTCCCCACCCACACGAATAGGTACACAGGTAAGTGTGAAGTTATCCACTTCGGACAGAGAAACAGGATGACAATATTATTTAAAAGGTGATAAGTTATAAAATTTTGATGTATAAAGGAACCTGGGTGTCCTCGAACACGAGTCACTGAAAACAAACATGCAGGTGCAGCAAGCAGTTAGGAAGGCAAATGATATGTTGGCCTTCATTGTGAGAGGAGTTGAATACAGGAGCAAGAATGTCTTACTGCAGTGGTACAGCACCTTGGTGAGACTACATCTGGAGTATTATGTGCAGTTTTGGTCTCCTCTAAGAAAGGATCTTGTTTCCATACAGGGAGTGCAGCGAGGATCTAGTTTCCATAAAAGGAGTGCAACGAAGATTCACCAGATTGATTCCTGGGGTGACAGGATTATTGTATGAGGAGAGATTGGGTTGACCAGGCCTGGAGTTCAGAAGAATGAGAAGGGATCTCATTGAAGTGCATAGAATTCTGACAACCTCGACAGACTAGATACAGGGACGTTGTTTCCTCTGGCTGCTCAGATTGTAGCATTAGTCCTCCATAATTTTCATAATTCCCAACCTCAGTGTGCAGTTTAAAGAATGTTAGATTGTCGCCCTTTATATTCATCATGTACGCAGAAAGTATTTGCACACAGAACATACAATTCTCAGTTGTATGAAAATTAATGTTCAATTTCATTTATTCAGGCTACTAATGTTCAAGCAGTGATTAAATATTAATTTTTGGACAAGAGTCAAAAGTCAAAATTAGTGATCCTTCAGTGGAAGTGCCAGTTATGTGCAAGTACTATATTGATACTATTACCAACCACAAGATGTTATTAGACAAGAATTTTGTGAATGGGTATTATTACTGGATGAGACTTTACAAAATGAGACTGCTGAATGAAGAAATAAAATGTATCGGTGACCATGAGACCAATAAGACATCAGATGAGAAGTAGCCATTTGTCCCATCAAGTCTGCTCTGCCATTCAGTGGGATCATGTAATAAGAGTTAGGGCTTAAAGGCATGATTATTTTAAATGTAAGAGTTTAATGCAGTACAAATATACTCACCAATTTAATCACAGGAAACTTTAAAATAGTATAAAAAGATTACATTTTTGAATAATGTACATCACTCGTCTTTTAAAGCTGCAGCATCTTATTGAGTAACTTTCACTTTTCATTTGTGCATATAACAGCATATTTTATAAAACCCACCTCCATTAGCTAATAGGTTTTCTTGAGCTTTATCCTTGGAATCCTCCATAATATCTGCTGTGTACTGTGCCAGCTTCTTTACGATGCTTAGATCGAAACACACATAAGCAGAACCAACTCTAAGTAACTGATGGTAAATATGGTAAGAAATCATTTTAAATAAACTTTTAAGTTGATAAAAGAATAGATCTCAGCAGAAAATTAACTGCCATTGAAAATACCCCTTAGTCACTTGACATGATGCATGCTGATGCTAACCAGGTTTCATCCTGTATTTTTTCTTTTGCTCCTTTCACCACCCACCCACCAACCCTATCACCCTTTCAGTCTCAAAATACCCAATTCCCTGCCACCCACATATCAATCCCAAAATACCCAAACCCCCCCCCCACAACTCACAAATCAATCCCAAAATACCCAAATTCCTCCCACAACTCTCCCCACCACCCACACATTAATCCCAAAATACCCAAACTCCCCATAAGCCCACATATCAGTCCCAAAATACTCAACACCCACAACTTTCCCTGACATCTCACTCATCAGTCCCAAACACTTCCCCACAACTCTCCCCACCACCCAATCATCCCACCTCTCCCCAACTCATCAGTTCCATGTCTCTCTCCCCCACAACTCTCCCTGCCACTCCACACATCAATCCCAAAATACCCAAAACCTCCATCATTCCAGTCATCAGTCCCAAACCCTCCCATAGGTTTCCCCACCACCCCATACATCAGTCCCAAAAATACCCAACCCCCCCATAACTCCCGCTGCCACCCAATTCAATCCGTCCAACCCCCTGTCTCACTACTCTCCTTACCATCCCACACATCAGTCCCAGAGCATAATTTCAAAGTTTGCATATGGCATGAAACACAAAAATGCAGTAAAGAGTGAGAAAGATAGTAACCCACATCAAGAGGGCACGGAAAGGTTGGTGAATTGGCTAGACGCATCTGGCAAATGCAATTTTATGCAGAGGCGTGTGAAGTGATATACTTTGGAAGGAACTAAATGGTGCAATTTTAAATCAGGTGTAGGAACAGAGAGTCCTGGAAGTGTTGACACATAATCCTTTGAAAATGGCAGGACAAGATGAGAAGGCTGTTAAAAAAGCACATGGGATCCTGGACTTTATAAACAGAGGTACAGAATACAAAAAGCAAGGAAGTTTTATAAATAACCCATTAGATCCCAGCCGGGTATTGTGTCCCATTCTGGGCATCACACTTTAGGAAGTCAGTCATAGCCTTAGAGAGGGTCCAGAGGAGAATTACCTAAATAGTACCTGGGATGAGGGGTTTCACGTATGTAGTGACTAAGGAGCTAGTTGTTCTTCTTAGGAGACATTTTCAAAATCATAAAGAGTTTTGATAAAATCAAGAGACACAAGACATTTTTTTTAAAAACTAATTTCAAACCAACCCACTCACATAGTGATGGAGTTTTAAAGACATTACTCATACTGTATTATAGGAGTGGCGAAGTGGGCATTCCAATTTTTTAAAAGTAAACTGCTTAAAAGACATAAAGGAGGGTGATACAGTCTTTGGGCGGGGGGGGGTGGGGAGGGGGGAGGTCGGGGGGTGGGGGAGGTTGGGGGGGGGGGTGCGGGACAGAAAACGCCCAGTGTGCATCAAGGGCATCCTCCACCAAGATGATACTCCCACTTTGTTCCTCCCACCCGTCTCCAAAACCCACCCAATTCGCCACTACGCCTACACTGCAATCCCTTCCTATCCTAAACGCCAGGGCTTACCTCACTCCAAACACCATCACTCTGCCTCATGGGTCGCCTTGCAATCCCAGCAGCACCCACTAATGAGTTCTGGTGCTACCGGAATGTCTAGAGATGTGGCCAATCAGATTGGTCAGCAGTTCGAGGATGCGACTTTTTCACACCGAGGAGCAGAATTCCCACTCTCAGCCTATTTAGCCCACTGGTAGCATGTAATGTCAGGGGGGTGGGGGGGGGGGGGGGGGGGGGGAGAGACAGTATGCATGCTCCCCTCACCTTAAATCCAGCCCATGAGTTACAATCAGACCCATTGTAATCGGTGGTTGAAGGGTCAGTAACCAGTGGACACAGAGTTAGGGTAATGGTAAAAGAACCAGAGCCATATTCCTTTAAAGCAGCAAGTTGTTATGACCTGGAATGCATTGCCTGAAAGGATGGAGGAAAAGTTTTAAATATTTTTTTATTAGGGTCACAAGGAGGCTTACATTAACACCGCAATGAAGTTACTGCGAAAATCCCCTAGTCGCCACACTCCGGCGCCTGTTCGCATGGCCAGTGCACCTAACCAGCACGCCTTTTGGACTGTGGGAGGAAACCGGAGCACCCGGAGGAAACCCACAGACACACAGCGAGAACGTGCAGACTCCGCACAGACAGTGACCAGGGGTCAAACCCGGGTCCCTGGCACTGTGAGGCAGTAGTGCTAACTACTGTGCCACCGTGCTGCCTAGTAGATTTAATGAGGATTTGAGAGAACTGGATAAATATTTGAAGGGCAAACACTAACAGGACAATGAGGAAAGGGGAGTAGGGCCACTTTAATATTTTTTTAAAGGAATTGCCGCTCTCTGTGCCAAATTATTTTATGATTCACTAAACTTTGATAGATCTATTAGCTTAATCTAAAGCAGAAAACCCCATTTAATTTTCAGTTTAGAAAATTGGAAGTTCAAAGTTAAATTAATGCATTTGAAAGAGGCAAAACTTTTGTGACGACAGCTATTTGCATCGTCAGCTCTTACTAACAATCTTTTTGAAACTGATTAGTAAGCGAGGGACAGAAATAAAAGTTAATTTCCCTGCTGTATATTGGTATGCAGGTCATGAATTTTTAAAAAACTTTTGAAAAACCAATGGTAACTATATAAATGAAAATATATTCCCATAAGAAGGCAACAATTAAATGTATTATTTATTCAAAAGCATGGAGCACACAAGGTTAAACAAATTCCTAAACGCTGAAACAATACTTCAATAATTTCAATAATGTTAACAAATCCATCGGAAAACTGCAATCAACTTTATAAGAACTTTAAAAATGCATCTGATTTCCACATCGAAAAATATAGAAGGTGGCCATGGCCTATTGGCAATTTTCACATTTCCATTTCCTATCATCAGAATGTATTGACATAGCAAGAATGAAGTTCCTTGGTGTTCCAGTAGACTTGTGAGAGACTGCAAAATCCACCAGGACCCAATTACAGGCTCAGGCCTTGGCCAGTTAAGAGTGGAATCACTTGCAATTTATGAAACCCAGGTAACTTATAAAGGAAGCAGCTTATGGGCAAGTTCCTTGATACAAGAAGCACTGACACCTTCTGCCACAGATGTGGTAGCAGGACCCAATTTGTAGGTAATTTGGGGCAGGATTGCACCCCAGATGACGTCTGGCAGGTGCAGTATGTATAGTACAGGTAACTACTGAATAAAAACATCTCTTCCCTGGTCCGAAACTGTGTTTTAGTCACAAGCTCAGAAGAACATGACAGGCTCAAGCAGGTGAATAGCCTACTCATGTTCCCAACAGTGCCCCACTGCACACATAATGGGTGGATTTTACGTCCCTCCATTGGCGGGTTTGACGGGATGGGGGACATGTAGAATCCAGTAGGTGGCCTTCCCGCCACCAACCAACAACGTGTCTGATTTTTTTAAGCAGGGTGGGGGAGACGTTGGGCCTTTGGGCCTCTTAAGGCCCTCATCATGCCACTTATGACAATTTACCTGAGACTGTGGGAGGCCACATTGCGGGAAGCCCAGAGGCTTTAGCAAGGGGGAGGGGATCCTCCTTTGGCATCCAATGGGCCCATTGGAGGCACTCTCTCCAAGATCGTTCCTCCCTCCCCCTTTAACCTGGCTTCCTGAACCCCCCTCCCCAGCTCCCACTGCCCAACCAACCCCCACGCCTCAACCCCTAACCTTGGAATTACCTGTCAGTCCAGGCTCTCAGCATTGGGAACTGTTTGTGGTCCCTGTCGGGGTTACTAGTGGCACTGCTGGGACTACAAAGCTTCCAGTCTGATGTAGCACTTTCTCCCAAGAAAGGGGTGTAAGTCTCACCTTAAAGCAATTAATGCTGCTACCACATTAATTTACTGAGGGTCGGATGTCAGGGTTGTGGGCCTTATGTTTTCAGTTTCCACACTGAAATCTCTCTGAACGATAATTGCCAAATTTAGTGCCACATTACTCAAGTTAATGTTAGGGGTCTATGACCATCAGGAATTGATTGAGACTGCTCAAACTCATTTCATGTTGTAGTCTTACAGTTAAAGGAAAGAGAAGAATTCTATTCCATCTGTCTGGGTGGATTCAACCATGAGCATAAGAAAGGACAGTGTGTTAGAAAGTGGTGATGTCAGGAAGTACTCCTCCACAGAAAAAGTAGTGAAAATCTGGTATTTTCTGCTCCAAAACGTCATTGAGATTAGGCCAATTAAAAATTTCAAAACTGAGGCTGATAGATTATTGTTAGGTAAGGATGTTAGGGGTTACTGAACCAAGGCAGGTAAATGAAGTTAAGATGCAAAGCAGTAACGATCTAACTGGATGTTGGAAAATACTTCAGGGGCTAACAGTCCTATCTCTGTTCCTATGTTCATTAACCCTCCACTCCACCTAGATCCTCAGTATTGTTTTAAAATCCCTAAACAATACTTTTGAATTGCAAGTAAATTCATCCTTTAAGGGAGATAGTTTGGTTCCAAAGAACTTGTATTTAATACACTATATTATTTCAATATGGAATCCTGGCATAATTAATTATTGTTCCATTCATGTGAAAAAAAAGATTTCAAACTATATCCTGTTGCCATAAGACTGCTAACTGCTAGTTTTCAACTATATGATGATCATTTTATTTCTGGTTGTGTCTGTTTTACTATATTTTCTTCCACCACATGCA
Source organism: Mustelus asterias (assembly GCF_964213995.1). Taxonomy (NCBI): domain Eukaryota; kingdom Metazoa; phylum Chordata; class Chondrichthyes; order Carcharhiniformes; family Triakidae; genus Mustelus; species Mustelus asterias. The sequence goes on from NC_135805.1 coordinate 105,087,809, forward strand.
GGTTAGTCATTACTAGAAAAGAAAACTTATCTTGTGGAATATAGTTAAACAGCTAAAGTTTATTTATTTGTGTTACATTAAAAATGCAATGAAGTTATTGTGAAAATCCCCCAGTCGTCACACTCCAGTGCCTGTTCGGTTGCACCGAGGGAGAATTTAGCATGGCCAATGCACCTAATCAGCATGTCTTTCAGACTGTTGGAGGAAACCAGAGCACCCGAAGGAAACCGACGCAGACACGGGGAAAACGTGCAGACTCCACATAGACAGTGACCCAAGCCAGGAACTGAACCCGGGTCCCTGGCGCTGTGAGGCAGCAGTGCTAACCACTGTGCCACCATGTCGCCCCTACTGTACTTCCACTGATGATATAATATTGCTTACTACAAATCAAAGGGAAATTATAATTGCCAAGTTAAGACTGCAATTAAATTGTATTTTATCAAACATTTGAAAAGAAAATATGGCAGTACTCCAGATTCTATCAGTCAGTAGTGATCGATGCAGGAATTCCCGTGCAAGTGAAACAAAATGCAACTATACCATTCAGTGAGCCAGCATGCTGAAGTCAGTGGATGTCTCCCTGGATTGCTAGCTGCTGCTGTAGAGTATTTTGTATCTGGCTTTCAATGAAGGGTAGAAAATGAGCAGGAAGGGAACCATTGTTTAATTGTGATGCACAGAGGGCTTGGAGCGTACAGCTGTAAGCTAGTCAGACTTTTGTGTATCAATTTGTTGGCTGAGTTCATCCATACATTTTGGAGCAATGGTGAGAGAGCTTAAAGTAATGACTTTCTGATTCAATAAGAAGTCTCACAACACCAGTTTAAAGTCCAACAGGTTTATTTGGTACCACAAGCTTTCGGAGCGCTGCTCCTTCATCAGGTGAGTGGGAGTTGGGTTCACAAACAGGGCATATGTAGACGCAAACTCAATTACAAGATAATGGTTGGAATGCGAGTCTTAACAGGTAATCAAGTCTTTACAGGTGCAGACAATGTGAGTGGAGAGAGGGTTAAGTACAGTTTAAAGAGGTGTGAATTGTCTCCAGCCAGGACAGTCCGGGAGTAAGTCCATTGTCAACTTGTCGGACTACTCACTTCAACCAGATGAAATCGAAGTTAAGCCAAGGGCTTAATTTCTGCCCCACCACCAAAATGGACCCCATCAGTCTCGCAGCAGACACAGGGGAATTCATCAGGCGAATGAGGCTCTGGGAGAACTGTCCTGATGAGACAATTTACACCTCTTTAACCTGTACTTAACCCTCTCTCCACTTGCATCGTCTGTACCTGTAAAGACTTGATTACCTGTTAAGACTTGCATTCCAACCATTATCTTGTAATTGAGTTTGTGTCTATATATGCCCCGTTTGTGAACCCAACTCCCACTCACCTGATGAAGGAGCAGCGCTCTGAAAGCCCATGCTACCAAATAAACCTGTTGGACTTTAACCTGGTGTTGTGAGACTTCTTACTGTGGGCGGCGCGGTAGCACAGTGGTTAGCACTGCTGCTTCACAGCTCCAGGGACCTGGGTTTGATTCCCGGCTTGGGTCACTGTCTGTGTGGAGTTTGCACATTCTCCTCGTGTCTGCGTGGGTTTCCTCCGGGTGCTCCAGTTTCCTCCCACAGTCCAAAGATGTGCGGGCTAGATGTATGGCCATTCTAAATTGCCCCTTTGTGTCCCGGGATGCGTAGGTTAGAGGGATTAGTGGGTAAATATGTAGGGCCTGGGTGGGATTGTGGTTGGTGCAGACTCGATGGGCCGAATTGCCTCTTTCTGCACTGTAGGATTCTATGATTCTGTGCTTACCCCAGTCCACCGCTGACATCTGCACATCATTTCTGATTCAAGATCAAGTTATCAAATCAGTTAACAATGATCAAAGATCAAGTCTGACTAATTGGTGACTTAGTAATATATAAGTATGCATCATTAAGTTATTGAAGACCTGAATTTTTCCCATTAGTTGTATTTCTGGCCTGACAAAATATCTTAATTTTCTATGTCCTTTTCCCTCCTCAAATTTGACAGGATAATAACTCAACTAGTGTAGATTATGCTTGAACTGTATTTCAACTTGGAACACACCTTTTTAGGTATTATGTTTGTGATTTGCAACGTTTGAAATACTTCTAAGTTAGAAAACAAAAATTTTTAGAAATCAGAAATGATCTTAAGCCAGATTTATCACACAGTTAAGCAAACTTTTATATTCTGGTTTCAAAAGAAAAGACATTGGATTTTAACATTGCCTGCCCCTTTTTTATCATTATCAGTTTATATTTTTCATCTTTATGTCACCTTGTCTTCTGAATTATGGGGGAGTCGGAGTTTGGCTGTTAGATGAAACTAGAGCCTTGCAGATCTCTGTTGCCATGTGGTGAAATCAGTTTGGATAAAGCTGACTGAACTGAGTTAAATCTGCATTCGGTTGGTTTAGGACTAAGGGACAAACAGTTACAGCAGGAAACCCGTGTACAAATCACATACGCTTTAACTCGTTTGTGTACAGTAAATAATGTGTGTTTTACCCCTCAACAAACGTATCGAGTTTTCCAAGTTCATCCGAGAGTCCAACCAATGAATCTAATGTCCCAACCTAAGAGAAAATAGAGAGCATCATGATGTTTGTTGCTTATGAATAAACTAATGGAAGCACTGAAATAAGGCATCCAAAATAATCACATGGCTGGACTTATTCAAAATTATGTAATCAAACCAGTTTATAATGCATGCAATGAAAAAGTTTGAAGACCGCTAATAAAGGTAATGATCACATGATGTAAAAGGTAAATGTGTTGGAGCTGAAATAATCCTGTTCCATAAGATACTGAAAATGTTTGGTAAACTGTATCCATATTACACTGTCGCCATATAGAAAGAAAAAGTCAGTGCTACATCTTATAATTTAAATATTTCTGGACAGGTGGTTCCCAAGAGGGGCAATGAGCAGGAATAGAAGTTACCTTGAGTTCAGGAATCAGGAATTTATAATTATTTGATAAACTGGCCTTTTCAGTTACAGTGTTCATTCTTTCCCATATTTGTTGGTTCGATTTGTCCACAGGGGCTGAAATTAACCAATATTCGCTCATGTCGTCCTGAGGCGCTGTGGATAGCACTGCACCTGCTGTGTGCAAAAAAAAGTTTAGGAAAAGAAGCCTGGCAGAGTGAAATAACATAGTCATTATTCAATATCGACATTAAATCAATTGTTCGTACTTCAAATTGAACAAGCAGACCTGCCTCAATGGATCCTGTCTACCAATTAAACTTGGAATAGGGAAAAAGAGAATAGGGAAAAATAGCTCAAATTCGTAGGATTTATTACATTTGATAGTGGGGTTATCTGGTCGTGAGTATTTTCTTCAGTCCAGGGGTCCCTTATGATGGATGCCACTGTATAATGAAATCTGCTTGACAATTCACATACTTTGATCTAGACCGCTATACCATAAACAGATAAACCATCGCAGTTACTGTGAAAAATGCGAACAGTTAAATGATTATAGAAGTGCTTTGGCTTTTACCGTTCACAGTAAAATAACATGACTAACAGACTGCATATAAATATATTCGCATGTGTAACCAATTACTTTTACCATTAATTACAGGGCGATTTGTGTAATGGAAAACTTCACTAAACATACGTTATGTCCGCCACCAAAGGAACTCCTCTTTCGGGGAGTGAAATACTGTTCTATACTCACGATTGTGGTCGCAGCAGCCAAATCAGATCACCTTTCGCAATTCTTGTTCTTGCTGTGCACTTTAATGTATTTTTAAAAGATTTTCAGTTTGTGCTTAAAGAGTTCGGGTTATTGAAGTGTATTGAAGTATTAAACAGGGTAAAATCAGGCAGATTACGCCCCCCTGCCACAAATCAACTGCTGTGTTACACATCACATTTTTAAAAAATGAATTGTGAAATAAAAGAAACGTCATTTACATTACCTCAGAAATACTGGACTTGACTGTGTCCTAAGGTTTACAAGAAATCTCTTTGCCTCTCAATTTTGCAATTCTCTTGTCATTTCGTTTTGAGTTATCGCCGATTTACTCAGTAGTCGCTAACTTTTGATGTATCACTGAGAGGACGAGTGCTGTCAATGAAAGCCCCTGTTCCTCTTGCTGAACTTTCTCGCTGTTTTCCCTCTGGCTCCCCGAACTTCGATACAACCCAAAAAGAATTGTTACAGGTGAGGCAGGAGCACCTTGTGCGCAGCACTGGCTGCGCAGCGCGCCCTGCTTTACATAATTAACCACGCCCCCCTCGCTCCCTCCCGCCGCCCCGCCTCCCTCGTCCTCCCGCCTCGTCCTCATTTGCAAGCGCCCTGCATTTGCATAAAGCTTTTTCCGGTTGCCCTTTGAACTCCGCCGCTCTCTCTGTCTCCTGTTGTTGGGGAGTTCGCTTCGACACGAGTCTCTGGTCAGGCGCGTGCAGGGGGGGGGGATCGCAGTGAATGAGCGGTCGGTGGTGACGCCATGCAGGTCTCGAGTGTAAATGACGTGAAGATTTACAACCTGAGTTACGGCAGGTCGCTGCCGGAGGTGAGTGACGGTTGGGTTGGTGCGGCCGCGTGGGGAGGGGGGGTGGATGTTGGGCTCGAGCCGCTGCGGTTGTGCTCCGGCCGGCCCGGTTATGATGGCAGCCCCAGGTAACGGCCGTACTGCCTTACCGGCCCGCTCCACACTCCCCGGGAATGTGCCGCAGCCTGGGCAGGGACTGAGATGATCTCATGTTTGGAGACGGGCAGAGCTTTTGAATGGACCTCCCTTTACAAATGTTAAGTTGATCTCTCTCTACACCCTAGCTATGACTGTAACACTACATTCTGCACTCTCTCCTTTCCTTCTCCATGTAGGATATGCTTTGTCTGGATAAATAATAAATCAATCAAATCAAAGCTGGGAAATGAGGGTGTTCTCTCTCTTGGTCGATGTTTATCTTGTTACTGTTAGCAAACGATTTGGGTGTAGCCACCAGGCTTCAAGGAAAATTCATTTGAATGCGAGCAGAATCCTTGTCTCCAGACTGATAGAATTGCAGAGCAGAGAGGTTAAGTCAGACCTGGTGTAGAAATTTGGCTGGCCATTGTTTGGAGTACTGAGCACAGAAACACCACTTCTATATGTTTTGGAGACATGAACAACTGACTGCAGACACTTTTTCAAAACACAGGAGCAGTATCACCTGTGATTAGTTTCATGAGAACCTCCAAATCCAATGACAGGAAAGGCAGCAGTGTCCTCACCCAAGTCAATGTAGCCAACATTGTGATGCCAATCATTCAAAACCAGCTTTGCTGCATCGTTCATATGCCTAACACCAGATTTGTGGAGCAAAGGCTCCACTTTGAACTTGGTCTCAACAGGAGACTTTCAGAGGGACAGCAAAAATGCATTTTGTGGGTGGGGGGTCTTGGAGCATCCCTGAAAAGGTCTGTACCTATCAGCTATTGGGAGATCCTGGCTTGTGGACTGAGTAAAATAGAGAAGGCACTGAACACAGAGACTTGGTTGGGAACTTGCAGAGGTGCAATCAAGGCTTCAGAACACGTGCAAACCCATCTACCCAATTCTTCAAGCACCACCTGCCCCACAAGAGGCAGAATTGCAAATCACAGATTAGATTCAGAATCCATCAAACTGGAGTGGAAGCAAGTCATAGAAATCATAGAAACACTACAGTGCAGAAGGAGGCCATTCGGCCCATCGAGTCTGCACCGACCACAATCCCACCCAGGCCCTACCCCCACATATTTACCCGCTAATCCCACTAACCTACGCATCTCAGGACTCTAAAGGGCAATTTTTAACCTGGCCAATCAACCTAACCCGCACATCTTTGGACTGTGGGAGGAAACCGGAGCACCTGGAGGAAACCCACGCAGACACGAGGAGAATGTGCAAACTCCACACAGACAGTGACCCGAGCCGGGAATCGAACCCGGGACCCTGGAGCTGTGAAGCAACAGTGCTAACCACTGTGCTACCGTGCTGCCCTTCTGTGCTACTGTGCCGCCCTGATCCTGAGGGACTGCCTAAAACGGATCATAGAATGACTACTACATGGAAGGAGGCCATTCAGTTGCTGATTCTGTGTCAGCTCTCAGAAAAAGTAAGTTTATTTAAATAGCAACTAAGTCATTTGGATCATTGAAGTCTCCGATTTGCTTCTGACTTTGATTTGAACAAGAGTGGCAACAGCAGAGCCAGTGGGCAGTACGGTGGCACTGGTTAGTACTGCTGCTTCACAGCGCCAGGGACTCCGGGTTCAATTTGTGACTGGGTGGGGAGTTTGCATGTTCTCCCCTTGTCTGTGTAGCTTTCCTGTGTACTTGTTCACCAGACCTAGAATACCTGGTGCTAAAATGCCACCCCTACTACCTTCCGCGGGAGTTTACCTCCGTTATCCTGATGGCAGTTTACATCCCACCCCATGCGGACGTGAAGATTGTGCTGGACGAAATATACACCGCTACGAATAGCCTTGAGGCAAAACATCCCGAGGCCTTGTTCATCGTGGCCAGGGACTCCAATCAGGCCAAGCTCGAGCGTACTACCACCTTACCACCAACACGTCTCCTGCTCCACCAGAGGCCCAAGCATCCTAGACCACTGCTACACAAATATCAAACATGCCTACTGCTCTATCGCCCACCCACTTTGGCACATCAGACCACAAGGCTGTGTTCCTGCTCCCAGCTTACAAGCAAAAACTGAAACGAGAATCCATCAAAGAAAGTCGTGCAATGTTGGTCTGAGGAATCGGGTGATCTCCTACGGGGCTGCTTGGAGTCAGTGGACTGGTCAGTATTTAAAAACTCTGTGACCATCTTGAACAAGTACACCACTACAGTAACTGATTTCATTAGTAAGTGTGTGGAAGACTATGTCAAAGAAGCAAATCTGTGTGTTCTCCAACCGGAAATCATGGATGCACAGGGATATCCACTGCTTGCTGAAGTCCAGGTCTGAGGCATTCAAGTCAGGCGACACTGAACTATACAATAAAGCCAAATACGATCTAAGGAGATCCATCAAAGATGCCAATAGACAGTACCAACCTAGAGTCCCAGGCAAGACATAACAGGCTAAAACCCCGCCGACTATGGCAAGGTCTGCAAGACATAACAGGCTAAAATATGAAGACATGTAAAATCGCCGGCTCCAACACACCCCTTCCTGATCCCAATGCATTCTAAGCCCTTTTTGAGCAAGAGGTCAGCGAGAGCGTGCCCTCCACCCTGGAAGCCCTGGATGAACCTGTATCTGGGGTCACCATTGCAGATGTCAGAGCAGCTTTCTTGAAGATCAACCCACGGAAAACGACTGGCCCGGATGGGGTACCCGGACGTGCACTGAGATCCTACGCAGCTCAGCTGGCGGGGGTATTCACAGACATCTTCAACCTTTCTTTATTACAATCTGAGGTCCCTATCTGCTTCAAGAAGACGACCATCATCCCGGTACCTAAGAGAAACCAAGCAGTGTGCCTTAATGACAATCGGCCGGTGGCTCTGACATCCATCATTATGAAGTGCTTCGAAAGATTAGTCATGGCATGAATCAGTTCCAGCCTCCCGGACTACCTGGATCCACGACAGTTTGTCCACCGCCACAACAGGTCCACAGCAGATGCCATTTCCCTGGCCCAGCACTCAACCCTGGAACACCTAGATAACAAAGACACCTATGTCAGACTCCTATTTATTGACTCCAGCTCAGCCTTCAACACTCTCTTATTCCCATGAAACACATCTCCAAATTTCATGGCCTGGGCCTCGGCACCTCCCTCTACGACTGGATCCTGAACTTCCAAACTCATAGACCACAATCAGTAAGGATATGCAACAACACCTCCTCCACGATCACCTTCAACACCGGTGCCCCACAAGGCTGTGTTCTCAGCCCCCTACTATGCTCCTTATACACCTATGACTGTGTGGCCAAATTCTCCTCCAATTCAATTTTCAAGTTTGCTGATGACACCACTGTAGTGGGTCAGATCTCAAACAATGACGAGACAGAGTACAGGAATGAGATAAAGAATCTGGTGAACTGGTGCGGCAACAATAATCTCTCCCTCAATGTCAACAAAACGAAGGAGATTGTCACCGACTTCAGGAAGCATAAAGGAGAATATGCCCCTGTCTACATCAACGGGGATGAAATAGAAAGAGTCGAGAGCTTCAAGTTTTTAGGTGTCCAGATCACCAACAACCTGTCCTGGTCTCGGTCTCCTCTCACTCTCACTCCTGGAGTGAGTGGTCGTGGGGAAAATGTTTCCATTTAGGAGGAGAGACTAGGATCTAAGGGCACTACCTCAAAATAAAGGGACAACCCTTAAGAACTGAGATGAGGATGAATTTCTTCAGGCAGAGGCTGGTGAATCTATGGAATTCATTGCCACAGAAGGCTGTGGAGGCCAGTTCATTGAGTGTATTTAAGACAGACAGGTTCTTGATTGGTAAGGGGATCAAAGGTTACGGGGAAAAGGCAGGAGAGTGGGGTTAAGAAACTTATCAGCCATGATTGAATGGCGGGGCAGACTTGATAGGCCGAATGGCCTAATTCTGCTCCTATATCATGGTCTTATTTGCAGGCTAGGTGGATTGGTCATGGGTAAATATGTGGGGTTATGGGGATAGGATGGGGGCAAGATATTCTTTTCAGAGAGTTTGTGCAGACTCGATGGGCTGAAAGGGATTCTATTTTTTTTTAATTGGCCTCAGCATCTCTAATAGGAATGAGAAAATCCGTTCTCATTCTCCTTTTAATTGACTTTTAAATGTGTGAAGTTCAGAATAATGTCCACCGTCAAGCTTTTTTCTAATTTCCCTGCATGACTAGTGTAGAACTCCACTGAAGATCTATAAATTCTCTCCAGCTCCTATGTGAATCAATCGGATCTATTTTCACTCAGAGGGTGGTGAAAATCTGGAATGCACTGCCTGGGAAGAAATGTGGAGGCTTCTGCATCTTCCTCTAGTTATGTTGTTTTTACTCCTGTTGCAGCTTTTTCTCAGGTTTGGTTTTGTTTTTCATTGATTGCACTTTAATAAAGTTCCATGCAATCATAGACTAACAAAACTAAATTGGGATGCAGCTGCCCAAGCATTTATTTGCTCACCTCCACTATATATTCATAAAAGTAAAATGAATCAATAATAAATATACAAGTATGTTACACTTCTACCCATCCCCTTCAATTAACTCTACCTAGTAACCCACCTGGTAGTGTGTCTAAGCATCCTGGATTCACGATATACCAATCTTCTTCTGTTCACTTCATGCTCCCTATCTGGTCAGCTCATTCCTCAAGTTTGGATGAATTCTATATAAATGTATATGTGCAGTTTTAACCACATGGCCAGGACTTCAATGCAAGGCAGGATTGAACCTGTTGCCTCCTTGTACAGTAAATAACCCTAATGTACTTGGGCAGTTATCTACTGATCAATACATTTATTTCATTTGTGATGTTTACTTGGAAGAATGGGAGAGTGAGACACAGGTGATATATGATGGAGGGGAAGAAAGCAGTGCTGTTAAGTCAAATGACTTAACAGTCAGCAGTTAGCGCTGCTACCTCGGTTCCAGGGACCCGGGTTCAATTCCGGCTTTGACTGTGTGGAGTTTGCACATTCTCCCAGTGTCTGCATGGGTTTTCTCCCACAATCCAAAGATGTGCGGGTTAGGTGGATTGGCCATATTAAATTGCCCCTCAATGTCGGGGACTAGCAGGGTAAATATGTGGAGTTACTGGGATAGGGCCTGGGTGGGATTGTTGCTGGTGCAGGTTCGATGGGCCAAATAACCTCCTGCGCTGTAGGGATTCTATGACTGAAACCCCCAAAGTAGAAAAAGACATTGTTTGGGTTGGACGATATGACAACTCTTGGTGACATGGTTTTTTTTTTGTGGGGGGGAGCAAGCGAGAAAGACGTATTAATCTTATTTGGGGGTGAGGGGGTGGGTGGTTGGGAATGACATCTGTTATGACTTGGTAACAGGAAATTGATACATTTGAAAATCCTTTTACAATTTCATCTGAACCCCTAATCATTTTTTAAAATGTATTTTAATATTTTTCGAGGTTTTCCACCAAATATAATTAATATGTGGAAGATGTTGTTCTGCATGTCATAGGCTACAAATTATGACCATAATTGAAAAAAAAATCTGCAGGTTTCCAATACAGTAACTTTATTCCTCTTTCATTGAGTTAATATTGATTTCCACATACAATTTATGTGGATATTTCCTTTGTTCTATTTACATTTTGTATTTGTGTCGAAAGAATAGGTTTGCAATTGCCCACTATTGATATCCTAAATGAAACTTTGTTTAATATTTTGGTGCAAGAGGTTTGTAACAGTAGATTTGTTAGAACATAGGAAAAATACAGCACAAACAAGTTGCGCCGGTCATGTCCCTACCTACCTAGGCTTATATATAGGCTTACCTATAAGCCTCAATCCTATTAAGTCCCATGTACTCATCCAGAAGTCTCTTAAAAGACCTTATCGAGTTTGCCTCCACCACCACTGTCGGCAGCCGATTCCACTCACCCACCACCCTCTGAGTGAAAAACTTACCCCCTGACATCTCCTCTGTACCTACTCCCCAGCACCTTAAACCGGTGTCCTCTCGTAGCAGCCATTTCAGCCCTGGGGAAAAAGCCTCCGAGAATCCACCCGATCTATACCTCTCAACATCTTGTACACCTCTATCAGGTCACCTCTCATCCTTCGTCTCTCCAAGGAGAAAAGACCGAGTCCCTCAACCTATCCTCATAAGGCATGCCAACCAATCCAGGCAGCATCCTTGTAAATCTTCTCTGCACCCTTTCAATCATTTCCACATCCCTCCTGTAATGAGGCGACCAGAACTGAGCACAGTACTCCAAGTGGGGTCTGACGAGGGTCTTATAAAGCTGCATCATTATCTCCCGACTCCTAAACTCAATCCCTCGATTGATGAAGGCCAGCACACCATACGCCTTCTTAACCACCTCCTCTACCTGCGAGGCCGATTTAAGAGTCCTATGGACCCGGACCCCAAGGTCCTTCTGATCCTCTACACCGCTAAGAGTCTTACCCTTGATATTAAACTCCTTCACCCCATTTGACCTGCCAAAATGGACCACTACACATTTATCCGGGTTGAAGTCCATCTGCCACTTCTCCGCCCAGTCTTGCATCCTATCTATGTCATGCTGCAGCTTCTGACATCCCTCCAAACTATCCACAACACCACCAACCTTCGTGTCGTCGGCAAACTCACCAACCCATCCCTCCACTTCCTCATCCAGGTCATTTATGAAAATGACAAACAGCAAGGGTCCCTGAACAGATCCCTGGGGCACTCCACTGGTGACCGACCTCCATTCAGAAAAAGACCCATCTACAACCACTCTCTGCCTTCTGCAGGCAAGCCAGTTCTGGATCCACAAGGCAACAGCCCCTTGGATCCCATGCCCTACCCAAATGTAGACACCAACATTTGTTGGTGTCTACATTTGGGTGCAATTGAATTGTTAATCTGTACCACCTTGGAGAAAATGTCAGGTGGATCTCCAGGAAGATAACATTTTTTAAGCTTTTAGCATGTGACGCTTCTCATCATTAGGGCTCCTGTATGGTTAGCAAAACCATTTATAGTTGGTTAGAAACTTGAGCCCTATATTTCAGGGTCATTAATTTTTTTGTTTCAGTAGTTAATTTTTAATTTGGCTGTATGAATCATTCTACAAAAGTAATTATATCGTCACGTCATCTCCAAGAACTCCAAATAGCTATTACCTGAACTGTAACTGTATTTTTAATTTTTATTTTCATTTCAGTGGCTTTCAGATAGAGAAAAGAGAAGTTTACAGAAGAATGATGTTGGTGAGTGCAAGTTTCCATCTAAATATTTTACCATAATAAAATGAAATGTTTTTGTCGTGAAATATTTGAGCTTTTATCTTTTTGTTTTCTTTGTGCATGGCTGTATTTCTAATCAGCTTCCATGGCATTGCCTGTAGACAATCTGAGATCAGACATGTCTGGGGGCTGTGATGTTTGCTTAGAAAGATGGGACTGTATTTTACCCAGCCTGTCTCTTTTCACTTAATTGCAACTTGCAGATGAATACATTGCAACAACATTATAATCAGGAATGTGCCCATACTCTGTCAATCTGGCTTGTCACGAGTCACCATAATGTTGCATAGAAATTAGAACTAACTGTTGAAGTGATCTGTGTTCGTGGCTAATGACCCTGTGTTTAAAGGAAAAAAAAATCTCTTGCTCTTGCAATTAATTTACAACTGTATTGTTCTAGATCTCTCAGTCACAAACAATCTGTTACTATCTGCTCTGTCCATTTCCTTTATACTCATAAACACTGTTAAATCCCCCCATGATCTTTTCTGTATCCCAATTTTTCAAGTCATCTTCTTATTTGTAAGTTATGCCAACAACATTGTACTAGAACTACATTGTGCACTCTCAATTGTCTCATGTCCTTGCTAAACCTGTAGAGTGCAAAACTGTGGCCTCTACTAAAGTTTCATATAAATTCAGTATTTGATTTCATTCTATACTTGCTATAAAACCCATTCATGGTAATTCACTGTCTGTGTGGCGTTTGCACATTTCCCCCCCCCCCCCCCCCCTTGCCGTGTCTGTGTGGGTTTCCTCCGGATGCTCTGCTTTCCTCCCACAGTCCAAAGATGTGCAGGTTAGGTGCATTGGCCATGCTAAATTCTCTCTGTGTACCCAAACAGGCGCCGGAGTGTGGTGACTAAGGCATTTTCACAGTAACTTCATTGCAGTGTGAATGTAAGCCTACTTGTGACTAATAAATAAACTAAACTCCTTTGTGTCTACTGTATAATGGATATTTAATTTCTAAGTATGTCTGAAATGTTGTTGCTTTGTCCCTGACTTCGGATACAAATGCAGTGGTAAACATGAACCACAGCACCAAAATTTGGGATAAAAGGAGTATGAAAAATTGGTCCACTTGCATTATCAGGATATGACCAGCATGCTAGGGGTGCCAATTATGCTCCATAAAGCAGTGTACTGATTGGGAAGAGGGTAACGATTGGTTGGGGAAGAAGCTGACAGCTGCCCACATGACAGAAGAGCTCCCTGTGCCTCCATGTTTTTTTTTCACTTGCCTTCTTGGTGGAAACTGCAGATGCTTTGCATCTGAGAACTGGCCAGAATGCATGAAGTGCATGCTGCAATCAGCAGCTAACTAATTTCAGGAATGGGTCTTCATCAGGCCCCCAAAGGCAATGGATATAATGTCTATTCTGTATGATTACAGGGCACTTGACCAGTTTGGCATGTGGTATATGCTTGGCACAAGATTATGCAGGTGCAATATTGAACCCTTCACAGTTTATTTTCACTTGAAAAGCAAGCAATGGTACAAGCAATTCCTGCTCCACTTTATTACTAGCCACATAACAATATTTCTGTTAAGAGGCTGTCAATAGTCCTATTTTGTGTGTTAATCCACTTCCTGTGGAAGGTACCTCAGATGAAAATATCATATGTACTCACCAGAAATCAGGAGGAATTAGTTGCTTTTATTTTAACATGGTTAACTGTAAAACTTCTCCCTGATGACACGACAAACTATCACACTTGTACATAGGAGTTGCATGCATGATGCAGTTAAGCTAAAGTTATTTTTGTTGGGCTTTTTGTTTGTAATGCTTTCAACAATTTAAGCATTTATCTGTTCCGATGTCTGATCAAGCAGACATGTTAGGGCCATTTTTGAAAAATGAAGGCAGATAAAGCCATCCTACCTTACAGGTTTCATTCAAACTTGATAAAGAGATGCAAGAAACTGCAAATCCACAGAAAACTTCCAAGCAGCAATTATCCTCTTATGAGTCTCCCCAATGTACTTAAAAGGTGGCACAGTTGGTTAACACATTCTCCCTGTGTTTCCATGGGTTTCTTCCGGGTGCTCCGGTTTCCTCCCACAGTCCAAACATGTTTAGGTTAGGTGGATTAACCATGGTAAATTTGTGGGGTTACGGAAATAGAGTGGGGAGTAGGCCTTGATAATGTGCTCTTTCGGAGAGTTGGTGCAGACTTGATGTGCTGAATGGCCTCCTTCTGCACTGTGGGATTTCTATATAGTTTATAGAGGTTAGACCATGTGGCCATAAGAGGACTGAGTTGCAACAGAATAATACATTATGTCTCATATGATGTAACACCTTCCTTGTAAACTAGTGGTGTTGGGGGAATCACCTGTGATGTCTGGGAGCATACAAACAATATTTTTCTTTCTCTATAGATGTACGTCGCAGAATTGAGCTTATCCAGGACTTTGAGATGCCTACAGTTTGTACCACCATTAAGGTTTCAAGAGATGGCCAATATATCATTGCAACTGGTAAATTAAATGATTTTGTTTACTTTATTTGTATGAACTTTTTATTAACCTTGTGTTAAATTGTTTCATTGTCATCTTCAACTGTGGAGTAGTAGGCTGAGCTAAATTAGTTTCTCAATTTATCTCCCAGATCTTAAACTGGTTGACACGAGTGTTTTATTATTTTCTTAAAGTAGTTGTTTAGCCAAAAGTTTTATACAACATTAAAATTTATTAGAAATCCCTCCACTTTCTGATGAAAAAGATCATGAATAAACGATTCCCCAGGAACCGATTGTTTTTCCTCGATTCAGGGAGAAAAACAAAGAAGGCAATCTATATGGTGTTGACAATCAAATGAGTCATGAGATACAAGTATCAGTAGATTGGAAACAAGCTGTCATGGTGCCCATATTCAAAAAAGGTTATGAAGCAAACACAATCTGCAACCTATCACTCTTCCTTCCATTCCATGTGAAATCAATTGTCGCGATTAAACTTGCGAATCATCACTAATTAACAATAGTCAGTAAGGATTCAGAAGGGAACATTATTTCTGATTAAGCTCCTCGATTTAACCAAAGCTCAAAATGGTGGTAATTCAGTGTAAACTCTGTGAATGAATAAGAAACTGGATAAAGGATGGGGGTTGGGGGGAAACAAGAGAGGAATGGTAAGCAACACTTTGACAATGAGAATGGTTGGGGTGGGGGTGTGAACGCTGAGTGGGATATTTTTGGGAGTGGAAACATGGCTGTTTCTAATTTACATAATTGGTTTGGAGATTCATTACAAAAAGGCCAAATAAGCACACAAAACCAGCAGGATCTTTGAATGCCGTTCAGAAATTAGAAATATTTGGACAAAATATAGGTGGGCAGAATAATGGTCAGTGAAATTTAATGCTCAGAAGTATAAACAATCATTATATAGTACCCTCCTGTAAAAATAAAGCCCACGGAACTTCAGAAAAGATACAAAAAATGGACACATATTGAAGATGATATTAGCAAAAGTGATGAAAAGGTCAGCCAGGGAGGTAAGTTCGTAGCCAGGACATAAAGGAAGAGAGGGAGATTGGGTTTAAGGGAAGGAATTATGTGGAGCCTAGGTGGCTGAAGGCATCACTGTAATTATGAGATAAAGGGAGAGTGATTATACATAATGTAAGAGTTTGCAAAATGGAATTAGTTTGGGGCAAAGGTTGCATATTCTATTAATGTTAAAATATCCAGGAATAATATAAACTGAAATAGATCAAAAAATCCTCTTTGTACTGAATATGTCCAATCAATGCAGAACTGCATTGACAAAGTCAATGAGATGATGCACTATGCAACTAAAATAGTAGGATTCAAGTCAGAGGAAGTAATGATCAAACCTTAAGAGCTTTAGCCATTTCACAACTCAATACAGCATCCACGGCTGGTCGTTTAAAAAAATAAAAGGCATTTGAAGCACTAGAAGTAATGGAGAGAAGAGCCATAAGGTCAACCTCGAGCGTCAGCTCTGTCATGGGAGAAAACAGATGAAACCTGAGCTTCTCTGCCCAGAAGGAGCCATCTAAGAAGTGATCTTGTTTGTTATAAATATCATCTCTCTCTGTACAAGTGAGTTTATAAATTATCTTTTGGATTTCTGTGTTTGTGTTAGAAAACTATCAAGTACTCAAAGCGTTCTTTAAAGGGGACTATAAATCTTTTCTGTTGGGTGATATTGTCGCAACTTTTTTGAGAATGAATAAACATTATTGATCTTTAATACAAACTTATTCATCTCTGCAGGCACATACAAGCCACGGATTCGATGTTATGACACATACCAGTTATCAATGAAGTTTGAACGGTGTCTTGATTCAGAAGGTTGAATAAATAATTCTTTGGCCTTATTAACTTATGAATATAAAGTTTAAACAAAACTTGAGTGACCTGCACACATTGTAATAAATAGAATGCACTTCAGCTTTGAATCCTTCAATATATAGGATAAAACATTTAATTATAAGCAACACTATCTAAAATTTGATTTTTTAAAAATTTTGCTTCTGTTTTTATGTTTTTGCAAATATGTAAGGAAAAATGTTCTGAACATAATTTCGTGTTAAGAAATTGAATAGTGACGAACTTTAAACAACTGGCATTTATGTAGTATCTTTGCTGTGAAAAATATCTTTGGACAATTCACCAAAACTTTGGCTCCAGGAGGAGATTTTAGGGCTGATTGAAATCTTGCTCAGAGGTGGGATTTAGGAAGGATGTTCAACCAGGTAAGAAGGGAGGCAGAAGAGATCTAGGAGGTAAATCAGAGTTTGAGGCATAGATGATGGAAGCCACAGCCATCGATAGTTGCAAAAAGGATCCCTGGAGGCAACAGATTGAATTTGGAGGAATGCAGCCTCCTTGGACTGTGGTGGGGATGGAGAAGGTTGCAGAGATGTAAGACCATGAAGGAATTTGAATATAAGGATACAAATTTTAAACTTGAGGTAATGGTGGGTCTGGGAAGCCATGCGGAACAGAAAGTAAAGGTGAATAGGAGTACTGGATAGGATTCTCCCAGCAGATGTTTGCAGGAGCTGAAGCTAATGGAAGCTGTCTGTGAAGGCGTTTGAACGTTCAAGTTTAATGGTGACAATGGCAATGATGAGGGTTTCCACAATAAATGGGCTGAGGTTGGGGAGTGTTGTGAAAATAGGCATTTTTTGTGATGGCACAGATATGAAATTAGCAACTTAGCTTGCCACTCAATCAGGTGCCAAGGTTATTCAGAGAAGTTCAACCTGAAAAGATGGCCGAGGAAGAAAATAGAATCCATGACCAGAGTGTATGGAGTTTGTTCTGGAGACAAAGACACTATCTTTTAATACTTGTAGAAATAGTTCATTCAGAACTGCATGTCAAATTAGTACACTGCCATAAAATAGTGGAGGGGTTGAGAAAGGTGCTGAAAAAGCTGGATGCATACTGTCTCTGTGCTCAAGGAGCAGTATAAAGATGAGAGGCCAAGAATAGGGTGACTCCAGAGGTAACTGAGATAGAGGAGAAATCATTGCTGGAGATGTGCTGACTGTTGATGGGAGGAGTGAAGCTGAACAAAATAGTCCCACTAAGCTGGACAACGAAGGAGAGGATTGGAAAGAGAATGCTCAGGGAGAGATAACTAATTGGCAGTCACAAAGGAAGTCATTTGTGACTTAGAATCAAAGGAGTTCTAATCAATGGTAGGATAGAAACTTGATTGAAAAGATCAAGCATGTAACTGCAGGAAGGATAGGCCCATATTTGGGAGGCACGAGCATTTGGAGAATAAAGAGAGGTTGAAAATATCTTGCAACGGCAGAGGACTAGAACCAATGTTGCCTGTGAGCTGCACTGCGACCAAATGTTCCCATGTACAAGGCAGCCTGTTTAAGTTACTGTGAATGCACCACCAAACACACACATTTTATGGGCCCGTACTCAAAAAATAATAATTACAGGCGGTTGTGTTGGCTTGAAGGTTTTTTTTAAAGTGGTGGGTGTGGGCTGCAGTTTTTGAATTGTACGGTAATTGCACCTTAAGAGAACAAACCATTTGTAAAGCCAGCATGGGAACCAGGAAAGGAAGTTGGATGGTTAACTGTTTCATGGGAATGTGGTCAAACAGCCCGAAGAGGAGATGGGTTAGGCCAAGTAGAAATCTTGATGATGGTGTGATTTGATGAGGACCAGATTGCTACAATGATGTCTGATGTTTTGAATGGGGCAGGTGGTGAGACATAGAATCAGCTGGGAAGTAGCAAAAGAACTTGATTCAACCCGAGAGGCGGGTTTCTTTCGAGCCTTAATTTGAATGGAATCATTTACAATAGTATTTTGGAATGAAAGGGCCTGGTTCATGTCTAAATTGGTATTCTGAAGGGAAATGTTGAGTGATCCACCAGAAGTCCAAGAGGCAATGGATGGTGGAGCCAGATAGGAGGAGGTTGCCAAGGTTAGCCCTTAGATGTTTTTGAAAGAACATTATTTAGATCTGAATTATTTGTAAAACATTGGCAAGTATAGCCTTATTTTAAATTGTTAATTTATTTTTGATGCAAAGTAACTTTTTAATCCAATGTAGTGGTTGGGGATGAGTTGTACTTTACATCTTCCAGTGTTAGTTGCATTTTTGGCGTATCGAGTGGTAGCCAGACAATTTTCTAGTTTGAACTTGGCAGCAATCATTTGAGGTGGCTCTTGATTTTTGAAATGGTTAAAACTTCCTGCATTTATACTATTTTAATGTTAGATTTTGGATTTAAAAGTGTTTAATAGCACAACTTTACAATAATAATTTAGAAATAAGGTAAAATACTAATTTTATTCATTCTGTTTTAGTGTAATATTTCAGTTTGCGGTAGATTGTTTACTTTCACTATATTAATAATGTTGTAATTTCTATTGTTTTCTTTTGCAGTTGTAACATTTGAGATTTTATCAGATGATTATTCAAAGGTATGACTACATTCTGCTAACTTTATTAATGGAAAGATTGTATGTTAGCAATTAGATTTGCATTTATTATAACTCATTAATGTGTCTGAGAAACATCTCCAAGACTTCAAACAAATTGCAAGTAATTATGCCGTAATTCTCACTTCACTGCTTTTCTGCTTTTACAGATAGTTTTCCTGCTGAGTGACCGTTATGTAGAGTTTCATTCACAGCATGGCCACTATTATAGGACACGCATCCCTAAGTTTGGTAGAGATTTCTCCTATCATTATCCATCATGTGATCTCTATTTTGTAGGAACAAGGTATATATAATTACTTTTTAACTCGTATGTTGCATGGTTAACATTAAGCAATATTGGATAATGTGGGACATTTACATAAAATATAAACAAAATCTTGGGTGATTTTACAAACAAGTCTTCACAATTATTTTCAGTGTGTTCTTAACACTAGTCTGTAAAACTAAGAAAACCCATATTTTTGAAGTTTATAGTTTTGATCCATTTTGTGTTTATTTGCTAAATGAAAGTGATTTTTAAAAACATTCTCTGCACCCTTTGCATTAATATGAATAGGGATAAGAAACCATTCATTAGGTTTGTATTGCTGTAAAGGAGAAGGTTGACAGTCCTCCGTTGTGATTGTTGATGGCCATGATCCATGGTTTATCAATGCTTGTTAACGAAAGGAAAATTCACAATGTATATTAATGATTTAAATGAGGGAATAAAATGTAATGGCTATAGATTTCACATTCCCCTCTCCCAATGAGACCTGGGTATCCTTGTACACCAGTCACTGCAGCAGGCAGTGAAGATGGCAAATGGTATGGCGGCCTCTATATTCTAGTACAAGAGCTGGGATGTCTTGCTGCAGTTATACAGCGTATTGGTGAGACCACACTTGGAATATTGTGCGCAGTTTTGGTCTTATCTGTGGAAGGATGTTCTTGCTATGGAGGGAGTACAGCAAGGTTTACCAGACTGATTCCTGGAATGGCAGGACTGATGTATGAGGAGAGATTGAGTCGGTTAGGATTATATTCACTGTAATTTAGACAAGTGAGGGGGCATCTCATAGAAACCTGTAAAATTCAAACAGGGCTAGACAATGTAGATGCAGGAAGGATGTTCCTGATGGCAGAGGAGTCCAGAACCAGGGGTCACTGTCTAAGGATACGAGAGGAGAAATTTATTCACCAGAGTGGTGAGCCTGTGGAATTCTCTACCACAGAAAGCAGTTTTGGCCAAAACGTTGTATTTTTTTCAAGGAGTTAGTTATAGTTCTTGGGGGGGTCAAGGGATCAAAGGATATGCAGGGGGGGGGAGGGGAGGGAGAGAGGAGGAGGGGAGGGGGGGGGGGGGGGGGGTGGGGGGGAGAGAGGAGGAGGGAGGGAACCGGTTCCTGAGTTGGATGATCATAATGAATGGCAGAGCAGTCTCAAAGGGCTGAATGGTGTACTCCTATTTTCTATCATTCTATGAAAAGGAATGCAATGAGAAGCATGTTTTATTTTATCCATGCATTTTTCTTCAGGTACAGTAGAAGAATAGCTAATTGACCCCATTTGTGGATACTTCTTAATGACAATCTAGCAAGCGTGCAGAAAACCTTTTGTAAAATCATCCATTTGTCATTTGAACTGAATTATAATAAATCATAACTGAAAATTTAGTAAGAATTGACTAAACATCATAAGCTAGGTGTGGAGAGGATAAAAAGGAAAAAGATCTCTGCATCACCAAGGTACCAACACCTCTGCAACACAAAGGTGCCTTTAAAGACACTTCTAGATTGCAGGGACACTGCTATTTACTTTTTGTGCCTTCTCGTTTAATTTTAAATGCTGCTTTTACTTTTGTGTCCCTCCAGTTCTGAAGTCTACAGATTGAATTTGGAACAGGGACGATTCCTAAATTCACTACAGACAGATGCTTCGTAAGTATTTATTTGTTTGTCACAAATAGGCTTACATTCACACTGCAATGAAGTTACTGTGAAAATCCCCTAGTCACCACACTCCGGCACATGTTCAGGTGCACTGAGGGAGAATTTAGCATGGCCAATGCACCTAACCATCACATTTTTGGACTGAGAGGGGAAACCAGAGCACCCGGATGAAACCCATGCAGACACAGGGAGAACGTGCAAACGCCACACAGACAGTGACCCAAACCGGGAATCGAACCGGGTCTCTGACGCTGTAAGGCAGCAGTGCTAACCACTGTGCTGCCCCATATAAAAGTATTTTACCAATTTATACTGTACTCAATACAATAAAATGTCCCGCAACATTTCACAGAAATGAGTAATTGGATATTGAGCAGTAATGTGAAAAAAACGGAGTCCATGACTAACAAAGACTTTGAGGGAGTAGAGCTTGAATGCATGTGGGAGAAGTAAAGGCACGCATGGACTGGAAAGGTAGGGCACATAAGGACACAGAGGCTTTTGTTAATGACGCCAAAAAGTTTGAAATTAATGCTTTTGAGGGCAGGTGTCTGAGTGGAGTTCTGCACTTTGAAGGCTAGCAAAGCAAGCACTGGAATAATCGACTGGAGATGTTAAACATGTATAAGGGTTATAGTAGAGACAGAGATAGCTGATATAGAAATATAGGTGGGGGAGGGTTGCATGATGTGAGCGCAGGAATAGTTGTGTTTCTGTGAGCTCTGGCGCTACATTTTTTAAAAATCCTTTCATTTATCCTGCTGCACAGCCCATAAATAACTAATCCTGAACTGAAAACTATACTGTGTCCCTGGATGATTTCTGGTTAAGTTTCTGTGACTGAAGGCTGAATATAGTCCAGAAAATCCTTGATTGAAAAAGCAATCCGAGGTAGCCAGGGTGGAGCCAAGTCCTCAATGTGGTGGTTTTGTTGGTGAACGGGCACTCGACCCACCGATGTTGAAGGCATTGTAGATGATGACTGACTATGAGTAAAGTTATAGACAATGGGCTCGGCCTTTTGTCACAGTGCTCCCATTGCTGAACTACAGAGCTGGATGAAGCAGAGAAAAATATACTTAAGGTCGAGAATGTGGCTCCCTCACTTGAGGCTCGTTTGCAATCCTTGGAGGATCAGCTGCATGATATGTCAGATATCTTTGTTGATCTGGAGAACCAGGACTGGAGAAAGAGTGTCAATGTGGCTGGTTTTCTGGAGGAAGCTGAGGGTAAGCTTTCAGTTGAATGAGAACTCGCTGCCACGCTTTCGTAATGTCGATTTGGAAGGTGCACATCATATCCTGTCTTTGAGGCCTGGGATCGGTCAACGACGAAGGTTGACGGTATGTGTTTTCATAGCTTCAATGTTCACTGGAGAGAGAGGGGCAGCCCGCCAGATGTAGCAAGACCCCATCACATGATGGGAGCTGAGGTCTCTTTCCACCAGGGCTTATCAGCAACAACAACAGCGAAGGTGCAGAGGTTTTGGTGAAGTTTGAAGCACCTGAAAGCCATTGGAATTCAGTATGCTTTGCTATACCCTATTGTATTTGATGGGTCCTTAAAGTCGCTCAACAATCCTATCAAGGCTCTGGTCTTTCTAAGCTCTGTTGATGGCAATAATTTGGAGTCACAATCTGCAGGATTGTTAATCCAGGACTGTTCCCCTTGTCATTGTACTCCCTTTTTTCTTGTTGTGTTGCTTATCATGTTGGCAAGGCTGATTTTAGTATATGAGTACTGAGGTGAATTTTGCCTGTTATCCTTTGGAAATCAGGAACGTCCATTTGTTTATAATGGAATGCAGCCCCCTGTGTGCTCCTGTGGTGAAATGGGAGAAACTTAGCCTAAAATTCTACACCGTCTGCACTCACTCTTAATATATCCTTGTGGCACTGGGGGTCCAGGGTGGTAATGGGGCTCTACCTATCCTACTTTTAGCCCTGGTCTGGTTTAGTATCCTTGAAGCATTTGAGAAGTTATCCTGATACTTGCAGTATGGAACTATATCCTTTATTTCTTATTGTCCAGCTGCGGCTGTCCTTCGTTTTATTGGGGCACATGCTGGATAGGCTGTATGGCACTAGAGTTGGGTGATATTTATCCATCCTTTTGTCTTATCCTTGCATTTACCATGGTGATATTAAGTATATGGTATCCTTTACTTTAAACATGAATAATATGAGTAGCGCCAAGGCAGTGAGGTGGGTAAGTGGTTCGATGTAGAGGTTGTGGGTATGGCCCTACAAATCCTCACAGTGGGTGAGGAAAATCCTCTTGGAACTAATTGGTCAAGTATACTTTTTTTGTTATTGTGGGGGTCAAAGAATCTCTGTGCTTCTGTAAAGTTACAGATGGATCACATTCTGAAAAAATACATTGTTTTGTGTCATTTGTGCCTATGGCATAGCTGGAGTTGGTAGAAGTACCTTCTGGTGCATGCCCAAGCATGGTGCGAGAATCTCTGGCTGACCTGTCTTTTAATCTGTGATAATATCTTATATTCTCCTCAGCTCGACAAGCAATGGCAGTAGCTACTTTGAAAGTTTGCAGTATGAAGCAATAAACCTTGTTTATGATCTAGTAATAAGTCTCCTTCAGTGTAAAATTGTCATGAAGTGGATCGTTGTTCTGGATTGTATTGGATATGTTCTGGTGGGGCCCCCCCTATCTCAAGTATTTGGGTTCTGCTTTATTTGAATTACTCCTACGAGGTTTC
This sequence comes from Mustelus asterias, assembly GCF_964213995.1. NCBI lineage: Eukaryota > Metazoa > Chordata > Chondrichthyes > Carcharhiniformes > Triakidae > Mustelus > Mustelus asterias. Next base: position 105,111,357 of record NC_135805.1, read on the forward strand.
CATAAGTTATGTAGCTCTGTCTGTTATCCTGTAAATGAAGGTATGCACCATTACACCACATTGTGTGCCTAGTATCCCCCTTTCCCTGAGGTATCCCTTTTATTATCTGGATGTTTGGGAACACCGATTCAGGCAGTACGTTGTTGGACTTACTCCTACAAACTTTTCCATAAGCTTTGTAGCTCTGTCTCTGTTATTCTGCAAGGGTGTGCACTGCTATGCCATATCATAGAATCCCTACAGTGCAGAAGGAGCCGTTCGGCCCATCATGCCTACATGACAACAATCCCAACTTTTCAAATTCAGCTCATTCTCGGACAGGACACTCGGAGTTATGCACTTGTGTTTATGAAACACAAGGGGGGTGATTCTCCAAGCCCGTGTACCAATCGAGGGGCAGTGATCGAGCTGGCCAGCGATCGGGAGGCTGGCAATACCGGGCCGGTGCATGTGCACTGACCTCGGTGCTTACAGATCAGCGCATGCGCAATGGCCTACTAAGTGCAATGCTACCGGCCTCTCGGGCAGAAATAGGCCCTGCCCACTGATTTTCAGAAGGAATCCCGCTAGGGCACTCTGCTGTGCTCAAGAGTGTGGGAGATTCGATCTGAAAATCCTGCTTTAAAAAAACTAGCGTGGGTTACCCCCGTGAAAATTACCCCCCTTTTCACGCGAATTGGAGACTTTGAATTCTTTTGGGAGGATCTCAGCCAATATGTTGGAATTATATTGTGTAAATAAGTACTTCTGCCACTGGGAGGAGCTATTTCCTTGCTATAGTATATACTAAACAATCTGCATAATGTGTTGAGTCTAAGGAAGAAGAATATTGAATTTGTAATTGTAAAGTGATCATGTTTTTAATTATCTTTTAAAACAGTGGAAAGGCATTTCTAAAGTTGGTATAAATGGCAAAAAGTAAAACCTGGTTAGAATAGTGAGCATTCTTTTCCCCAACAGAAATCAGCAGCATATCAGAGGTTTAAAAGGAAACCAAGATGATCATGTTATCTATCAACAAACAAAAGCTTGCTAAATGTAAACCTAGGTGAGGAAACCAGCAGGACTTGGGGGTGGCACAGTGGTTAGCTCTGCTGCCTCACAGCGCCAGGATCCCAGGTTCAATTCCGGCCTTGGGTCACTGTCTGCGTAGAGTTTGCACATTCTCCCCATATCGGCGTGGGTTTCCTCCGGGTGCTCCAGTTTCATCCCACAGTCGAAAGATGTGCTGGTTAGGTTGATTGGCCATGCTAAATTGACCCTAGTGTCAGGGAGATTAGTAGGGTAAATGCATGGGATTACAGAAATAGGGCCTGGGTGGGATTGTGGTTGGCACAGACTTGGGCTGAATGGCCTCCTTCTGTACAGTAGGGATTCTACTGGAGTTGGAAGTGAAAAATAATGGGAAGCGAAGGAATTCAAAATAGTAATGACCTGAATGTAATTGAGACTTTTGAAGACACCTTTAGCATTTATTTTTCTTTCTTATTAAAATAGTATATAATTCTGATTACACTGTGGTAGTACGATGTGGGGCAAAATGCCATTTAAAAAAAATAAACTTTAATGTCAACTATTTATATTCTCAGGCAGAACAATGTTTGTGATATTAACCCTACACACTACCTCTTTGCTACTGGGACAGCTGAGGTAATACAAACCTTTGGTTTACTTTTCAGATTCTCTTTTTTTTTGTTAAACATTGAATAGATTTTACCTCAAAATATTTTTTCTCCGTTTTAGGGTAAAGTGGAATGTTGGGATCCACGGACAAGAAACAGAGTGGGAATGCTTGATTGTGCTTTGAGCAGTGTCACAACTGATACCGAGTAAGCAAAATAATGTGTACATTTGAAAACACTGATCTCAAGAAACAAAAGACGCATTAGGTAGCTAAGTGCGCATATGTGAAGAATTGAGTTTGATGGGAGCGACAGCACGTTACTTAGCCATAAAAATTCTCAATATAACCTGTTTTCATAAAAATGGATTTCTGGCTGTCCCAGGTCGTTACAAGCAAAGGAAACCAAACATTGAAACTGATCAATGATAAAATGCTTGCCAACTCAAATCATTAATACAAAGCTTTGGACCCAATTTCTCAGCGATTCAACTTTAGTCTGCTATTCGGCTAAAAAATAAACATGCATCAGAAGTCATGGAACCATGAGAGGAATAAAAAAAAATGAAATAATTTCACTTTGAATAGCCTTAGAAACTGAAATAACAATTCAAATTGGAACTTGTCCTTTCCTCATCTCTTTTCTTGCCCTGCCCATTTTGCCTCCTGGATCAATTATCCCACAATTTTCTAATCCTGATCTGCAACACTAGGTCTTGACTATGTGCACCACTGAGAGGTTAGTTAACTTTGATTAGGTTTAGTGCTGCCATCTAATAATGCTTGACTTTTGTATCTGGTTTTATTTTTATTCCCTCTGGGTGGGAAGCCACCCCTGGATTTTGCCGGCACTAACATGTCTGTGATTGAGAAATCATGATTGCAGACCCAAGGCCACATGATGTTCTACCCTGCACCCTTCAACTGGAGCTAGTCGTTTTCCACATGTGTGGATAATCTACATTTTTGCCTTTGATTAAAATGATTGGAAATTCACAGGAAATGTCTTTCAAATAAAGATCCTTATTATTTCATTTCCTCGGAAATGATTTGCAAGCATTATGCAAGTAGCGACTTTTATTTCCTTTTGAATATGAAACAAGATTTTTGGGGTTCATTCCTCAGGGCAATGGCTTGACCAACCAGAGTCAAGCTGCCTAGTTTAAATTTTAAACAATGTGTGGCAGTTAACTCTCAGTCATCATTATCTGGTGCATTACTAATGGCAACACCTCTACCAATCTAAGTCCATCTGCCAACCAGACAGCACTGTCTTCTTCTACACTAAGATCTACAGTATATTCCTACAAATGCCTTGATGAGTTCAAGATGAAAAACTTCCACAACTGTCTTTTTTTTTAGCAATACGCAAGTTCTGTACTACCAAACTACTTTTTAACCTTTTTCTACAGCGCATATTGTTATTTATTTTCTACAGGAAGTGATTAAACAATTAGGAGTGCAGATTTTTGCTCTGGTCTAGTTAAGATTTTGTTTCTGGGTAATGTTAAACGGATGTCTGCCATAGCAAGGATTCAAGGTAGTTCCTTCACTCCCATGTGAAATAGCTATCAAGACTGTGCAGTTTTGTGTTATATTATGATATCGTGCACCTCTCCAGATCTTCTGAATCTCAGATCTTGCTACCATAGTCAATAAAAGATATTTAACACATTATTTTCTTTTTTGGGTAGTAGTTCCAGACTTGAAAGTAGCGAGTCCATTGAGTTTGCAGTTGATAATGAACAAACCAGCATAACAGTTGTTACTAGAACTTTCAATCGTCTGCTTATATCCTGATTTTATTTACCAGTAAACTCAAAGCTCCTGACTCATTGGGCATTCATCTTTGTTGAGTTTCTAATCAAAACAAGCTACTTGGACCAATCCAGTATTTTGAAAGTACAGCTATGTTCAGTCTGATTTTTTTCCCCCTCGCTAGGAATGCATTGCTGTAGTGCCTTGTTAAGTTCATAATATCAACTTTGTTTATCCACAAAGATGGAAATACAAAAATCCTTAAATGAGATAGTCCAGGTTTCATAGTTCAGACAATCTGCAAGTCCTGGCACACACATGCTTAATGTGCAAGTGGCTCAATTCCATTTCCACTTGAACTGTTTTACTTTTTTGTCCTATTTTTGAATTTTGGGGGCATGAGGGATTGGAAAGGCCAATGGACACTTTCATTAAAGATAATTTCTGTTTGTTCCTCCTTTATAAAGAACAAAGCTGTAATATAAAAGAACAACAAGAAAAGTTTGCTTCCTACCACTACCACAAGGCACTCTTTAAAAATGCACCTCTAGTGAAAGAGAAACCAAACTAAACGTGACTACCTCCAAATTACTGGAGAGGGGCTGTTGCCTCAATGAGGGATAAATCCTGAATCAGATAGGAATGCGTTAGTAGACCATTTGGCTCATTGAGCCTGCTCTTCCACTCAAACAGATCATGGGTGATCATCTACCTCTATGCCAGATCTTCAAAATCAGTGGATATCTCATGAATATAGATGCTTCCATTAAGTATGCAGAAACCTGAAGGGTCCTACACACAAGTAGATTAGTTACCATGCATGCATGACCGTGCACAAAAATTCGAACATCTCTGTACTTAACTACAGTTGCCCAAAGTGTGGAGATGCATTGTTCAAGATGCATATATTTTAATGGAACATTAATTTAAACTTTTGCTGAAAGGTCCCAGAAAAGTTAACCCTATTTCTCTCTCTGTAGATGGTAGCAGACCAGCTGAGAATTTACAGTTTTTTTTAAAAGGTCTAGATCACCTGTTCAGTCTGGAGATATCTGGCTATCAAAAAGGGTATTAACCCAGCTTTTTTAACAGTAATAGTGTTTGATAATGTTCTGTTTGCCGATCATTAATTGCGTTTTTTAAATTACAGAATTGATGGGCTGCCTTCTATTTCTGCTTTGAAGTTTAATGGAGCGTTGCATATGGTTGTTGGCACCACAACAGGTCAAGTAAGTGTCATGAACAGAATATGACTGACCTATTGAGTTATCGCATTTGGACTTTATTTAATTTAAAACAAAATGTAATGTCTTGTCCTTCTCATGATACAGCATGTGAAATTCATAATCTTGCAATTTTATGCAGAAAGATTAATTTCCTAATTGCTTTTTTAAATACAAATTATTTTCTCCCTCCCTTCTATACCCTTTCCCTTTCTATCACAAAAGTTCTTGGAGCACCTGACTTAATGGATGGCATTGTGTTTTCATTTCATGAGAGGAGTGCATTATTGCATGTAAACTGAATGGGATCAGTGATTTGTTTTTAGAACTTTACTTAGACTCACTTGTACTCTGACCTTTGGAAAAGCAGATCAGTCCAGGGTCTCATTCCTGAGGAATTTAGTAGCTTCCTATTTTATACTGCCATTTTTGCATTGATGGGAACTAAAAACTACTTTGGATCAGTGCAAAAGTAGCTGAATTGTTCCAGCCATAATAGGCTGCTAATTAGCAAATAAATTTACAAATAATTTAAGCTCCCACATGGTTGTCGTATTACCAATATACCATACCATCTAATGTAATTACTCTGTCTCCCCTGCTGTATCTTCATTTCAAAACAATCCAGCAAGCTAGAAATTAATTCTGATCTGATTATGAACTTAAAAATGATTTTCTTTCGCTAAGTTGTACCTACTGTACTTCACTAAAATGTTTTCCAACAGCTAAGCAGAAAATATTCTCACTTCCCATTACAGTTACAGGCAGTAACTGTGTTTTCATTTCATGAGAGGAGTGCAACGGGCGGCACGGTAGCACAGTGGTTAGCACTGCTGCTTCACAGCTCCAGGGTCCCAGGTTCGATTCCCGGCTCGGGTCACTGTCTGTGTGGAGTTTGCACATTCTCCTCGTGTCTGCGTGGGTTTCCTCCGGGTGCTCCGGTTTCCTCCCACAGTCCAAAGATGTGCGAGTTAGGTTGATTGGCCAGGTTAAAAATTGCCACTTAGAGTCCAGAGATGCATAGGTTAGAGGGATTAGCAGGTAAAATATGTGGGGGTAGGGCCTGGGTGGGATTGTGGTCGGTGCAGACTCGATGGGCCGAATGGCCTCCTTCTGCACTGTAGGGTTTCTATGATATGATTTCTATGAGTATTAGCAGCATATTATTTATTGCTGTTTGAGGGTCAGCTTTGTACTGGGTGCCTAAACATTCAAATATAAAATGCATTGCTCAAGGATACTAAATTGTGAAAATTGGGGGTATGGTTATGTAATTCTCAAGAATTATGGTATATTCAAAGAACAATACAGCACAGGAACAGGCCCTTCAGCCCTCCAAGCCCGTGCCGCTCCCTGGTCCAAACTAGACCATTCTTTTGTATCCCTCCATTCCCACTCCGTTCATATGGCTATCTAGATAAATCTTAAACGTTCCCAGTGTGTCCGCCTACACCACCTTGCCTGGCAGCGCATTCCAGCCCCCCACCACCCTCTGTGTAAAATACGTCCTTCTGATATCTGTGTTTAAACTTCCCCCGCTTCACCTTGAACCTATGACCCCTCGTGAACGTCACCACCGACCTGGGGAAAAGCTTCCCACCATTCACCCTATCTATGCCTTTCATAATTTTATACACCTCTATTAAGTCTCCCCTCATCCTCCGTCTTTCCAGGGAGAACAACCCCAGTTTACCCAATCTCTCCTCCTAACTAAGCCCCTCCATACCAGGCAACATCCTGGTTCCTTAAGGAACACATGAATGAATTTTTTTTGTTCTTTGTCCTCATTACCGTAAGAGTTTTCTCCTTTACCCTGCTGCAGCCATTTTTTAAAAAACAATTCTAGTGTGTAATGGCACAGAGAGAACTGCAATAAATTTATTGCTTTCAGTAAAATAACTGACTTGAAAAAGCTTTAACTGCATTTTCCACAATTTTCTCAACCTTAAACTTGTTTCTGGTGAAAGTAGCTGCCCTAACAATGACGGAAGTATTCAACCAGGCATGTATGGCACCATGAAAATGCATTTAAGCATGGAGAGTCAAAGGAAAATATCTTCTTTGGCTGGAATCATATTTAGCACAAAAAAAGATGGTTGTGATTGTCAGAGGTGAGTCATTACTGCTGAGGTTCCTCGAGGAACTGTCCTCAGCCCTATCATCTTCAATTCACTTTGTGAATCCAGTGTTAAGAATATAAGCACGAACAGGAGTAGACCATACAGCCTATCGAGCCTGCTCCATTTAATATGGCTGATTTTTTGTTTCAACTCCACTTTTTTTGTTTACTCCCCATATCCCTCAAGTCCAAACATTGTCAGCTTCAATCTTAAATATTTCGCACAATGGAGCATCCTTTGGGTAGAGGATCTTAAAAATTTACAATCATCGAGTAAAGAAATTTCTCCCCACCTCAGTCCTAAATGATCCCTTATCCTGAGACTGTGCCCCCGTGTCCTAGATTTCCAGCCAGGGAAAACAACCTCTGTGTCTAGCCTGTCCCTTTAGAATCTTGTATGTTTCAATGAGATCGCCTCTCATTCTTCTTGACTCCAGAGATATGGATCCAATTTATCTGCCCCCTCATCATAGGATAACCACCTTATCTAGGTGCCAATCTAGTGATTCCTTGCTGTATGCCTCTAATGCAAATATATTCTTCCTTTAAAAATGGAGACCAAAGCTATGCAGAGTATATGAGATGGGGCCTCGCCAAAGCTCTGTACAATCGTAGCAAGACACTTTTTTTATTCTTGTATTCCAATCCCCCTTGCAATAAAGACCAGTATGCCATTTGACATCATAATTGCTTACTCTATCTGCGTTTTAAGCTCTTCATACACGTATACCTAGTCCCTTTGACAACATTTACGAGTGTCTTGTCTTGCAAATATTCTGCTTTAAATTCTTGTGAACCTCCCCTGTCTTCACATTGTACTCCATCTACTACCAAGTTGCCCATTCACTCAACCTGTTGATTTGTCTTTGAAGCCTCTTTGTTGTCCTCCTCACAGCTTGCATATCCACCTAGCTTTATATCATCTGCAAACACAGATGAACATATATGATATAATTATATTAGCTTGTAAACAGTTGAGCAATGATCCCTGTGGCTCTGCACTTGTCACAGCCTACCAACTTGAAAATACCCCTATTTATTCCTACTCTGCTTCTTCTCAGTTAACCGATCCTCCTTCCATGCTGATGTATCACTCCCCAACTCCTTGAGCCCATAATCTTGTGTGTGGCCCTTATTGAATGCTTTTGGAAATCCAAGTATGCTACTTCTATTTGTTCCCCTTGTCTACTCTACTAGTTACATCTTCAGAAAGCTCTATTTATTAGACAATTTCCCTTATAAACATAGTGTGATCAACTTACATTATTAAGACTTGTTTCTTGTTCGTGAAGCAACTCAGAGCAGAAGTTGGATAATGTCTAAGCTTGGAGTGGCGAATAGCAGATAGCATTTGTCACAAGCCTCAAACAACTATTAATGGTGCTGTCATTGTCAAGCCCATCATCTATTTGTGGCCATTCAAGGAAGAGGACCTAGGGCAAAGTAACATGGGCAGTGAATGTAATACAGCCAGTGTTTACATTCATAATTAATTAGTATTTCTTTATGACTACAAATTTGGTTTGAATGTCATGAAGTTGATCGAACTGAATTCAGTTAATCATTTGCTAACTCTCTTGATTGAAAATCAGATGTTCTTTTGATATTTAATAACAGGTCTTGTTATATGATCTTCGTTCAAGCCGTCCACTAATTGTTAAGGACCATCACTATGGACTACCAATTAAATCGATTGAATTCCAGGAACAGTTAGATTTGGTCATTTCAGCAGATTCCAGGATTGTAAAAATGTGGAATCAGAATACAGTAAGTTATTAATATCCTGTATAGAAATTGGGTAGTGCTGTTGATTCTAGTGCAAGGAAACTCATTTTGGGAGATTGAGGATTCCATCTACCTTTACAGGCCAGCAGTGCATTTTAGTTGCATTTTTTTGTCTTGTTGCCTGTGCGAATCTTCCCCCAGTATCTGAGGATTCTGTGACCAGAAGCCTAATTGTAGTTGTGATATTCAGTACTCTACTTACGCAGATTGTTGACTCGGGTGCAATGAATGCAATTGCTATAAGATGAGCAGTTGCACAATTTAAACATATGGGTTGCAAAACATGCATTGCTCCAAATTATGTTGCTAATTTATTCTTGCTAGAAAAATCTGTATTTTAATGGAATTAAGTACAGAAGGCCATACAATTGATTGTGTGCAGGTATGCAGTATCATTATGTCTAAGCTACCTGGTCTAATCCAGTAGCCAAATTTCCATTTATCCTGTCCGAGTCCCCTCAATGCAGTGATTGCCTACTTTAATTGTTGCCTACAGTAAAATATACTAGCCTGCCAGATCTTTGCTAGAGTCTCTTGCATGAGAAGTTTGTGACATGCAGGCTTGCTATTGGCATTTGATTTGAAGGTGCCTTCAAAATGTTGAGTGTAATTGTCAGTGCCTGCTGAGGAAACGCCAGACTTGGGACAATTGTTAATAGAGGCAGTCTGTATATCCAGAATTCATATCACTAGGTAGAACTTAGCTGCTGCAGAGGTTTTGGCAATTGGGGGTAATGCTCAAATGTGAGTTCTTAATATGTACTTGCATACATAGTTTTCTTTCCTAATCAAAATTAAAAACCACCACTGCTATAATATGAGCAGACTTGGACAGAATTTACAATCTATTGTATGGTCTAGCAGCAATGTTCCCTGAACACTGACTGAGCAAGTAAACTGACACTGTGATCATTCATATGTTCGTGAGTAATTTCCCAAACATTCGGATCTCCAAAGTCTAGTTACTCTATTCTGGATTTTGGGCAGTAGTAATTTGAGAAACATGAATCAAGATAAACATAGAATAAAATTGGAAATGGGTTGGTGGCAGAAGAGGAAAGGCTGGGATAAATATGCAAATATTTTAGTGACTAGAATTTCATCCTTTATTTTTAGGGGGAAATATTCACCTCCATTGAAACAGAGCATGAAATCAATGACCTTTGCCTTTATCCTCACTCGGGTAAGTGCAAAACAACTTTGTACATCAAAATGGTATATTTGCATTTTTATAAGATGCACTTTGTCAGTGCAATGAATTTCAGTATCTATCATTTTTCAACAGAGCTCTTGAGGTCCCAGACTGTCAGTGAGGCTAATTGGGAATGCATTTTTACAGTAACTGACATTTATATTTTGTGTTTTGTAACAGCGACATTGATTTAATTCCTTCCTGTGTTACTAAAGCAATTTTTTATGCAAACATTGTCTGTTATTTTAGCGCTCTATAATCTAAGTTTTTCTACTGGGGTTGGGGCAAGAGGGGCAGTTGCTTGGAGTCCAGAACGACGACATCTCATTCATATAGACCCAAACACTTGCATGTCATGAGAGAAATGTTGGTGATGCCCAAGTCAACTCGTCATTCTTGTGGTTTACATTCAAATATATAGATTCTATAATCCTATTAGTTAGCATCCTTTCATCTGAGACAGGCATACAGAACTTGAGGTCAGATGAGATCATCTGTACTTCTTGTGATGGCTGAGGAAGCAGATTTTGAAAAGGCAAAATCTGCTCAAGTACCACATTCAAAGTTGTCCTTTACTGTTGATGTAGGATAACCTCCGTTCTGGAGCATCTGAAACCACATGTCATTGTGGCGGCAACTCCTGTCCACAGCATAAGTTATCAGCTAGGTTTCCCACTTGTCATAATTGATGTTGAGGGCTTTCATGTCTCTTTTGGCAGCAACTTTGAATCAGAGCTATGGTTGCCCTGCTCGTCTCTTGGCACAGACTACCTATGCATGTACTTGGTCCTTGGGAATATGACCATCTTCCATCCTGTGCACATGCCAGAGCCAGCAAAACCATTTTATAGGGAACAGAATGCATTAGGCAGATCCCAGGGTTTTAATGTGAATGAAATGAGGATCCCAATTTTAAAAATAACTTAATTTGCCATGCAATATTGGCTATACTGTATATCTAAAATATCTGTGCCAATGGTTCAGTGCAATTCAAACCAGGAAGTACTAATGCACACTAGCCAAATGCAATTGCTCCAGCGAATATATTGTGATGTCACAAGAGACTGGGGATTGTTGTCCAAATACAAAATAAAAATGAAGGTTTGCCTTCAGATACCCAGCAAAACAGAAAAGGAAGGAAATAAACACCTAGCTCTTCTTTGAGCCTAACTTAACACACAACATATTCCTATTTAAACCTGGATGGCTAATCCGTTTCCAAGGAAAACTCAACATTTAGTACCCTAGAGCGACAGTCTTTCAGTAGCGCAAGGCAGAGGCAAAGTAAAAATACAGGTGAAAAGGTCAGATTACCAGTGGGTTCTCATACAGGCCAAAGTTCAATCCAAATCAATATTTTCGTACTGTCTGAGATCAGCAACAAAAGACCATTATGCTCACGGCAAATTCTTCACTCTCCAAGGCACCCATTGAGATGCAGCATATATGGTAATGCAATTGGTGAATTGCTGGTCATCTTGCTATACAGGACTCCCATCTTATACAGTTATAATAAGATTGTACACATTTTTTTAAAAACTTAAATGAAGACGACATTTTTAGGAAAGCAAAGCCAATCTCTCTCGCAGGTAATTATTATTTGTAATTAATATGATGTACTTTCACAGTCAATCATACTTAATTGTTTAGATTCAGGCCTTTCTAACTGGGGAGCAAGTAATACTGCTTTTAGTTTATTTTTATTATTTGATTTTATATTAGTATTACATCTAACCTAACAAATGTTTGCTATCTATGCTGTTTCCTTGTTCTATTAATGTATCACTTCAAAATGGAAACACAATTGCACTGTTTTCAGGTATATTGTATTCTCTCATGTCCTTTTTGACAACAGGCAGGAATGTAGTACCAGCAGATTAATTTGACTACTCCTGTGAAAGATTTTTGTGTTGCATCAGCGGTCTGGAATACCTTCCTTGGGAAGAAAAATACTTGTGTTTTATGAAGATGGACTAGTTTTTAAAAAGCAAATCAATTTCTTGTAAATGCCCCCCCCCCCCCTCTTGTTTTTGCTGGAAGAATTAATGGTGGCTATAAAGTTATTTGTGGCCTTAATCACCCCACAAAGACATCTGATGCAATGGAGGCTTGAGGTGAACAGTGAAATGTTAATACAGACTCAAATGGCCCAGGCTAACATTAATGAAAGCTGTGTGCACTCACTAGAGCTAAAAAGATGTGTCCCTATTTACCTGAATATATCTTAATTTGTTTGTAAATGAAACAAAACTCAATTCTGCTTTTACCTTTCCAGGAATGTTCTTTCTAGCTAATGAATCGCCTAAAATGCATACATTCTATGTTCCAGTAAGTAGATTGATGAATTTCTTGTTGATATTTCCACAGAATTATGGAAGGATTGCTTTATACTTAGCCAGCTTCTAGGATTTTATCTGCATTTTTAATTGCAGTTTTCTATTGCGAAGCTTATCTTAGATTAAAATTGCATCATTTACTTTTGCTGTGAGATTGTTTTGGATTTTGTAACTTAGTTTTGCTCGTGTATAGCTGATTTGTAAGCACAATTAAATCTGGTATTTTGTCTGTGTTGCCATTTGAATTGCGCATATCTGGACAGTTAGCACTGGGAACCTGTTCAACCAGGGCATCGTACTAAAATCCCACTAAGTGTTCCCAGCATTTCTTTAATGCCTGCTAGGTAGAATGAGGAAAGCATGGCAGCAATTCTGATCTGTAAGTATGGCTGATCTTGTTTTTCTTGCACCCGTAGCCTGGGAATGTTTCCTTTTAACTGTAGCACCTTTGCTACTGTCATGTAGGGTAGTAGTAATTTCAGCAGAGACTGGCTTTTCAATTTGACCCCTTGCCTTGCTTTGACACCTTAGATACATTTGCACAATTGAGTTGTTAGGATCGCGGTTGATACTACTAGACAGAGAGTCCCAGACTGGAACCCTGGCTCAGAAGATGGTAAAGTTTTTCATTTTTTAGAAAATGTGGAGGAACGAATCACAGGATTGCCAATTAGTTTTTAACAACAAGAAAAAAATATTTATTAAACATTGAAGTTTGATTCTAATATAATACTCCTTCATTCCCCTTTACCTTCACAAATGTAGAGATTTAAAAGATAACGCCCCTCACTGAAACCAAATGGCAGATGCCACTCAATTGATCTTCCAGGGACTTCTCCTCGAATTCCCCCAGATGATGTCACACTTATTTCAAAACTCCACTCTCAGAAAGACACCTTTTTTAAAAAATCAGCTGTTTTCATCAAGAACCACTTCCAAGTTTTGCAAAAGCTTCCTCCATGGTTTTTCAACTTCCCTTTCTGGATTCCTTTTTCCTGAATGCCTTTGCACAAACTGATACCCAGCCACCGATTGCTCCACAATTGTCTCAACTAACATTTCACAGTCTGTGGTAGGATGTCACAAACCTTCGAACCACTTCAGATATCTTTCCAGCTTCTCGCTAACCAACCCCTTCTCCACTCTTTATGACTTTGCTGAGTAGTATATGTTCCAATTTCAGTTCCTCTTTGTTCTTTCGGTTTAAGACTTCATGGAAACTTTTCTTCATTTCTCAGGTTTTGTTAACTAGCTGTTTTTTAAATTTCTGGCACTAGCCTTCTTTGCCCTTTACACCATGATATGGCTTTTCTTCTGCCAGGGTTAAGAGAGATGTTCTCTTTCCAGCTGTGAAACTTCTCTTCCAGTAAAAAAAACTAAACTCAAAAAGCCCTTTTCTAAAGGTGCCCCTGATTGCTAAGCATCACTTTCCTTCTCCAAGCTTTTATTTGATTTTCACGCCATAAAACACACTCAGCACAATAAAAACACACAGTTTTAACTGAAACCAGCACCCCCTTGCACGCAAACACCTTTGTTTAACATGAATCTAAATAGAGTTTTAACCTTCCTTACAAACACATACTAAACTAAACCCATTTAAGTCTTAACCTTATTTCTAATATAGATCCTTTAAAACTACTTCTTTTCCTGACTCAGTATTTTAAAGAATTGTAGCAATTCTCCAACATGTGCTTCAAGTGCTACATCGTAAATATGTGAATAGAACATTTGCGTCAATACCTGGTAGCAATCTTGTTGGTGCCAAATATGTTTATGTACTTCACATTTGAAGGGCAAACCACCTGATGTAAAATTAACATAGTATTTGTAGGAAAAGGTCCCTATTCAGGAGGAAAAGGAAAAACCTTTTAAGGTGGATAGGAAAATATTGAATTCTCAATATCTGATTTTAAGTTGATAGGTTCATTACACTAATGTTGATTACACCAATTTGCACTAATTTAACCCTGAATGAAGAGATGCAACACATTGGATTAGAAAATGGAAAGTTGCAGAGGAATCCCATTTGATTTGATACCTCACGAGTACTGCACCTAGTGCACAAATCTGTGTGTCAAGTGAAAAGCAGTGTGCTTAATTTGCCAGCTTTGACTATCAAGGCACATGTGCATAATGACTACTTTGGTGAGATGGCTGGAGTTAAATTTTGACTTTACACCTATAATCTAGTTTCAACATCCACTTGGGGTGAAAAGACAGTAAAGGCGAAGTATATATTTTTTGGAATGCTCGTTATCTTCAGATATATTTTTATTTAATGTTTTTAAATGTGGATGTGTTCTGAGAGTGTTGCATTTTCCTTTCTTCATTCCACCCACAATCACTCTGAAACTTGACAAAATTCATAAAGGAAATCTTTTTGCATGCCTTTCCAGATTGACAGACTAGTTTGTATTGCTAACCGGAATAACTTGGAGCAAATGCTGATTACTTTTTTTAGTGGAAGTTTAAAATCTAACAATTGACATTATTAAAGTTTTTCAATTGAAACATAGACTTTGGGGCCTGCACCCCGCTGGTGTTCATTCCTGGATAATCTAACAGAGGAACTTGAAGAAAACCCAGAAACTACAGTGTATGATGACTATAAATTTGTTACTAGAAAGGACCTAGAAAACTTGGGTAAGTTTTTTTTATGTTCATGACTCAATGCTTGGCAAGGATGGTTAATTAATTTGTGAAATTAGTTACATCAAATAACTTTTGGGGTCGGTTGGGAGGGGGTGGTGTTTTGGATTCTGTATCTGGTGTTCTTAGACCATAAGACATAGGAGCGGAAGTAAGGCCATTCGGCCCATCGAGTCCACTCCACCATTCAATCATGGTTGATTTCAACTCCATTTACCCGCTCTCTCCCCATAGCCCTTAATTCCTCGAGAAATCAAGAATTTATCAATTTCTGTCTTGAAGACGCTTAACGTCTTGGCCTCCACAGCCCTCTGTGGCAATGAATTCCACAGACCTACCACTCTCTGGCTGAAGAAATTTCTCCTCATCTCTGTTCTAAAGTGACTCCCTTTTATTCTAAGGCTGTGCCCCCGCGTCCTAGTCTCCCCTGCTAATGGAAACAACTTCCCTACGTCCATCCTATCTAAGCCGTTCATTATCTTGTAAGTTTCTATTAGATCTCCCCTCAACCTCTTAAACTCCAATGAATACAATCCCACGATCCTCAGACGTTCATCGTATGTCAGGCCTACCATTCCCGGGATCATCCGTGTGAATCTCCGCTGGACCCGCTCCAGTGCCAGTATGTCCTTCCTGAGGTGTGGGGCCCAAAATTGCTCACAGTACTCCAAATGGGGCCTAACCAGTGCTTTATAAAGCCTCAGAAGTACATCCCTGCTTTTGTATTCCAAGCCTCTTGAGATAAATGACAACATTACATTTGTTTTCTTAATTACGGACTCAACCTGCAAGTTTACCTTTAGAGAATCCTGGACTAGGACTCCCAAGTCCCTTTGCACTTTAGCATTATGAATTTTGTCACCGTTTAGAAAATAGTCCATGCCTCTATTCTTTTTTCCAAAGTGCAAGACCTCGCACTTGCCCACGTTGAATTTCATCAGCCACTTCTTGGACCACTCTCCTAAACTGTCTAAATCTTTCTGCAGCCTCCCCACCTCCTCAATACTACCTGCCCCTCCACCTATCTTTGTATCATCGGCAAACTTGGCCAGAATGCCCCCAGTCCCGTCATCTAGATCGTTAATATATAAAGAGAACAGCTGTGGCCCCAACACTGAACCCTGCGGGACACCACTTGTCACCGGTTGCCATTCTGAGAAAGAACCTTTTATCCCAACTCTCTGCCTTCTGTCTGACAGCCAATCGTCAATCCATGTTAGTACCTTGCCTCGAATACCATGGGCCCTTATTTTACTCAGCAGTCTCCCGTGAGGCACCTTGTCAAAGGCCTTTTGGAAGTCAAGATAGATAACATCCATTGGCTCTCCTTGGTCTAACCTATTTGTTATCTCTTCAAAGAACTCTAACAGGTTTGTCAGGCACGACCTCCCCTTACTAAATCCATGCTGACTTGTCCTAATCCGACCCTGCACTTCCAAGAATTTAGAAATCTCATCCTTAACGATGGATTCTAGAATTTTGCCAACAACTGAGGTTAGGCTAATTGGCCTATAATTTTCCATCTTTTTTCTTGTTCCCTTCTTGAACAGTGGGGTTACAACAGCGATTTTCCAATCCTCTGGGACTTTCCCTGACTCCAGTGACTTTTGAAAGATCATAACTAACGCCTCCACTATTTCTTCAGCTATCTCCTTTAGAACTCTAGGATGTAGCCCATCTGGGCCCGGAGATTTATCAATTTTCAGACCTTTTAGTTTCTCTAGCACTTTCTCCTTTGTGATGGCAACCATATTCAACTCTGCCCCCTGACTTTCCTGAATTGTTGGGATATTACTTGTGTCTTCTACTGTGAAGACTGACGCAAAGTACTTATTAAGTTCCTCAGCTATTTCCTTGTCTCCCATCACTAGATTACCAGCGTCATTTTGGAGCGGCCCAATGTCTACTTTTGCCTCCCGTTTGTTTTTAATGTATTTAAAGAAACTTTTACTATCATTCCTAATGTTACTGGCTAGCCTACCTTCATATTTGATCCTCTCCTTCCTTATTTCTCTCTTTGTTATCCTCTGTTTGTTTTTATAGCCTTCCCAATCTTCTGACTTCCCACTACTCTTTGCCACATTATAGGCTCTCTCTTTTGCCTTGATGCATTCCCTGACTTCCTTTGTCAGCCATGGCTCCCTAATCCCCCCTCTGATAACCTTTCTTTTGTTTGGGATGAACCTCTGCACTGTGTCCTCAATTACTCCCAGAAACTCCTGCCATTGCTGTTCTACTGTCTTTCCCACTAGGCTCTGCTTCCAGTCGATTTTTGTCAGTTCCTCCCTCATGCGCCTGTAATTACCTTGATAGAGTAGACAATGTTTTTCAGGTTGCAAATGGCCCCAACTTTAGCCTTTGCTCTTTGAAGTAAAAAAAGTTGGTGTTTACTTCAGTAAGATCTAGTTAATCAATATTCCAGTCTGAGTTCTTGCCTAGTACATATTCTTCCTGAGTTACGCTGCTCAGTTACTAGATGGAAAATGTCAAATATTACAAACAAATTTAGGCTGGTTAACATTGCAAAGTAGATGTGCTGTAATCACTGTCAGAAGCAAGTCCTAGGAAGCTTATTAAGCCAGTTTTATATTATCTTAAATCCCAAAATATTACAGAATATTGAGTTAACATTTTCTTGATTAGTAAGCTGTACAATTTTCTCGGGGCAGGAAAAAGGATTGGATAACCAATTCTAATAATATTGCAAGGGTATAACAACAGCTTTGGGACAAGGCAGCATTTATCTCTTTTTGTTTTTTGTTTTATAACTGGAAATAATAAATCCTTTGAAGGAATACTAATAATTATCAATAATGTGTGAATGTGGCACAATTTTATTACTATTGCAAAATATTTAGTAAAAATTTGTAAGTGTACTTATGTGCTTCTTTCTACTCTTACTGTAGGCCTCGCTCATCTTATTGGTTCTTCACTGCTTCGTGCATACATGCATGGCTTCTTTATGGATATTCGACTATATCACAAGGTGTGCAAGTGTGCTAGGACATGATCTTAAGTGAAGAACAGTCAGTAATTTTTATCTTAATACTAAATATAAAATGTTGTTCTAATTTTTTTCCCCACATCTCTTTTTCAGCTTAAATCAATGTTGAGAGGACCTATTGAAAAATAAATTATTGTGCTCCTAATTGTTACAAAAATAATGCTGGAATATTCTGACCAGAGGTCATAGACCTGATGTACTAAACCTGCTACAAAAACAGGAAATGCTGGAAAATCTGAGCAATCTGACAGCCTCTGTAGAGAGGGAATAGAGCCAATGTTTTGAGTCTGAATGACCCTTTGTCTAAATCTGTTTCTCACTCTCTGCTGCCAGAGGACTTGCAGCATTTTTTGTTTTTATTTTTCAGTATTTTGGTTTTGTATTACTTATTATGTGCTGTAATTTAAAGGTGAAAGCAATGGCAAATCCATTTGCCTATGAAGAATATCGAAAAGATAAAATCAGGCAGAAGATAGAGGAAACCCGTGCTCAGAGAGTCCAAGTAAAGGTAAGAAGTTGATTTTTCAACTTTGTTCTTGAAATTCTAGACATTTAGGTGGTGGTGCTGAGTGACTTATGGTCACCCCCCCCCCACCCCACAATTTATTTACATGATTTATTCTGGGGCTAACAAATAATTTCTTGAAGTTTTGAATTGCTTCACATGATGTAAACATGACACCGCCTTCAATTAATGGTTTACATATAAATATGAAGATTCTTAAATTGGTCCTGGAGATCAGGAAGCTAGAATGTTTGTTTTATTTTAATCCCAATACAATCTCAGTATGCCCTGCTCCATCTAAAAATGGTAATTTCTCGAGGAATGCTATACTTGATAGTTCATGGTGGAGCTTCTTGGCCTTTCCCTCTCGAAATATGGAACTTTTCTTTTTCACTTGTTCTACGAAAGCAGTTTTGAATATGCTGCAAGCCTTTGTTAATACAAATGGACCACAGCTAAAAATTGAACTGATATGGATTTCTGTCCAATTTTGAATCCCATCTAACTACCTACTGATGAATTATGCCACTTTAAAGTGACCCAGGTGGCATTGCATTCAAAAAAATTGCAGTTATTTAAATCTAAGAAATAACTTTGGAGAACACATTGCTTTTGGAACAATGCATGATGTGATAATCTGATTAAATAGATAAAGCATGATATTTGAATGAGAATATTTTGTTAGTGTGAAAGTATTCTCAAAAATCCAGCCAACCAATCTACAAAATAGCAAGTGTTTGAGAACCATGCTGTTCGATCCTCCTCTGGTGGTGAGGCAACGTAATTGCAATGCAAATTACAATATTTTTTTAAACCATCTCATTCTCTGACTCAGAACATAATGCACAATAAGTGCACAATAGATTCCACAATTGCACTGAACTGAATAATTCTGATTTTGCTAGAATTGTGCTAAAAACCAATTTAAGATCATTAGTTGAGCTCAATGTAGCTCACTTGACACTTGCTGGAAGCTAAATATATTCACACAGAGGACCCTGCCTTTTGCTGACAAAAGAACATGTCCAGGTATGAGGCCTTTTTCAAATAAACAAAAACTTAAGGGACAACTGTTCTTTGGTAGCGACATTACCATGGGGAATGTACCAATCGGAGTCCATTTGCCAACCTATCAGCACCTTTTTTTTTATTCAGTATAAATTGTTGTTCCCTTTTGAAATTTGGTATTCTTGTAATTCTGTCCTGATAAGTGCAAGACAAACCGATTCAACAGCATGTCTTATTTCTCAACAGTAGTCAAGTTCTGTGCTACCAAGTGACTGCTAATAATCTCACTTTTTTAATAAACCTGTAAACAGAAACTACCAAAGGTAAACAAAGAACTGGCAATGAAATTTATTGAAGAAGAGGAAGCAGAAGAGCAAGCACAAATGAAAAAGAAAGGAAAGGTAACAAAGCGTTGATTTTTGAGTGTTTTCTTTCATGTGAAATTTTGTTTAAAAACTAACTTTTAATCATTTGCAACTATGTAAAATAGCCATGAATTTTCAAATCTTGACTGCGAACTTTGCAGTTGTGTTGAATGAAGTACTTCCTGTTTTTCCAATTTTGTTCAATTACTTTAGCTTCCTAAGTGTTTTTACCCTTGTACGTATCCTTTTAATGCATGAACTTTTTCTCCCCCTAACTAGTTTATTTCAACCTGAATTTTAACCAAATATCAGGAAGGAAAATGTACAGCCTGAGAAATTAGTTTGCATCTGACTGAGTGCAAGTCCTGCAACAACCCTGAACTGCTGTAAAAACTGATGTTCAAAATTGGGCCTCTTGAGAGTCAGGGAGCAACAAGCATGCTGAGGGTGTCAGTTATATTGTAGGAGGAAGTGCACTGGTCCAAAGTAGTTGACGATCACCTGCCGGACCTGGACCTACTGTGAATAAAGCAAGGTGAAGTCGGGCAAAGGTGGCAAACAATGGCTGAGAACTTCTTACAGGTTTAATGTTGAAACAGGAGGAGCACTTCTGGTTGCACATTCAATTAGTAAATTGAAAAATT
This sequence comes from Mustelus asterias, assembly GCF_964213995.1. Classification (NCBI taxonomy): domain Eukaryota; kingdom Metazoa; phylum Chordata; class Chondrichthyes; order Carcharhiniformes; family Triakidae; genus Mustelus; species Mustelus asterias. The sequence continues at coordinate 105,131,569 of NC_135805.1, forward strand.
GGCATACTCTAGTGGTCCCTTTAAACTGGACCACTTGCCTCCCTCCCCAGAATCTCCCTGCACTTTTGCTGAAAATGAGGCACCAGTACTTTGCACCATTGTGTTAGTGGGCAGCCATACAGTACAACCCCTCCCTCAAGTTTTGCTACATCTTTGTTGCAATGTCTCCAGCTCTCAAGTCTCTTGTGTGGCACTGCATTGAATGCCTTCTGAAAATCCAAATACACCTCCAACTCTTTCTGTTACCCCTCAAAAAATCCTCCAGCAAGTTAGTTAATCAAACACCATCCCCCCATTAGAAATCCATGCTGGCTCTTCCTAATCAATCTACGTTTTCCCAAGTGACTATAAATTCTATCCCAAATAATTGCTTTTAGAAGCTTGCTCATTACTGAAGTTGAACTGACTGGCCTGTAATTGTTAGGGTTATTCTTACAAACTGTTTTGAACAAGGGCATAATATTTGCAATTCTCGAACTCTGGAATCTCCTATGAGTCCAAGGAAAACCTGAAGATTATGGCCAGCATCCCCGCAATTTCCATTCTCTCTTCCTTCAATATCCTGGGATGCATCTCATCCAGTCCTGATGCCTTGTCAACTTTCAATACCAACCGTTTATTCAACACTTCCTACTTATCAATTTTGAATGCTTCTAGGGACAGAGTTTCCTCAACAAAATGGTGCAAAATGTTCATTTAATACCTCAGCCATGCCCCCTGCTCCACATGTAAATCCGCTTTTAGGTTCCTAATCGGCCCTTTTTTCTATGCCTATGGAAGACTTTGGGATTTCCCCTAATGTTGGCTGCCAGTCTTCTCATTTTCTCCTTCGCTTCTCTATTATGCTATTTCGTCTCCCCTCTGAATCTTTTGTATTCTGAACCAACTGTAATTTCTATCTGATGCATGCTTTTTCTTCCTTATCTTAATTTCTGTTCCCTTTTTCATTCAGGGAACTCTGGATTTGTTTGTCCCACCCCTTCCTTTTAAGGGAATATGCCCTGACTATGTACAAACTATTTCTGCTTTGTAGCTAGCCCATTGTTCAGTTACAGTTTTTCCCTCCAACCTTTTGTTTCAGTCTAATCTGCCCAGCTCCGTTCTTGCCCCACTGAAGTCAGTTCTCTCCCTGTTAATTATTTTTACTCTGGATTTTCCTTTTCTATCATCATCATAAACGTTGCAACGCAATGGTCACTGTCTGCTAAATATTCCCCCACTGACACTTGATCTATTTGGCCCAACTAATTTCCAAGACGCAAGTCCAACAGTTGGTTGGTTTAGCTCAGTTGGCTGAACTACGATTCCAGCAATACAGGTTCAATTCCCATACTGGCTGAGGTTACTCATGAAGGCCCCACCTTCTCCACCTTGCCCCTTGCCTGAGGTGTGGTGATACTCAGATTAAATCACCACCAGTCAACTCTGCCCATCCAAAGGTCATCTGGAACTATGGGGACTTACTTTTACTTGCCTGGAACTGCAGGTCTTTGGGCAGGAAGGATTCTCGAGCCACAATTCTGCTCTCTGTCCTGCTTTTGGCTATTCTCTGCAGCAAAGACTTTGTGATCAGTTTGACTGTTGCAGCTTGTTGCATGATGTGGTTAGTGTCAAGTTCCTCCCACACACCAGTGTCAATTTTTCCCCTTTTCAATGAGACCTTCAGAGTGTCCTTAAAATGTTTTTTTGCTTGTGACCTGGTGCCATCCTTCAATTTGAGAAAAGCGGATTTGCTTCAGAAGCCGATTGTTTGGCATGAGGATCCAGTGCCCAGACCAATGGAGCTGATTTCACATGATCGTGGTTGTGATGCAGGAGTTTGTTCATCTCGCTTCCCAGAATATCCTGCAGTGACATAGCTTGTGGAAACTATCCAGTAGCAGGAGGTGTCTTTTTGGTAGGTAGTGACACAAGTCTCGCCATCGTATAGAAAGTTGGTAACGTCAATAGCATTGTAGTCAAAAGGCCTTTGTCCTCTTATGGCGATCTCTGTTGTTGAAGACCTGGTTGCACAATTTTTGATTGAGTTTCAACATAAACAGCTAATACTAAAGTGACCCTTCAGTATATACTCTACTTACAATATGCTGATGACTGCACCATTATGACCTACACTGCACGTGATGTTTAGATAACCCATGGTGAGTTGGATGTCAATCAAGTAGGTTGCTTCTTTCTGCATTGTTGAAGCTGCACTCACCAGACAAGTGGGGAGTCTTTCATCACACTCATGACAGGTGTTTGGGAGTCCAATCCTAAATTGTGTGTGATCTGTGTTTTTGAACATTTTAAATTATTCACACTGCCATATGTGTTTACAAAACCATTCTGATTTATATATTTTAGATTTTTGAACATGACCTGACGAACATTTCACCCTCAATCGACACCATCACAAATAGATGAATGGTCACTTCTTGTATCACTGTTACTAAATATAAAAGTGCGTACATTTGCAGTCATCCCACCACTTTGAATCATTCCTTATGCAAGTCCCTTTTGAAATGTCACACTTTATTGAAAGTGTGTATGTATACTTATAATGCCTGACTACTTGTCAATGTATCGAGAACTTTGGTGAGACCACAGCTGGAATACTGTGTTATTTCAGGTCATCATATTATAGGAAGAATGTGATTGCACTGGAGAGGGTGCAGAGGAGATTCACCAAATTATGAAGAGAGGTTTGATAGGCTTGGGTTGTTTACTTTGGAGCAGAGAAGGCTGAGGGGCAACCTGATCAAGTTGTACAAGATTGAGGGGCTTAGATAGGTTGGATAGTGAACAGCTGTTCCCCTTACTTGAAGGGTCAGTCACAAGGGAACAGAATGTTTAGGTGGATGTGAGGAAAAACTTTACCCAGAGGGTGAGCGGCATGGGAGGGTGGTGGAGGCAGGTTGCCTTACATCATTTAAAAAGTCCTTTGAGCACTTGGTTCATCTTAACATTCAAGGGTATGGGCCCCAAGTGCTGGAGAATGGGATTAGGTAGGTAGGTCTGGTGTGTCTCACTTGTCGGTGCAGACTCGAGGGGCCAAAGGGCTTCTTCTGCAATGTGTGATTCTCATAAACTGTAAGTCAAGTTACTTCTAGGTCAAGATGGAAAATGCTGACTCACAACTCAAGTCATACATTGAATACAAATTGGAGAAAATCTATGTCTGATCAAAAAATATTAAAGCAAATAAATGCCAGCCTATTTATTTTTCTATATTCACTATATTTTTAATACTGCTTACTCTAGTTTGTGGCTAAAAACTGCATATACAATTTAATACCATTTTATCTTCTTTTGGTTCCACTTTTGTAGTCCGTTTTTAATTTTTGCAACGAGCTAAGAATTGTATATTATATAATATAAGAATTATGGTAAATGTGTCAGAATTGTGATTGTTGCAGAGATGATTTGGCAGCTTTGGTTGAAAAAGATAATCTCTCTCAAGTTGGTCAGTCCGCTCTCCCAGTTTGCCTGACATTGCATGAAAGAGTTACACTGTGTTCTTTAGGAAACTCTTTGTTTTGTTTTGAAACCTGTCCAAGGTGCAAAGATACTATGAGCAGATTTTTCATTTCAATAATAATTAGATCACAGTGGATGATAGTCTTCACAAAGAAAGAAACTTGCAGTTCGATTACACTTTGTCAAATCCTCAGGGCATCCAAGTTGCTTCATAATCAATTGCATAGTCACTGTTACTAAATATAAAAGTGTTTAGCCAATTTGTGCACAACAAGGTCTTATACAGCAAGTAAAATGATTTACTAATGATTCCATCTCTGTTGATATTGGTTGAGCAAATATTGGTCAAGACATTGGGAGCCCCTCAGCTTCTCTTTTGAATAATGCAAGTTTTTCCTGTAATTGAACAACTGGGAGACCTTGCTTTAAAACATAGTACCTTCAGCAATATACCATTACCTCAGTATTGCATTGAATTGCGAATCCAAATTATACTCAAATCCTAGATGGGGTTTCTGTTTGTTAACAGAGCCAAGGAGTTATAATCAACTGCTCAGTCATCCTTTTAATGAAGAGGTAAAACACTTTCAAATGTAAGGAGTTATGGATGTACACTGATGTGAAACAATGCCACAATATATCTATTCATCTAATTTATCTACAATAAATCTGAACAAATGTTATGAGTCTTTATAACAATCCAAAGTTCCTTAAATCATGAGAAAAAACCAAAGGAGTAGTCTCGGGTTACTTCTAAAATATGTAGTAGGCTCTTCCATATGGAAGAATGCAAACAACTTTCCAAGCTAAACCTTAGTCTAATCCCGCTGAGTGCTAACTTTCAGAATTCACACTTGGATTTTCTACCAAACAGGTTATCCCTTGAATGCTGGAGTTGTAAGTTGGATTTGAATAAATATGTGGATTTATTCATCCAATTTCTGGCCATCCAAAACTATGGCAACCAGGGGGTGCAGCAACATCATATACCATAGATTGATAGGATGTTGATTCTTCCCTGAATTGTGATTTAGCGGGAGGAGATATTAATGGTTTTAATAGGCCTAAAAGTGAATAATTCCCCAGGCCCAGATGAGATGTATCCCAGGCTGCTGTGGGAGGTAAGGGAGGAGATTGCAGTGGCTCTGAAAATAATTTTCAAATCTTCTCTGGCCATTGGAAAGGTGCCACAGAACTGGAGGACAGCTAATGTTTTACTATTATTCAAGAAGGGAAGTAGGGAAAAGCCAGGAAATTACAAGCCTGAGAGTCTAACGTCAGTGGTACGGAAAGTATTGAAAAAAGTTCTGAGGAACAGAATTAATTGCCACTTGGGGAGGCAAGGATTATTTGAGATAGTCAGCATAGTTTTATCAAAGGGAGATCATGTGTTACAAGTTTGATTGACTTTTGAGGCGGTTACTGTGTGTAGATGAGGGTCGTGCAGTTGATGTAGTCTACAAGGACTTCAGTATGGCTTTTGGCAAGGTCCCACATGGGAGGCAGATGATAAAGATAAGATCCCATGGGATCCAGGGCAAACTGGATCCAAAATTGGCTTGGTGGTAGGAAACAGAGGGGGATATTTTTGTAACTGGAAGCCTGTGTCCAGTGGCATTTCGCAGGGATAGGCGCTGGGTCTCTTGTTTGTAATGTACATTAATGATCTGGACATGAATGTAGTAGGTATGATAAGTACGTTTTGCAGATTACACAAAAATTGGTGATGTGGTAAATAGGGAGGAGCAAAGCCACAGGATGATGTGGACAGGCTGGTTAGATGGGCAAAACGGTGGCAAATGAAATTTAACCCTGAAAAATGGGAGGTAATGCTTTTTGGGAGGACTAACAAGGCAAGGAAATATACAATGGTCGGACCCCAGGAAGTGCAAAGAATCAGGGGCCTTGGTGTGTGAAGACAGCAAGACAGGTCAATTAGGTGGTCATGAAGGAATTGCCTTTATTAACTGCGGCATTGAATATAAGAGCAGGGAGGTTGTGATGAGCTGTATAAAATGGTGGTTAGGCCACAGCTGGAGTACTGTGTGCAGTTCTGGTCACCACGCTATATGAAGGAAGTGATTGCACTAGAGATGGTGCAAAGGAGATTCACCAGGATGTTACCTGGGCTGGAGTGTTTCAGCTATCGAGAGATGCTGGATAGGCTGAGGTTATTTTTCTTGGAGCAAAGAAGGTTGAGGGGAACCTGATTGAGGTGTTTAAAATTATGAAAGGCGTGGATAGGAAGGAACTTTTCTCCTTAGCAGAGGGGTCAATAACCAGGGTGCATAGATTTAAATTAAGGTGCAGGTGATTTATCAAGATGAGGAAAAACTTTTTCACCCAGAGGTTGGTGGGAATCTGGAACTCTCTGCCTGTAAGTTTTGTAGAGGCGGGAAACTTCACAACATTCAAGAAATATTTAGATGAGCACTTGAAACGCCATAGCGTACAAGGCTACAAGCCAAGTGCTGGAAAAGGGGATTAGAATAGATAGGTATTTGATTGCCCATATGGACTCTTTCTGTGCTGTAAAAGCCTATGACTCTGAGTACACATTGAATCTGATTTTAGTTAAGCCATCAATGGTAAGCAAGGTTACCTGTTTAGCAAAGGTGAGGCATCTCTAGGTTAAGGGAAATTCGAGAAAAAGGTTAACCTGAACTGTCTACGTACTACCATTTCAAAAGTGCCTAATAAAAGTCTAAAATTTGACCTACAACTTTGACATTATATCTATCTTGACTTGTTACAAATATCAAGCAATTAAATAACGGGAGCCGTATTTATTTGTTTTTCAGAGTCTGCCCAACATTCTACGAGATGAGCGGTTCAAGGTCATGTTTGAAAATCCAAACTTTCAAGTGGATGAAGCCAGTGAAGAATTCAGACTGATAAACCCAATCGTGTCCAAAGCCTCAGAAAAAAGGAAGAAAAAACTGAAGCAACTGCAAGAGCTCACGGAGACTGAACAGGTGACGCTTCCATGATTGGCAGCAACATCTTAATAGCAATGAAAATAAATAAGATGTCTTAAGTGCAGATTTAAAGAAACATTATACATTAATTGGTGATGATGCTGAAGATAGAATATTTGTTGTAATGCATCTGCCAAAATGAAGTTTGGTCTCTTTTTCAGAAAAAGGTCCCATAATCAGTACATCGTCAAAATTAGAGAGTAAAGTAGAAGATGAGTTGCAATTAGGTGAAATCAGCATTAAGTTTTTAAGAGCCAGAAGAATGTCTGAAGAGGATGTGGCAAATAATATGTTTCATGCTATGTTCTAGATATGATCTATATGTTCAGGAAACTGACAAGTTACTAAAAGTTACATTCAGCTGAAATTACTTAAGCGCCATGGATTTTATCTACAGCAGCTTAAGTTCAATTAAATAACAATGTTTTTCCTATGCCAATACTGGTGAATTGGTTGTGTGCTCTGCAGATATTCCTCAAGTAGCCTTTGAAGTTTGATTAAAAGTCAAATAAAGCTGGCCATAAATAGATGTGAACACACACACTGCTTGCAATTTTAGAGATGACCTTCTGCGATGTCCATTTAACAAATACAAGACCCAAATAATTCATCTGCCACCTAGGCTGCAAGTTCTTTTTGCTAATTGTAGTATAAAGCCAGTTGTTGTATGGCCAGGTTGATCAGGAGTAGGTGGCATGCATATTTGAGGTTCTTGCCCGATCAGCCATTAACTTATTAAATGGCAGAGCAGGCTCAAGGGGCTGAATGGCCTAATCTTGCTCCTTGTTCATAGATACCTTTTTAGGTCAAAGGCCAAGAATATTGGTAATGAAGGTGAGATCCAAGAGCATTGAGTTTCATTTTTTGGTAAGAAACAGTTTCTCAAAATGTGAAACAGCAGCATGGTGACACAACGTGTCAGGGACCCGGATTTTGATCTCGGGTGACTGTGGAGTTTGTACATTCTCCCCGTGTCTGCGTGAATTTCCTCCGGGTGCTCCAGTTTCCTCCCACACTCCAGCGGGTTAGGTGAATTGGCCATGCTAAATTGACCCTTGGTATCAGGGGGATTATCAAGGTAAATATGTGGGGTTATGGGGATAGGGCCTGGGTGGGATTGTTGTCGGTGTGGGTTCAATGGGCCAAACGGCCTCCTTTTGCACTGTAGGGATTCTATGATTTTGTTAAGAGAAGGTGGCCATGGTTGTGGTCTGAAGTTTGTATGCAATTGTGATTTGAAGTTGTTGACCCAGTAGCAAAGGATGCACTAGGATCGGATGATAGATGGAGGAAGTCATTTATATGAAAACACAAACAACAAAAAGTCATGAGCTATAACTATACCACATATGAAATCAGTTGAAACTGAGCTTGTCAGCCATAAATAGTTTTGGTGGAGGGCCTAATGGGTAACTTGTTGGATATGCATAGTGCCAGATCTTAAAGACAATGCCAGATAATTCACTGAAGTGTTTAAGATGCACATAGTGTAGGCAGCAGGATGATCAGATGGTCAATAATGTTCCAACCCGTAGTAGTAATCATGAATTAATAACTTTCAAATATGAATAATTTGAGTACTAATTGCTGATCATTTTAGGATAAACATGTAAAGGTAATAAAGCTGTGGTAAAGATAAGAGGGAAGTTCATGTGTTGAGGACGGTGAAACATAGAATTGTGGCATTGAAGTCAATTTCACTTTGAGAAAAAAAATCCCTACTTTTACAGTGATTTGTCTTTCAAATAGCTTGGGGCTAAAACACACGAGAATGTGTCTTATTTCCCTTAAACATGGTGTATTCAAATAAGGCTGAAAGTTGGGTTATGCAAAATGTCATAGTAGCTAAGCTGGTATTTAATTATTTATTTGAAAATATTTTAATGTATAATTCATTTGGACGTAATTGAAAGCTGGTTAGCCTCAACAGTCATGATGTGGAGATGCCGGCGTTGGACTGGGGTGAACACAGTAAGAGTTTTAACAACACCAGCAGCGCTCCGAAAGCTAATGGTATTTGCTACCAAATAAACCTGTTGGACTTTAACCTGGTGTTGTTAAAACTCTTACTAGCCGAAACAGTGGCATATATAAATGATTTAAGCACAAGAATAACAGGAGCAAAACAAATATGTTCTTAAATATTGGACATTTTCAGAATTCACATTTGTACTTACAAATGCACTTTTATGATCTGCAGGAGGAAGAAGAGCTGGAAGGAAAACCCAGTGATGCAGAAAGCTCTGAAAGCTCCGATGATGATCGAGGCTGGGTTGAAGAGGTCCAAAGACAGCACAAACTGCTGCGCAGAGAACAAAAATTGAAACTGATGGAACGTGATCAGCAAACTCTTTCAAAACCAAAATTCTTTGAGATCAAAGCTGGAGAAGAGTTCAGAAGTTTTAATGATGCTGCCCGAAAACAGAAGCTGCTCAAGTGAGTGCAGCTTCTGTATTTTAATAAATATATATTGTCAAAAAGATTTTTTTTAAATCACATTTCCTTCATAGTAAATGGAGGTAGTAAATTGTTACAAAGTCCCAGGGTTTAGATAATGAAGAGGTTACATGAATTAGACTTGTATTCTTTGGAATGTGGAAGAGGTGACCTGATTGAGGTCTTTGGTATTTTGAAAGAAACATTGCTGTTAGGGAGTCTTGGGTGACGGGATCTAGCCTTAGAGTCAGAGCCAGGCCATTCAGGAGCAAAGTTAGGAAATACATTGTCTCTCACAGTTTGGTAGAATTGTGGAACTCTCCCATGAAAAAAAAGTAGATACTAACTCTAGTCCATTTTAAATCTGAGATTGATGGAGTTTTGCTAACCAATGGTATTGAGGGATAAGGAGTCACAATGAATGAAGAGAGTTCATTTTTAATGATGTAATAGGCTTGAGGGGCTGATGGTCCTGCTCTTATTGTGAGGCATAATGTTGCTCAACCTTCCTCCCCTGTTCTCAAATGAGGGGTATCTGGGCAATAATTCCATCAAAAATTTTAAAGGAAAACAATATTTGAGTATATTTTATTATTATTTGAGTGTCAGCTTTGTTTCATTGGTAGCACTCTTGTTTCTGAGTCAGTTGAGGGTTCAGGTTCCATTCTGGCATGGGTCCTTTTTCCATGCTGACACTTCAGCACTAAACTGAGGTGATCTTTGTCAGATGTGTTATCTTTTGGATGGCATTAAGGTGTCCTTGTCTACCTGATCAGGTGTTATAAAAGATTCTATGGTGCTATTTGAAGAAGAGTTCTCTCTGTAATGCACAGTATTCCTCCTTCAGCAAATACTAGCAAAAACAGAGTAACTAGTCATTCATTTAACTTTTTGTTTAAAGGACCTTGCAGCATGCAATTTGACTGCCAAGTTTACCTCTATAACTGTGGTGGAACATCAAAGGTTGATAAGTTTTGATGTTCAGAGGACATGAAAAGCATTGCATAAAGGAAGTTTGTTCTTACAGTTGCAAATGTAAAAATGATGTGACAGCTATTAAAATAATAAATATGCCAGTTATTTATAGCAACTGCCCTATTCTCCCAGCCACATATTTCCCCACCCTGCTTCCATCAGCCCTGCACCAGATCACTAAGTAATAAATTTTCTTCAATATTCATCAGTATAGGGTATGCCTACTCCATGTCTTTGTGGACAAATGCACTGTATGATGTGGTATTGAATCATATGAACCAAAATGCGTCCTTGATCCTTGTCTGTGTGCATTAGCAGACTTAAGCCCACCATCGGTAGAAGTACCTTCAGTGTTCCTAGACTTTGCTGTGAAAAGAATTAGTGAGGGGTCATATCCTTTGATGACAATATTGATATCCACTAGAAGTACACATGTGGTTATTGGGTCAGCAAAGAAACAATTTGAGAATATTTTATTAGTTGTATAACCTGATAAGTAGCTGTATGCAGCCACTATGTTTTGAGGTACACTTTTAATCACATGGGGTATCACAAACTTACCATGATGCCTGTTTTCAGAAGGGATGGGCAGTGGAAGAAACGGGGGAAATGTTTAAGGAATTCTAATGGCTGACAGTCTTCTAAAAAATTACCGATCAGCTTCATTCAACATATCCTATATTTTTGACACTAACATCCAATAGAAGTGTATGCAACTTAATTTCTAACTTTGACATTTTCCTGATATACAGAACTACACTTGAAGATCGCTTGAAACATGAGGAAAAGACTGGAACACTCAATCTATCTGACACCACTGTAGGCAGTAAACAGTTAACATTCACGCTTAAAAAGGTGAGTTAATTCCAGTGTTCTTAACAATGAGGATACAATAGCGAGAAAGTAAGAGAGTGAAAAATCCCCAGGACCAGCTGGTCCTCATTCCAGGATTTTAAAAGAAATAAGTTAGAGCATTGCAGGTACCTTAACTATAATCTGCCAAAGTTGGATAACTGTCATCCCTCTATTTAAGATGAGAGGGGAACCTAAGAATTGTAGACCAGTTGGCCTAATGTCTTTTATTACAAAATTACTAGTGCATGTCGTTAAGCATAGTGACTGAATATCTTGAAAATTTTCAGTTGATCCAAGAGAGCCAACAGTGATTAGTAAAGGGTTTGTTATGCCGAGCCAGCCCCTGATTGAATTATTTGAATAGGTAACTAGTCACAGAAAAATGTCTATGCATGTTACTGAAATGGATTTCAGAAGCCATTTGATAAGTCTCTCGAATGTGAGCCAAAGCAAATTGCCACGGACAAAATATTCAGTGTGTTTTGTATGGAAAGAGTTGTATTTACTTACCCTTGGAGTTTGTATTCCAGTGAATTAATTCAGCAAGCTTTCATGCGTTCAAAACAAAGGTTATTTATTCTCAACACTTACCCCAAATTAACACCATCACACCCACGGTCCACACACACACACAAGACAATGCACCTCACAGTTTCTGATTTATGATTTACAGTCTCCCATATGGCAGGCCTGGAATTTCTTGAATGGGTTTGATGATTTAAAGTTGAGGCATGGGTCTTATAAAGTGAGGGTCTTGTAAAGTGAAGAGTTCAGCGCAGATTGCAAGGTTTCTTATAATTGAAAATCTGGGAGATTGGTTCTCGGATAAACTTTGCAGTCGGGATTTGTAAACCAGTTAAGTACTTTGGCTGGCTGCGTGATGGCTTGTAGCCATTTTCAGAGTCTGGCTCAGACTGACTGATAACCGGTTCTGATGGATCTGCTGGGTCCGGATATAATAAAGTAGTGGCCCCTGAAACCAGGTTTGATTGCATGACACTTCTGTGACCCACCCAGTCTCGTTCAGGCTGGTCCGAGGCATGGTCCATGAGTTATTTTCATGCAGCCAGCTACGTTGTAGTGTAGGCAACTGCCCAACTCCAAAACTTCCCTGACAGAAATTTTAAAAATACTCTGCCTACTTGCCCAATCGCAGGCTGGTTTCTCCGTTTCTCCATGCACTGCCTATGTAGGGAGGAGCCAGCCTGCAATTGGGTGAGCGGCATGTCATCAGCTGCCTTGGTCGCAGCTCCGACCTTGGTCTGAGTTAACGAATATGAGTCTGCCTTGGACCCAGTCTCAGATTCCTCACTCGCTTTCGACAACACATACTAACACAGCCACTCGCACTTGCCCACTCACGCATTGATCCTTTCGCATTCTGGTTGTTTTGATTACTTTTTAAACTTAATTTATTGCTGTGACATTGCTGTACTTTTGTTCAGCAATTGGTTTTTCCCTAAAACCCAACATTTTGTTGAAATTCAATTTCAAAAAATTGCTTCTGTGGTTAGGAAATTGGCTGAGTGGCAGGTGATAAAGTTGATGTAATGGACGGGTGCTCGGGTAATTAGCAGGATGTGGCTGGTGGTGTCCCACAAGAATCTCCTAGAGTCTGAAACTGTTCACAATATTTATTAATAATTTAAATGGGATGGGATAATAACACCTATCCAAATTTCTTGACTCAAAGATGGGCAGCATTTTAAGCTGTTTAAATGGATGAAAAATTTTGAAAGAATATTCAGATTATATGAATGGGCAAAGCTGTGGTAAATGATCTAACATGTTAACAAATGTGAGATCATTCACTTAGTACCATATTCTATCCTTTTCAGGTCCTTTCTAAATGATGAAAAGCTAGAGATAGTAAAGGTGCAGCAACATTAGGGTTGAGGTGATGGATCAATAAAATGTCATGATCAGGTACAGAAGTTAATCTCCTAGGACTTGGGATGTTTTCCTTTCCATCTGGAGGACTAAATACAAAAAGGAAAGCAGTTATGCAGTGACTGACTGATTATACAAAGCCTAGGTTTGATCACACCTACAGTATTGAGAGCATGCTGGGCATTACGTCTAAAGAAGGAAGCATTGGCCCTGGAGGGAGTGTAGCATATGTTTATTGGAATAAAAAAAGTTAAATTGAGAGATTACACAAACCAGGATTATATTACAAATAAATTAGAAAACTTAAAGGGTGATTTGTTCACAGCTTTCCAGAAATTGAGAGACAGAGAAAAAATTATTTTATAGAGTCTAAGATTAGGGGATATAGTTGAAAATTTAGAACCAGACCTTTCAGAAGTGAAATTAGGAAACACTTGTACGAACAAGAATGGTAGAAGTTTGGCAGTGTCTTCTGTGATGATAATTGATGCTACATCAGTTGTTGATTTTAAATCTGAGATTGATTAAATTTTGTTAACCAAAATATATTAAGGTATATGGGGCAAAGGTGGATACGTGGGGTTAGGTCCTAGATCAGCCGTGATGTCATTGGCATAATAAGCTTGAGGATAAATGGCCCACTGTTTCCTGTGCTCATAGGTTTCAAAAAGCTATCTGCAGGCTATCGTGCCCTAATTTTTACTTAATAAAAACAAAACCAGTTGAATATGTTTGTTGATTAGATGTGTGAACACAAATTAAATTTTTTTGCATTACAATTGCTGAAAGTGTGAACTGATGGTGCAGCAAGGTGAAACTGGGCATCTGAGACCTTAGTGAACAGGTTGCGGCGAGGAGCTGTGTCTATCTTCAAACCAATCAGATTAAAGTATTCTGAAATTAACAGCATAAGAATTGAGAAGGAAGTCTGTGAATTCAATGTCGAATTGAGTACAGAAAGCAAAATGAAAGGGTAAGAGATTTAGTTGAGAGAAGAGAAGCAATTTTTTAAAAATCAATTACAATTTGACATCTTACTCTCCAATTAAGACCTGAAGGAATGACACTTTTTTATTTGTAATGGTAATTTTCAGTGCCAAATGTTGTTTGGCAGTAATTTACATTTTTGTCATGCTGTTAAAACTGCTTTAACTAGAATGATCAAGACTTGACTTTCTGTAGTGGGTTTAATTCATTTCTGCTGTACAAATGCAGCAACTTGACATCATTCAGTGCCTTTTAGTGATGAGCCAGTAGCGAGAGTGCCATTTTTGCAAAGGGAAGCAGAACGATTCTGACAGCAAATTTTAAATATTTGAGTTAACTGCACATTTGATCCTCACCAAAGATACTCTACCATTTGCACGTAAAATAACAACGAGCACTATTAACTTCAGTTAACCTTGAAAGCAAAGTCTAGACTGTTGTATCTGATGCTCTTTCAATTAAATTCTTGGCTTCAAACTAATGCATTGCTTTGAGATTTTGGAGAAGAACCAGATCATACTGGCTCGGTGTTGGAGGTGGAATGCCATAATCTGTGCCTCGAGACACCTATGACTGACATTCCTTAACAGCTGAGGCAGAAGAATGACAAACAGTTGGGGCAGAGCAGGAGAGACTAGGCTTTGGAATATAGTCAATGTCAAAATTTGTTTAGAGAAGCGGGGAGAGGTTGGCATTCGGATAAAAAGATTCTGCCTTTGAGATTGTCTCCCTAGGAGTACAGTTGACATTTTTAAAGATAAATGCATAAATGTACTTGGTAAGTAGCTATGGGCTTGGAGTGGCTGGTGGAGTAGAACTGTGGATGGGTTTGGCATGACTCTTATTGGGATAGGTTGGTACTTGAGGTCGATGCTGTTGATGAGGTCGGCATTATGTGTATACTATGGGTAGTGATGGATGAGTAAGTTAAGTGCAATTATTGATTGAGTAATAAGTTAATCAGGTGAATAATTTGTATTTTCTGGAATATGTAGTGGAGTGGGTTGCTAACTATCACAACAGCTAAAAGGAGCAAAATTGTTTTTGTTTCTTGGTTGCCTTAGACACTTTTTTTTTCTTTTTGTGAATTGTATTTTAGTGAATGGAAAAACATTGAGCCAAATGGCATGCAGTTGTAAAAATGCTTTGGTAAATAAATGTAAGCAATTGATATGCTTTGTGTCTACATAGGCAAAAGACCTAAATTTTCTCTGTAAGGTGCACAACTTGGAAATTTTATGCAAATAGTTGGTTGTATGCAAAGAAAGTGCTGTGACTTGATAAATGCATGCTTGACAAAACACTTGTCAGCTGCAGTCTACAACTGTTCATCTGGTATGGAACTCAACTTCCTGATTCACAGATCTGTTTAACTCTTGAGTGCTCTCTCATCTTGGTCTCATACGTAATATATTTTACTGATGCCACCCCATGTCTTTAAAGAAGCTTCACTCCAAACATTTCTTCAGAATTAACTGGGTTGGTGCTGTAGGATTAGTTGCAACGTCATCCTAATATTGAAAAACAGGTCCTTGCAAAAAGGATTCTCCATTTGAACAGAGGTCTGCATGATCTGTCACTGATCCATGTTATGTTCACTGACCTTGAGTGGGCATTGCAATTGAAATTCAGATTGAACTTTCTAATCTTTTTTTAGGTTAAGTTTCAATTTGGTTGTCCAAGTAAGAATACTTCAATCCAATACATATAATCATTCACCATTGTGTCTGAGATAATGCATAGACCCTCCAGCAATATGCATAACTGCTTTGGAAAAATTGCAAACTTTCCGTAGGGGATTGCATCAGGTATACAAACAATGGATAGGTAATTTAACAAATTGTTGCCTGGGGAGTGAAGACAAAAATCTATCTCAAGGTACCCTCAGTACCAACAGAATGAAGCTAGATAAGTGTTTTACCCAGATGAGCACCGTATCTACATTACATAATTCTCCCTTATGGAGATTATTTTTAAAATTACATTATTCATGTTAAATCAGAATGCAGTTGTTCATCGTTGATGTGGGAGTGGAAAAAATTCACACTGGTACAATGGGGCTCTATTTTCAGTTGGGAATAAGGTTGCCTTGTTGGACAGAGTTGATGACACGTTGCTCTATATTTGACATTTGTTGCTGACACTGAATAGCAAAAGTAGGAAATGTTCTGTTCTCAGCAAAAACACTTTCAACGTTAAGCCCAAATATTTACTATTATGGGGGGTGGGGTTGTTGAGGAGGAAAGGAAAGTGGGGTTAGAGGAGAATCTGGCACCAGAAACACTCTGGAAGAAAAGATTTATACATCCACACATAAAGGAAATTTCTGTTTTTTGGCAGCTTACAGAAAGCATAGCCCTCATCTTTACCTTGTTTTTGAGTCTTTATATCAAGTATGTCTGTCAATGTTTGAGCATAATTTATGGCATTTTCAATGTGATAATGTGCAGATAAAAATAAAATCAATAGCATTGTTATTAGTATTTAATGCATTAATGTTGGTTTTGATTTTAAATAAAAATAAAATCAATAGCATTGTTATTAGTATTTAATGCATTAATGTTGGTTTTGATTTTAAAAGTGGAAAAGTACCCTTGCAATCTTTCAAGTATTAAGCTTGACATTTCATTTGTAACTATTGATTGAAAATGTTAGTTACCTGCAAGAAATGTTAGTTGTGTTGCGTTTAAATTCTTTCATGGGATATGGGTGCCACTGGCTTAGGCCAGCATTTTTGTATTGCCCATCCCCTCTTGCCCCTGAGAACATGGTGCTGAATTGCCGCTTTGAACTGCTGCGGTCCATGTGGTGTAAGGGCACTCATGAAGTCAGAAACTGAGTGGTCCTAGCAGAACCCAAATTGAACATTGGTGAACAATTATTTGAGTTAGTGCCACTTGAAAGCACTGTCGACGACTCCTTGACTACTTTGATCAGGAATAAACTGATGAGGTGGTAATTGGTGGTAATTCCATATTGTTGGGTAGGTGCCTGTGTTGTAGCTGTACTGGAACAGGTTGTTTAGGGGTGCAGTTAGTTCTGGAGCAGAAGTCTTCATTACTATTGTCAGAATGTTGTTAAGGCCCATAGCTATTACAGTATCTAGTGCCTTCAGCAATTTCCTGATACTACAGAGTGATTCAAATTGGCTGAATACTAACATTTGTGATGTTGGGGACTTCAGGAGGAGGCTGAGTTGGAACATCCACTTGGCACTTCTGGCTTAAGATGGTTGCAAATTCCTGTGTCATTTGCATTGATGTGCTGCGTGCCCATCATTGAGAATGGGGATATTTGTGGAGTCTCTTCAAGTTAGTTGTTTAATTGTCCACCATCCTGCACAACTGGATGTAGCAGGAGTGCAGAGCTTAGGTGTGATCCATTTGTTTGGACCAAAAAGAGGTTTATATTCTTTTAAAGAAAAAGAATCTGAGGAACTCCAAAATAAAGCCTCTCATGAACAATGCAACCTACCTATTGTGTATACAAAAACACTTATGATTTGGATTTGTATAAATCTTTTACAATTAAAGATTTTACTTTTTTTAACCTAATAGGTGATTTGTACTGTAGTTAGAAATAATGAATTGGTTTAAAGTTGTACATTCGCAGGGTGCTTTTGGGTTTAATGTGTCAGGGTACAATTTGGCTGACTCTTGTTTAGTTTGCTAAAGCTAGCTCCATTAATTTGTCTTTTGACTTATTTTTGAGGCTGCCATGTGAAATGAGTTAGCTAAGACAGACTTGAGATAAAAAGTAGAACAATGGAGATGATGAACAACAAGTTAGCATCCGTTGTTTTGAAAGAAATATTTCCTTTCCTTTTCTGGAGTTTTATTCACAATAACAATTGTCATCACTGATGATGTAGCAAATACTGTGTTCCATGAGCACTGGCCTAAAAAGACCGTAAGCTTTTCTTTAAACAAGTTGTAGAGAGTGAGTGTGGTTCCAGGAGAAGGATGAGGTTATATCTCCACCCCCAGAAATCCCAGTAATATTCTCATTAAAAGCATTTTTGTGTATCTGGACATTATCCAAATCAATAAAGAGAAATGTTGCAAACCTATGTTTGATATTAGACTGTCTATCATCAGCAAATTGAATAGAGCTGTCAAGCAACACTTAACCTGCACATGTTTGGACTTTGGCTAAGTGGATTGGCCGTGCTAAATTGCCCCTTAGTGTCAGGGGGACTAGCTAGGGTAAATGCATGGGGTTATGGGGATAGGGCCTGGGTGGGATTGTGGTTGGTGCAAACTCAATGGGCTGAATGGCCTCATTCTGCACTGTAGGATTCTATGAAATAACCTGCTCACTGCTCAGTTTGGGTTCCACCAGGACCACTCAGCTCCTGACTTCATTACAACCTTGGTCCAAACATGGACAAAAGAATAAAACTCTAGGTAAGGCGAGAGTGACTGCCTCGCATCAAGGAACCCTAACAAAACTGGAGTAATTGGAAATCGGGAAAAGTTTTCCATTGGCTAGACTCTCACCTAGCACAAGAGCAGAAGGTTGTGGCTGTTAGAGTTTAATTATCTCAGTCCCAGCACATCACTGTAGGCATTCCTCGGGTTTGTGCCAAGGCTCGACCATCTTCACCTGCTTCATCAATAACCTTCCCTCCCTAAAATACTGGCATTTAGGGCTCTACGCTTAAATGTTAATTTCATGTGAAAAAGTTTGCATGGACATCCTGAGTACAGTACATTGCATCTTTTATAAGCAACTGTTAAGGTTATCTTCTGTGAAATGTCCAGATTTTTAATGTAGAATCTAATTAATTATTTTCTTAACCATGCCTTCATAGTCTGAGCAACAAAAGAAACGACACGAGGCTGAAAAGGAACATCATGAAGAAAGAAGGCGACTCAGACGTTCTGCAGGACACCTCCGAGGCAAAGCAGCGAAAAGGAAGCCATTCTTCTAAAACAAATATTTTTGTGTTTCCATTTTGCCTCCCACAATGAATAACTGGGAGCCAAATAATTCCAAATGCCTGTCAGTAAAAAAAAACAAACGTAAAGGCTATTTGCAGTGGCTTCAGACAGGAATGCTTGCCAACTTGCTGCTTCAGATTAGACAACTTGGAGAACTTAAGATGCAAGACCTTGAAAATTTGTATTTTTAAATAACATTCTCTACTGTAAAGACAAAATATCATGTATATTTATCAACAGAAGATTTTTTAATTACAAAATATTGTTTGTTCACATTTTTGTCTGTTCGGTACCTTTTTTAAGTCAGAAACCAAAAACTGCTTGCTCTTTTTGGTTTAACATTGTTCCAAATGAAACCAGCAATCTTGTTGTTTGGTTGCAATTTATTATAGATGCCAAAACCCAAGCAAATTAGCATTGGTTTAATAAAATTGCAGAGATGAATGTATTGCTTAAAGACAGGTGTGAAAGAAATAGGTTTTGATTCATGAGGCACTGGCACCAGCACTGGGGAAAGTGGAAGCTGCATCATTGGGACAGTCTTCACTGTGCTGGGAGCAGTGTTTGGGTGAGCCATATAACGAGGAAAGTAGAGAGGGCTTTTAATTAAATAGTAGGGGGAAGGGGATCATGAGAGGAGATCTGGTAAATTAAAGGGAAATAGTGAGATAATAGAGCAGGGCAGCAATTTTGTCATGTTAGGAAGGGGCAGAGTGTACAAGCTTAAGATTGGGTCAGCAGATAAGGTCAGAGATTTCAAAAATAGTAAAAGGTGAGTTAAGATCTCTGTAGCTGAATGCAAGGCCATTTGTAACAAGGTGGGTGCAGACAAATAAACCTGTATGACCTGACTGCCATTTCAGAAATATCAATGCTGGGACCAGAATATTGAACAGTATTTGATACTTTCAAAAGATTGAAGGCTAGGAGCAGTGGGGTAGCTCTGTTAATTAAGGGTGTATTTGAGTTTCTAGAAATGTTTAAATAGGAAGAGAGTAACTAAAATTATTGTTCCTCAAGAAAGTGAGTTTGAGGAATTGATGTATAAGGTAGAGGGTTGAACAGGTATTTTGCATCTGTTAACTGCAGAAGTCTTAGAAAATGTCCGAAAGATTCTTGGAAATCAAGAAGTGAAAAAGGGAGGAACTCATCAGGGAAGAGGCACTGGGCTGATTAGTCCCTATGACCAGATGGCCTATATCCTATGGTCTTTAAAAATAGCTGCAGAGCTGATAGAGACATTGGTTTTAATTTTCCAAGATTCCTTATTCTGGTAGTGTCCCAACAGATTGGGAAATAGTAAATTTAATGTATTTTATCGAAGTCAGAGGTTTTAACGATAGAGGTTTTATGAGAGGGAGGTCATGCCTCACTAACCTGGTGGAGTTTTTTGAAGAAGTGACTAGAATGGTTGACGAGGGAAGGGCCGTGGATGTCGTCTATATGGACTTTAGTAAAGCGTTTGACAAAGTCCCTCATGGTAGGCTGGTGCAAAAGGTTGGATCTCATGGGATAAAGGGGGAGGTGGCTAGATGGGTGGAGAACTAGCTTGGTCACAGAAGACAGAGGGTGGTAGTGGAAGGGTCTTTTTCCGGCTGGAGGCCTGTGACTAGTGGTGTTCCGCAGGGCTCTGTATTGGGACCTCTGCTGTTTGTGATTTATATAAACGATCTGGAAGAAGGTGTAACTGGGGTGATCAGTAAGTTTGCGGACGACACAAAATTGGCAGGACTTGCAGATAGTGAGGAGCATTGTCAGAGGCTCCAGAAGGATATAGATAGGCTGGAAATTTGGGCAAAGAAATGGCAGATGGAGTTCAATCCTGATAAATGCAAAGTGATGCATTTTGGTAGAAATAATGTAGGGAGGAGCTATATGATAAATGGCAGAACCATAAAGGGTGTAGATACGCAGAGGGACCTGGGTGTGCAAGTCCACAGATCCTTGAAGGTGACGTCACAGGTGGAGAAGGTGAAGAAGAAGGCATATGGCATGCTTGCCTTTATAGGACGGGGCATAGAGTATAAAAGTTTGGGCCTGATGTTGCAGATGTATAGAACGTTGGTTCGGCCGCGTTTGGAATACTGCGTCCAGTTCTGGTCGCCACACTACCAGAAGGACGTGGAGCTTTGGAGAGAGTACAGAGGAGGTTTACCAGGATGTTGCCTGGTATGGAAGGGCTTAGTTATGAGGAGAGATTGGGTAAACTGGGGTTGTTCTCCCCCTGGAAAGACGGAGGATGAGGGGAGACTTAATAGAGGTGTATAAAATTATGAAAGGCATAGATAGGGTGAACGGTGGGAAGCTTTTCCCCAGGTCAGTGGTGACGTTCACGAGGGGTCATAGGTTCAAGGTGAATGGGGGGGGAGGTTTAACACAGATATCAGAAGGACATATTTTACACAGGGTGGTGTGGGGGCCTGGAATGCGCTGCCAGGCAAGGTGGTGGAGGCGGACACACTGGGAACGTTTAAGACTTGTCTAGATAGCCACATGAACGGAGTGGGAATGGAGGGATACAAAAGAATGGTCTAGTTTGGACCAGGGAGCGGCACGGGCTTGGAGGGCCAAAGGGCCTGTTCCTGTGCTGTATTGTTCTTTGTTCTATAAGTGGGAGATCAAAAGGAGATTTCAGGCCAGATAGGAGCAGCATTAGGCCTTTCTGCTCATCGAGCCTACTCCGCCATTCATTATGATCATAGCTGATCATCCACTTCAATTTTATTCCCCACACGTGTCACTGGCATTTAGAAATCTGTCAATCTCTAAACATACTCGATGATTGAGCTTCTACAGCCTTCTGGGATAGAGAATCCCAAAGGTTCACAACCCTCAAGTAAAAATATTTTATTTTCATCTTGGTCCTAAGTAGCTTCTCCTTATTTTGAAATTGATCCCTGGTTCTAGATTCCCCAGTCAAAGGAAACATCTTATCTGCAAAGTACTTTGTAGGTTTTGATGAGTTCACTTCTCATTCTTCGAAAATCTAGAGAATACAGGCCCAGATTCCTCAATCTCTCTTTATAGGATAGTCCTGCCATTCCAGGAAAACGTCTGGTGCACCTTGTTGCATTAACTCAATGGCAATAATATCCTCCCTAAGGCCCAAAATTGCGCGCACTATTCTAGGTGCAGTCTGACCAAGGTTTTATACAATTTAAACACGACTCCACTACTGTACTGAACCCTCTTGTGATGAAGGCCAACGTACGATTAGCTTTTTAAATTGGTGCACGATTGTAAGCCTTCAGTGATTTATTGACAAGGATACTCGGGTCCTTTTGTACATTTACACTTTCTAATCTCTCAGTTTAGAAAATACTCCGCACCTGTTGTTCCTACCAAAGTGGATAAGCTCACATTTTTCCACATTCTACTCCATGTGCCACTACTTCGTTATAGTATGTTTAATGTACACATCTTTAAACAAATGATCACTATTATAACTATTCATTAATGTCCTAGCAAAATTTGAGACCGAGGCAAAGAGATGTTAGGGCAGACTTGGTCAAAGGGATGGGTTCTAAAGAGCATCTGAAAGGAGGTGCAAGGAGAGTGTGTCCTCGGGGAATTTGTGCACAAATCTTTGAAGGTTCTAAGACAGTAGCACAGTGGTTAGCACTGCTGCTTCACAGCTCCAGCGACCTGGGTTCGATTCCCGGCTTGGGTCACTGTCTGTGTGGAGTTTGCATATTCTCCTCGTGTCTGAGTGGGTTTCCTCCGGGTGCTCCGGTTTCCTTTCACAGTCCAAAGATGTGCGGGTTAGTTTGATTGGCCATGCTAAAATTGCCCCTTAGTGTCCTGAGATGTGTAGGTTAGAGGGATTAGTGGGTAAATGTGTAGGGATATGGGGGTAGGGCCTGGGTGGGATTGTGGTCGGTGCAGACTTGATGGGCCAGATGGCCTCTTTCTACACTGTAGGGTTTCTATGATTTCTATGACAGTTAAAGTGCATGGGAGTCTGACTTTATAAATAATGGCATAAAGTACAAAAATCAGGAAGTTGTGCTAAACTTGTATGTACACTATCTTGGCCCTGGCTGAAGGTACGTCCAATTCTGGGCACCACACTTAAAGAAGAATGTGATGGCTCTAGAGAGGGTGCAGAACTAATTTACTAGAATGGTTCAATGGATGAAGGATTGCATTTGACATAGTAAATGTAATTTACAGTTAGCCTAATATCATAGGATAATTGCTGGAATCCATTATTAAGGAGATTACAGCAGAATACTTGAAGACAGACTTGCGAGTTAGGAGCAGGAGTACGCCATTCACCTCCGATAAACCTGACTCTGTTGTAAGTCAAGAATCTATCTACCTCTGCCTTAAAAATATTCATTGACCCTGTCTCTATCGCTGTCTAAGAACGAGAGTTCAAAGATTTGCAACCCTCTGTGTGAGAAGATTTCTTCTCCATCTTGGGCCCAACATTTTTAAAATGTGTACCTTAGTTCTAGTCTCTCCCACAAGGGGGAACCTCCTTTCAACATCCACCCTCCAGTATTGTCAGGATCTTCTGTTTCAATAAAATCATCTGTCTTTTAAACTCCAATGAATACAGGTCCATGCTGTCCAACCTTTCTTAGTAAGATAGCTTCCCCCATTCCAGAGATCAATGGGTTGAACCTTCTGTGAACTGCTTCAAACATATTTGTATACCCTTTCTTAAGAAAAGAGACCAAACTCTATGTTACTCCAGATGTGGTCTTCCCAATGCCCAGTATAACTATAACAAAACATACCTACTTTTGTATAAAAGCAAATGGCTGCAGATGCTGGAATCTGAAACAAAAACAGAAAATGCTAGAAAATCTCACGGTCTGATGGCATCTGTGGAGAGAAAATAACAGCAACGTTTTGAGTCTGCATGACATTGTCAGTCATCCAGATGCAACATTGGCTCTGTTCTCCCCACAGATGCTGTCGACAAAACTTACTGTGATTTTCCAGCATTTTGTGTTTTTATCCCTGCTTTTATATTCCATTGCCCTTGCAATAAACAACAATCATAATGGGATCAGGTGCATTCAGCATGGTTTTGTGAAAGAGAAATTATTTATTAGTTTTATTGAGGAACTAACAAGTGAGGTGGGTAAAAGGGTATCAGTAGATGTGAAGCACTTGGATTTCCAAAAGACATTTGTGAAGGTGCCACATCAAAGGTTACGGCACAAGAAAAGAGCACATGACATAGAGGATAATATGTATAAAGTATTGGTTAGCTAATAAGCAAATAGAGATAAATGTTTTTTTTTGAGTTGGCAAGTTGTTACTAGTGGACTGCCACAGGGATCAGTACTGGGGCCTCAACTAACAATCCATATCAATGACGGGGATGAAGGAACCAAATGGATGGTTCTTAAATTTGCTGACGACACGAAGTTAGATTCAATTGAGTATAAAAGTCAGCTATTTTAAAGTGCTGCCTTTGCACGAGAGTGCGAAAGTTGGAGTTTGGTGACTTGAGGGAATTTAAGAGTTAATTTCTATCTGAAGACTAGTCTTTGTTTAATTTAGCAATTAACTAAAAGTTGCTCTTTGGGTTGGAAGAAGGTGAGTTTTAATCAGTATTAAAATGGGGCTAATACAGGCTCTGCTTGCAGCTGCAAATAAATTTAGATAACTAGCTTAACCAGGTTTCTAGAGGTTCGGTTCGGTTTGCATATAAAGGTCAGCAATTTTAAAGTGTTGCCTTTATACTGGAGTGTGCCTTTGGATTGCAGTAGAGTGCGAGTTGGAGTTAGGTGATGAGTTAATTTAGTGAGAAGGGGGCGAGGTGATCATTTTCTTTCCAATCTTTCTTCAGAAAGAAGAGCAACTGCCTTGGTAAATAGGACCTGGTGAGTATTTCCACTGTCCTTAATATATCCTAAACTAGAGGAAGTAAAAGTAAAGAGGGGAATTTAAGGACAAGTTATGGAAGGGAAGCTCAAGCATGTGGAATGTTCCTCTTGTGCAATGTGGGAAGCCAGGGATGACCATGTCTGCAGGAAGTATCTACAGCTACACAAAATCAGTGTTTTGGAGTCGCTTTGAACCATCCACAATGATGGGATCTTCATAGCACGTACAGTGAAGAGATCACACTACAGGTAAAGAGTGCACAGGCAGAAAGGGGATGGGTGACCGCCAGACAGAGTAAGAACACTAGGCAGATAGTGCAGGAGTCCCCTGGGTCTATCTCCCATTCTAACAGGCTTTCCATTTGGGAGGTGGTTTCTCAATGGAATATAGTAAGAGCCAGATTTGTGGCACAAGTGGCTTAGCTGTACATGGTGAGGAGAAAGAACAGTAGGAGAGCAATAGTAGTGGGGGATTGTATTATAAGAGGAAACAAATGTTTCTGTGACTGCAGATGTGACCACCAGGATGGTATGTTGCCTCCCTGGTGCCAGGGTCAAGGATGTCACTGAGCGACTGCAGAGTGAGGAACCAGGGGTTGTGGTCCTTGTCGGTACTAATGACATTGGTAAGAGGGATGAAGTCCTGAAAGCAGAATATAGGAGTTGGGAAATAAATTTAAAAAGCAGGATCTCTGATAGTAATCTCAGGGTTACTCTCAGTGTGCCATATAGGGCAGCATGGTGGCACAGTGGTTAGCATTGCTGCCTCAGTACCAGGGATCTGGGTTTGATTCCTGGCTTGGGTCACTGTCTGTGTGGAGTTTGCACATTCTCCCTGTGTCCGCATGGGTTTCCTCTGGGTGCTTTGGTTTCCTCCCACAGTCCAAAGATGTGCAGGTTAGGTGAATTGGCCATGCTAAATTGTCCCTTAGTGTACCTGAACAGACACTGGAGTGTGGCAACAAGGGGATTTTTCAGAGTAACCTCATTGCAGTGTTAATGTAAGCCTACTTGTGACTAATAAATAAATTTCAATGTAGTAGCGAGAGCAGGAATAGGAAAATAGACCAGATGAATGTGTGACAGGAGAGACGGTGTTTGAGGGAGGGATTTGGATTCCTGAAGAATTGGAACCAAATCTAGGGAAGATGGAATCTGTACAAACTGAATAGGTTGCACTCCATTAGGACCAGGACCAATATCTTCACGGGTCTTTACTAGTGCTGCTGAGGGAGGGTTTAAACGAGAATGGCAAGGGGGTGAGAACTTGAGTGGGGAGAGACACGAGAGTGAAACAAAGATGGAAATAAAAGTCAGAAAAAGTAGAAAGCAGAGGGAACAAGGGCTAGCAGCAAATAGGGCCATCGTACACAAAACTGTGAAGTAAATGTTACAATGACTTTTGATGTGTCTTTTTATCTCAATGCATAGAGCATTCACAATAAGAAAAACAAATTAACAGCTCAAATTAGTATACATGGATATGACATGGTGCAATTCTGGAGACATGGCTGCAGGGTGACCAAGACTGGGAAGTGAATATCTAAAATGTAGAAATGATAGGCAAAAAGGAAAAAGAGCTGTGGTGACATTGTTAGTTATGGGTAAAATCAATGCAATAGTGAAAGAGGATATTGTCTCAGAATCTAAATGTAGAATCCATCTGGGTGGAGCTAAGAAATGACAATGGGTGAAAAACATCAGTGGGAGTTGTCTATAGACCTCCAAACAGTAGTGGTAAGGTAAGGGGTGGCATTAAACATGAAATTAGATACATGTAATGAGGGTGCTACAGTAATAATGGTGACTTTAATATACGTTTCGATTGGGAAAACCAAATTAGCAACAATACTGTGGTAGATGAATTCCTGGAATGTGTATGAGATGGTATTTTAGACCACAATGTCAAGGAACATGCTATCCTAGATTTAATATTATGCATTGAGAAGGGTTAATTAATCATGTTGTACAGGATCCTTTAAGGAACGTTGAACATAACATGATAGAATTCTTCATTGAGATGAAAAGTGAAGAAACCCGACTTGAAACTAGAGTCCTAAATCTATCACTTTTTATGACACTTCTAGAAATTGCCTCAACATTTACCTTTGTTACGGGCACTATATGACTGCAAATTGTTGCTGTTGATATGCAGTACAATGATACTGAGTATTGGAGCCATGATATTAGGTGCCAAAGAGTGGGAGGTTTCCGGTACAAGCTGCTCTAGGGCTGAGACATTGATGATCTTCCCCCTGGACCTTTGGGTCTTGCAATGTCTTGGTGATGGTTGGATGCTCATCACCAATCAAACAAGTCAATGATTGTCCAGCAGGCATCAGTGCCCTGCATGGATCGAGTGACACAAGCGTCATTTAGGCAGCACGGTGGCACAGTGGTTAGCACTGCTGCCTCACAGCACCAGGGACCCGGGTACAATTCCCGGCTTGAGTCATTGTCAGTGTGGAGTTTACACATTCTCCTTGTGTCTGCATGTGTTTCCTCCGGGTGCTCCGGTTTTCTCCCACACTCTAAAGATGAGCGGGCTAGGTGGATTGGCCATGCTAAATTGCTCCTTAGTGTCAGGAGGACTAGCTAGGGTAAATGCATGGGGTTATGGGGATAGGGCCTGAGTGGGATTGTGGTCAGTGCAGACTTGATGGGCCAAATGGCCTCCTTCTGCACTGTAGGATTCCTTGACTCAAATGAGTAGAAGTTACACCTATTCAGAAAACCACATCTGGATGCATAACTACAGCTATAATCCTGTTTTTACTGTTTGATACAATCTGTATATTATTAGTTGAATTCATGAGTACAAGTTATATTATTGTTGTCAGTTGGATTCATGACTAGCTGTATCAGCTCTGTGTTTTTGCCACAATCACATTATACGAATTAGGTGTAATCATGACAATCTGTTGCAAAAACACAAACGATTTATGTAAGAATTTATTTTCATGAAGGTTTTTTTTTAATGTACCTCTAAAATGTCGAGAAATAATACAATACAAACAATTTTGATAGTTTGGCATTGCCACATTTTGCATCCAAGAGAGATGTTATTAATACACTAAAGCCATGTATTTAGATTGAAAGGTCATACAATATTAAAACTTATTTACTTAACAATATGAAGAGAGCATGGAGATAATCAAGACAGCACCAAGGACAGCATGGAGGTAGCCAAGATAGTGCTGAGGACATTGCGGAGGTAACCAGGACAGCAATGAGGACAACGTGGAAGTGACCAGGTCAGGAGAGGACAGCACGGGAGGCCAGATTGATCCTGAGGGGAGTGCAAAAGGCTGTAGGATGGCACTAAACGTGGGAGGCAATGCTGAGGAGAGTGCGGGAGAGGTCAGTGCTGAGATTGCGGAGGGGGCACGGGGCTGGGGAGAGTGCTGGGGGAGGGGGGGTTCAGTAGTGAGGAGAGTGCGGGGGGCTGGGAGGACGGTCCTGAGGACAGTGTTTCAGGAAACATCCAACACAAGAAAACAGATTATTGATTTGTGGATATGTTTCTCATTTATTTTTCAGTCCCATGTAATTTATTACTAATTCATCTTTATTACTGATAGATTTAATAAGAGTATTAAAGCGTATTGATAGTGGTAGGGTTTATAAATTATAAATAATTATTACATAATAAACATGGCAGGTTGGGTGATTTGTTGTGGGTGCTGATGGAGGCCAGTGTGATCCAAAGCATCTGCAGTAAGTGCTTGTGGCTCAAGGGACTTTGGCTCAGAGTCAATGAGCTGGAGGCCATGCTACCGACACTGCATTGCATCAGGGAAGGAGAGATGTGCATGGACACTTTTTTTGTTCCAGAGGGCAGTCACATCCCTTGGGACAGGATTGCTGATTTGGTCTATGTTCAGGGATTGGAGAGTGTGACTGCAAGTGAAGCAGGTGAAGAGATTGAGACGGCAGAGGTAGAGGAGCTTCAGTCTTTGCAGTTCTTTCATAGGTTTGAGATTCTGGCACCTTGTATGGATTGGAACGGGGGCTGCAAGGCAGAACTGACAATGGTACAGAAAGCCACTCAAGTAAGGGGAATAAATAGGGATGTAGTGGTAGTGGGTGATAATATAGTCAGGGGGCTAGTCTCTACTGTCAAGAGTGAGAGTCCAGAATGCTGTTTCCTGTCCAGTGCCAGAGTTTGGAACATTTGCTTGGGGCTGGAGAGGAACTTTACAGTGGCAGGGGGACATCCAGATGTTGTGGTGCACGTGGGTACCAACAGCATAGGCAAGAGGTTCTGCATAGGGAGTATGAGCAGCTAAGGGCTAAACTTTAAAGCAGAACCTCAAGGGTAATAATCTCTGGTGCCAAAATAAATTCACTTTTAGGACCAGGACCACTATGTTTGAGAAAGCTGTTTTTGAGGAGGAAGCTCAGCCAGAATAGCTCTGCATCATTTAAATTAATTTCTTCTAGCACCGGATTTGTTATGTAGAGAAGTTTTAATACTCTGCTTTTGCAACAATGTCAAAAATATAATGACCTTGCAACTCTAAATACGTGGCTTCAGTGTATGAATAACATCTCTCCTAGCATGCAAATGTAGTTATGACAAAGTAGCAAATGTATTTGAATCATTGCTATCTGCCATGGAACACGGGTTCCTAATCATTTTGCACAATGTGTATGTTCAGAGCAAGGTCTGAAAAGCCCAAACCATGCCAATTTAGCCAAGATGGATCAGCGGAGGTTGCAACAGAGAAAATTATTGTTATAATCTGATGTGAATATATTTACTTGTAGGCAACTGTATAACTTGAAATAAGGTTTGATGTTGAAAATTTAGCAGTGCCTTGCTCCACAGGTTGAGGTAATGAAGGCAGGAGGGACCAATTTTAATCGTAGCTGAACTCGGTCAGGAGAGGTGGTCAGAACACTACAATTGACTTCGACATATCTATGTCACTGAGGGATAATTGCCATGGTTTCCATTTCTGATCACTCATGATCCTAGTGGGAGAGCGTAAGTGAGAATGTCAAGATTAGATTCGTCTAGAATGTGATGGCAGCATTGTCAAAGGGCACATTAACAAAAACTTGAATTCATATAGCGCCTTCAACAGCTTCACAGGAGCAATTATCACTGATGCTGATGAGCCAAAGAAAGAAATTTGATGAGGGGGTGAGAGCAAGCTTGGTCAGAGTTGGGTTTAAAGAAGCATCTTAAGGAGGACAGAGAGGTAAACCAGGATTTCATGCTCTACCGCTGGCGGATTATTAGGTGGCTTCTAGAAAAGGTAATGTTTTAACAAACCAATCGTGTTCTTCAGGGAGATTGCTGGTTTAACAAATGAAGATATGTTAATATCTTTGTATTTTCAAAAAGCTTTTTAGAAGGTGCTATGCAGGAAGTTACTATATAAAATCAGGTCCTGGGGGATAGAAAATTTATTGTATTCTCAGACAGGGTATTGTCCTTCATGGTAGATGTTCAATAAATTACCTGTGGCATCCCATGGAGATTAGTATTGGGACCAATACTCTTCTCAAATTATACTCACGATCTGAATTAAGGTACGATGGTACTGCCTGCATAACATTAACATTTGTGCTGGTATCAGAAAACTTGAGATCAGGTCTGGTGGCATTGGGGGCAGGGCCTTTAATGTAGATAAAAATACTGTTACACGTATGGGTAGGGCTAATGCCAAGCACAAAATGAGATTGATTGGAATTCTACCAATTAATCACTTTAATTCATTTCCCTTTTTTTTTATTCCTGCCTTGAAGCTACTGCTTCATGTTGAGGTACAGCTTCATGGGTGGGGTCAGACTTTCAATACCTTAAGCAGGTAACTATCCTTCAGTGTGTGATCCTAGATAGTGAGTTTACTGTATGTGCGAACACAGAGAATGCTGACAACACGCATATGGTAACCATTTACGAGGGTATGATCAACATTCGTAGGTTTCCATCTTATTTGACTGCAAGTATATTATCTTTTCACACTGCCAGCCTCGCTGTTTGAATCATAAGTGATGCATTATTTATAAAAGCAGTGAAAGAAAAGAGTCTGAAATCAATACATTTTGTAGAGCAAGATGACATTGAAATCGAATATGATGTGAATTAGAATTTAGTTGTCTCATATAAATACTTCGCAGAGCCATCCATTGGTTATAATGTCCTAGTTAGTTACTTAATGAATCTGTAGGTCATGTTTGACTGTGATCCAAGGCCAGCCCAATCTCTATCATTTGCGAAACTGTGTGATTTTGATGTCTGGCTATGTATTTCAATGGAAATAGTTCAATGTCGAATAATGCCCTGTGTTTAGCAAGCCTGCGGGAACTAAATTATCATATTCACTACATGCCATATTGTTACAACATAACAACTTGCATTTATTTAGTACCTTTAACATAAAGTTCAAAGGCTCTACATAAGTAGACATAATGGAATTTAGATAGAGCTGGGGTAGGGCAGGGTAACCAAAAACATCTTAAAATTCAACATGTTCAAGTATACTGCAGTTAAACTCACTTCAGCGAATCGTAGAAAGTGGATATTATGTTAAGTGGGAAACAAATGGAAAAAATATATATCGACTGGATAGATTTCACCTTCCAATTAGTGCCTTGTCCTGAACTCATATTTTGAGTTTAAGGTTCCAGTCACATTAAGATCTTCTTTGTGACTTTGACACGCTGATTACTTCCAATAGTGAGTCAGATTGGCAATGAAACCGACTGAAAGGTTTGTTGAGATATCAACGGGTGTCAATAGTACAACCAAACGCCTCACAAGTGGTGGCACAGTGGTTAGCACTGCTGCCTCATAGTGCCAGGGACCAGGGTTCGATTCCCGGCTTGAGTCACCGTCTGTGTGGAGTCTGCATGTTCTCCCTGTGTCTGCGTGGGTTTCCTCTGGGTGCTCCGGTTTCCTCCCACTGTCCAAAAGACGTGCTGGTAAGGTGCATTGACCATGGTAAATTCTCCCTCCGTGTACCCGAACAGGTGCCGAAGTGTGGTGACTGGGGGATTTTCACAGTAACTTCATTGCAGTGTTAATGTAAGCCTACTTGTGACACTAATAAATAAACTTTAAGTGAGTATAATCTCAAGTAGATGGAAAGGTTGAACTGACATTTGGTGTGCATCCAACTCCCCAGCTCACCTAACACATACTCTCCTATAATATTGGTTAAAATATTAATCTGTGTCACCGGAGTAGCCATTGTTCTTGAATATAAATCTCTCCTAACACATAAAGGTTGAAAGTTAAAATATTTAAATCTTGTGTCTTTGAATCAGCATCAGGATTCAACTTTGAAAATAAGAATAGGGTCCACCCTAGGCACAGGGTTGAAATTATATGAAAGTCAGCAGTAACTGCAGTCAGTTTTATAAGTGTCAGAGAAAAGTTAAAGCAAATGACTTTTTATAGCATCAAAATTACACCAATGTGCAAATCTAAGCTGGGAGCAAAATGTTCTCTCAATGTGTTGAAATGCTTTTCAAATAGCAATACTGAAAGGAGAATAAAATTGGTATTCTAAAGATTGTGGTATGGTTCTGTTTTTCTAAAGATATGGCTGGCCTGCGGTATCCATAGAAATATTCCTTAGATTCCCAATAAACAAAACTTGCCTCTTAAGGTGTTTTACTCCACTTTTTATTTTATTTTTGTCTTACAGCTCCCAGTAGTTTTTAATTGAGGCATTTTTTAAAAATGGCTTAAATAAAAATGAGTCAAAGATGTATGTTTTAATTAGGTTCTTAAAGATGGAGAGGAGAATATTGAGCTGGTGAAGTTTGGGGATAGAGCTCCAAAGAACAGCATGCCCCAGGCATCCAGCATTTTTCCATAAAACATCACATCAATTGCAAGCTGTCCAGCGGTAGCTAAGAAGTTGATCAAAGAAGCAGGTTTTAAGCGGGGTTTTAAAAGGGTGGCACAAAAGTTTAGTAAGGCAATTCCTGCACTTTAGGCCTCGGTGGCTGAAGGCATGGCCACTAAGGGATAGGCAAAAAACCAGAGATGGTGGAATACAGAGCTCTCAGACACAGTTAGGGCTGGAGGAGTTTAAGGTAAAGTTTATTTATTAGTCACAAGCAAGGCACTGCAATGAAGTTACTGTGAAATTCCCCTAGTCACCACAATCCGGCGCCTGTTCGGGTCAACCGACATATCTTTCCAAATGTGGGAGGGAACCGGAACACCTGGAGGAAACGCACACACACACAGGGTGAACATGCAAACTCCACACAGACGTTGACCCAAGCCGGGAATCGAACCTGGGTCCCTGGCGCTGTGAAGCAGCAAGTGCTAACCACTGTGCTACTGTGTTGCCCGTTTGTAAGAGAGAGGGAATTTAAGGGAGTAGAAAGAGCTCCACATTGGTGCATAACTATTTTTCAGACTGACCAAGGTAGCCTGAAAAATGTTCAATGCCACCTTGGTCTTGGACAATTTTCAGTTGTCTAGGTCAACTGCGTAAAACATGCATTAGGCTCTTTGCATATGCCAGTGAGAGGCCTAATGCTTATTTTAGGACCCCTCAGGAATCATGAACTGGTGGATTATTTGATGGAGATATAATGGAGGTGGTGGAGGGGTAGTGTTGAGTGCCTTCTGTATGCATGTAAAACCTGATGCTAAATCCTCAGATGACGTTGTGAAAATGACGTGAACTTTCAGAGGATCTGTGTCTGACCAGCTGTCACAAGTTCTTTAGATCATGACTAATTGCAGAACAGCTGCCATATCAATAGAATTTTTATTTTCCCTTCAGTTCAAAGCCATTTATACATTTGAAATGCATTTCAACACATTGAAAGAATGTTTTGTTCCTGGCTTAGATTTCACATTAGTGTAATGATGTAAAAGTTAATTGGGTGTTCTCTGTCTTAGTGTTTGCTTTGTGATGAAAATGTTCCAGTCCCTTGTGTGTGTCTGTGTGTGTGTATATATACACATGTACATATGAGCCTGTAGAAGATAACTTGGGAGGATTCCATCTAGCCTTCATGCTGCCACATAAGCAATTTTGCATTGCTTCTGTGTGTGACCCGAAATAACCTTGAGCTGGAGCCCTTTGTCTAAGTACTATGCTAATTATATTTTGGCAATATATAATCCTGGGAAAATGTATCTTTTTAGGTTTCAATTCATTTCCAAAACACACTCATATTTTCATGATCTATTGTGAATATTTAAAAGGTTTTGATTAGAATGCACGGAACATATGTTAAGAATAGGTTACAACAGAGCCTTTTGTGATTAGATCTTTGGGGTGCTTTTTTAATGAAATAATAGCCATGTGACAAAATGCCACTAGCTCCTTAACAAAATGGTGAGACTGACAATTTAACGCTGAATTACAGTAAGTTTCTGATTAAACACCCAATCAGTTTTAGCCTTACTTAAACCAAAGATCATTTATTGTCATTGAATGTAAATGAATACAACTTTGATACTTGCAAAAAAATACAAAGCAAAATTTCATTATTTCTATTTTTGGTGAATTTTCTTGGCATTGACTTTGACTATCCAGGCAGAAAACAGTAGCACAAAGGACCACTTTTATGGGGCCATGTCCTTGAATCCCAAAATGCCTGAAATAGCCCCATAGCTACAGTTGGCCTGACCGGGGTTTACTTTGGGGAAAGGGTGAAAGTAGATAGTGAGTGGGTTGTGTACTAAGACATGCCTGTTTAAAACTCTGGTTTTACCCGTAATTTGGGGCTAATTACTGACCACCATGATTAAAATGTGCCTCGATGCGCTAAAACTGACATCTGCATATTCAGCACTTCAGCGTTGATTGAGATCCACTTTCTTGCAGTATCTTGTAACCTCCACTTCCACTCAAGTTGTGGAGTGCGTTAGCAGCTCGGGGCAAGCGAGCTCAAAGATTCTCGGATGCAGCACTGCTGAAGATTCTGGTGAAAGAGGTACAGCGGAGGAAAGATCTTCTCTCCTGCAAGGATGGAAGGAAGCCACAGATGTAACTAATGCAGCAGATGTGGATCACCTTGGAAGTTATGGTCAGATGCACAGCCCCCAGTACATGGCTCCAATACTGCAAAAAAAAATTATGATTTGATACGAATGGTCAAGGTAAGATCTCATCTCAAAAACACACTTCTCAATTATTGCACCAACACCAGTATCACAATCTTTACACATTTCACCAGCATCTAATTATACATGGACATTTATAATCCACACTTTACACAGGTACTACTCACGCCTTGGACACACCTCTCAGCTCTTCAACCATTTGAAGCATCACAAGCACACCGGCCAATACATTCATTCAGAATTACCCTTCTTTAGTTGCAAAATTGGGCACCATAGCACCGGTAGTTAAGGGCAAGAGAACAGACTGCTGGACGTGAGCAGTGTGGACAAATCATGATGACAGATAGCATCTAAATACTGATTTGACACACAATATGACATTTTGGGCCTTCTTGCTCTGGGTTCATGTCCTCTCCAAAACATGCACAATTGAATATATGTTCAAATGCATGAAGGACCCCAGCAAGCACCCCCCCCCCCCCCCCCCCCCAGCATTTAAAGGTATTATCATCACATTTCAGGTGAGGTACTTTTTATTATTTACTGCAGAATTAGTAGAAGTACTTTGGCATTTTTTAAAGTCAGACAGGAGTGGTGTAGTTCTAAAGGGTCTCTGAGCACTCCACCTGCTCTTACACATGGGGGCTATAACTGCAGTTTCTCTTGGGATGCAGAACCATAGGGAAATGGAGCAGTGGCTCCAGCAAAGCCATTCACAAAGGGAAAGAAGGAGGAGGAAGACTCTCAGCAAGAGGCCAAAGGACCTTCAGTTCCAACCTGCGCCTCACCCAGGAGCAGTGTCTGAGCTGACAATGTTTCATCAAGGTCAGAACTGTGCCACCTCTCCAAACTGGACCTAGAGGCTCAGAGAAGGACAAGGATGGCACTGCCAATGGCTAGCAAGGTCACTGTAGAACTCAATTTCTCTGCCAGCAGATCCTGCCAGCCTGGAGCCGGGGAGTAATTCTTAGGGGTGGTGGGCAGGTGAGATGGGTTGCTTCTCCACAGAGCTGGGATCAATGTTCTCCAGGGGTAATTTGTGGGTGCTATTGGGGAAGGTTTAATTTGGTAAGAAGTCTCACAACACCAGGTTAAAGTCCAACAGGTTTATTTGGTAGCAAAAGTCACTAGCTTTCGGAGCGCTGCCCCTTCGTCAGGTAAGTGGGAGTTCTGTTCACAAACAGGGCATATAAAGACACAAACTCAATTTACAAAATAATGATTGGAATGCGAGTCTTTACAGGCAATCAAGTCTTAAAGGTACAGACAATGAGAGTGGAGAGAGCGCTAAGCACAGGTTAAAGAGATGTGTATTGTCTCCAGACAAGACAGTTCGTGAGATTTTGCAAGTCCAGGCAAGTCATGGGGGTTACAGATAGTGTGACATGAACCCAAGATCCCGGTTGAGGCCGTCCTCATGTATGCGGAACTTGGCTATCAGTTTCTGCTCAGCGACTCTGCACAGTCATGTGTTGTGAAGGTCGCCTTGGAGAACACTTACCCGAAGATCGGAATCTGAATGCCCGTGACCGCTGAAGTGTTCCCCAACAGGAAGAGAACACTCTTGCCTGGTGATTGTCGAGTGATGTTCATTCATCCATTGTCGTAGCGTCTGCATGGTCTCCCCAATGTACCATGCCTCGGGACATCCTTTCCTGGCATTTTTGCAACGCCGGCATCTCCGCATCATGAAGGTTTAATTTGGCAGGGGAATGGAAACTGACCCACGTGTAACAATAGAGAGGAAAAACAACGTGCACTAAGTATTGGAAGGAACAGATAGCACCAAAGTAAAAATAAAGGTATCATGTGTGGACATATTCCAGGAGATGCCATCACATGACCTCTTACCTTCAACTGCCCCTCCTCCAGACTCCTGCCATTGGTTGCCCAACATGTCCATCATTGTGGAGCCTTCCCAAGGATTTTTAACTGTGTTCAGTTTTGACTTTTATAAATTGACCTGGTCACACTGATTTGAGTACAAGTTTTGCTGCAGAGTATCGAGAGACAAGGGCATCACTGGCCAAGTTTCAGAAGGCTGATGCTTCTGACAAACTAAAAAATGTTTGGTGCAACAGACAGTCTATTTGAAAGCTTCAGGGTTGTGGCCAGGGTGGGGGGTGGTGTGGAGGAGTCTGCCTCCATCTTGGCCTGTGGCTTGGTGCAGGGTCTGAAACCCAGCCTCCCCACCCTGGATAGATTGGCCAGTTCTATCCAGTCACTTGTGGAATCCAACAATGTCTGGTGACTGAGCTCACAGCTTCCACTGCAGTCATAGCAGTTTCCATGGAATCCCAAACAGCTTTGTGGAATGGCAGAATGCTGATGTGGAGGCTCAGGCAACTGTCATGGTGGATTTGGACTCCTGAGCTGAGAGGAGCTTGCATGGTGACTCAGCTCATCATAAATCTGTTCCCCCCCCCCCCCCCCCACCCCCACTATAACCCAGCAGATCTTTGAACTGGCTGAAAAGACACTCAAGTCATAATTTAATCCCTAAAATCCACATAGTGAATCTGCTCTGCACTCACTCCAAGGCAAATATATCTCTCCTGGAATGCAGTGCCCAAAAATGATTACAGTGCTCCAAAAATGTAGCAGATTGAGGTTTGAACTAAGCCGTGTAAAATATCAAAAGGATTTCATTTGGATAGAAAGTAGAAACCTTTCCCACTAGTGGGAGAACAAATCTTTAAATTGAAGCGTGGCCATTCAGGAGCAAAAGGGGAAAGCATTTTTTGCAGTAAAGCGTTTTAGAAATCTGGAACTCTTTCTCTCCACTAAATATAATTGGAGTCTCTCTACAACTGAGGCAAAACTTCCTCCTCTTTGTATTTCAGCCAATTTGAGATAAGTATTTAACACTGATTATATTCTGGAAATAACTAGTTTGTTCTCACTAAGACTAACAAACACAAACAGTCCTGGGCTCAAAACCACTTATCGAGAATTTTCCTCCCACAAAGTTACATTCCAGGGTAAGATGACCTGATTATTGACTCCTGACAAAATGTAATGTTTGCTTGCAACTAACAATATGCACAACTTAAATTTCCGTGCTGCAAACTATTGCCAGGAAGCAGCACACGCTAATCTGAATCAGTTCATGTGTAGTCTGGCAATATTTTCAGAGATTTCCTAACAAGTTTACCCTCCACCACCCCCTCCACCCCAACCCACCCCACACCTCAAACTATTGCTGTCCTAATTTTTTCCTCTGACTTGCCTTGTAAAGCTCATTTATCAATGATACTGTTGGCCCTGCGGTTCTTTTCAAAGCGTTCTTTCATGTGTGTGTCGGCGAGGGGGGGAACCATCACAGCACTACCTCTATCTATATCTATATCCAGTACTTCCTGTCAGAAGTTTCCAACAGATATAGATAAGGAAGACAAGCTGTGACCAATTGTATTTCCTATTCTCCCTAGCTAAGGAACACGGCAAATGCTAACACAACATCAATGACTTGAATTTACTTGGCTCCCAAGGGACTTGTCTAAAGCACTTCGATAAATATATTCACACTGAGTGATGGAAGGGGCTATCATAACAGATATCCTAACAGGCGCCATGGTGGCACGGCCGTTAGCACTGCTACCTCGCAGCGCCAGGGTCCCTGGTTCAATTCCGGCCTCGGGCGACTGTGTGGAATTTGCACTTTCTCCCTATGTCTGTGTGGGTTTCCTCCGGGTGCTCCGGTTTCCTCCCACACTGAATAGCACTTGTTGTGAGTTGAGATACAGCCAGCAAAGTTTAGGATGAGCACAAATCTCTAAAGGGTTGAAGATGGATGGTCAGCCAGGAGAACAGGTCAGGAGGTCATGGATGAGGCAGCAGCAGCAGAGGAGCTGAGGCAGGGTGGAGTCAGGCAGTGCTGTGGAGATGGAAGTAAGCAGTCTTGGTGATGTAGCAGATATATGACGACCGCTTGATGGAACACTTCCATCCAGTCCACAAGCAAGCTCTGAACTTGTGGTGGCCTGCCATTTTAAATCCCTGACCTGATCTCATGCTGACATCTCTGTCCTCAGCCTACTGCAGTGATAACAGTGAAGCTTGAAACACAAGCTCGAGGAAACTGTACTTCATCCTTTGATTAAGCACTTTACAGCCTACTGAACTCAACACTGAGTTCAACAATTTCAGATTGCAGTCTCCGCTCCGCACCCCACTACCTTTTTGTTTCTTTTTCTTTGCAAGTGTTGTTCTTAATCTTGTTTTCCCGTTTTTGCTTTTGGACGGCAGCTGTTCATTACTTTGCCATTTACACTTCCTCTGGGCCCGTCTTTTCTCTTTTCACTTGTCCTATTATCATTTTCTTTGGCTCTGCCCCACCTACTCTTTTGTAATTCAATCTCCTCCTATTTCCACCCCATTACAGACCTTGCCTTTTTTCACCCTCCCCATTCCCAGTGCCGATGAAAGATCACAACCTGAAGCATTAACTCCGCATTGACAGACCTACCACAGAGTCTGTTTTCACGAGGTGACTGAAAAATAATACATAGTGCAATATTCTGATCATAATGAGATAGCATATCACTTGTCTTGCTGTGAGAAATACCATTGGACATTGGCTTGGATAAATAAAGTAAATCACCATAAATACTCGAGTAATGGTCAATTTCGTGTAAAGGTTGACCCCCAAATTTTGGCCAAAATATCATTGTGCCGATCATCCTACACTTGTGTGATGTTTATGGTTGGTGGGGGCTGGCTCCATGCCTGTTAACCATCAAAGGGCCAATTAAGGCTATTAATAAGGTAACCGGAAGCAATTTTACACTGCCCGTTCAATTTTCAACCTTATTATTTCTCCTTATTATCATTACTCAATTTATTGTTTAATGCGGCACTTAATCGACATAAATTATGTTCCTGAGCGGGGGACTCAGAACACATAAAAAGCAAAGGAGAATTTCCCCCTGTTTTGTCTAAACTCTGTCCCATAACGTTAGTATACCGTGCCCCTGGCAAAAACGTTAATAAAAAGAATTCCTGGTACCAAAGTCAAATCACAAGGTCCCTGACCCAAACTATTCAAATCACAGGGTCCCTGACCCAAACTATTCAAATCACAGGGTCCCTGACCCAAACTATTCAAATCACAGGGTCCCTGACCCAAACTATTCAAATCACAGGGTCCCTGACCCAAACTAAGCATGTGTAACCCTGATCCAGATGTAAAACAAGATCAAGGGGTCCCTAACCTTAGGCTAGTCACAATCAGGCCCCTGACCCTAAATACTCTACTCACAGTCCAATTTAGATTCGAATACTGTCACCTGTTAGTGTCCTCCGTCAGGGATGAGGGGTCGTAGCACCGATCCGAGAGAGAGAGAGCGACCAAGGTGAATCTTACCTTGTGCCGGCGTCCGTCTCTTCCCTCCGGGTCGTGGCTCGATCACTTCTTCAGTCCCCCATGGAATTCACTCAGGGTATTGGTTTCTGCTTCGCAGCGCCAAATGTTGAAGTAGAAACTTTCCTGCTTCTTGACTGTGATATAAAGACTCGAACAAAATTCGTTCCGACAATATAACAAGCATTTATTTACGAATAACTGCATGCAGTACATGACTGAAACTTGGGGTCAGACAGCAGTTGGTACAACTACTCATTCTTCCACAAGTCCGCAATTACACAGAGAAACAGTTCAGTATTTATACATAATCATTATCAGTTTTCGTGACCAGAGCATGTTCAGGAATTCGATTAGTAATAGAATCATAAGCAATATCATTAATGATGTTTTAACTTGCTGACCTCCTAGAACTCTATCTCATTATTCATACCCTTATCTTGTCCTTTGATGGAACAGAAGGTCGGTGACTCCTTCCTCCCTGACCTTATCTTGTTTTATTTACTCATACAGCCTCATTAACACTTACAGGGTGCTGGCATTTTGAAATAGCTTTGGTCAGCCGTTCTTTATATTGTAACAAATAGTTGACCAATTTTCCCATCATGCCCTTACTTAGTTCGTACAACTTCACATCATCATCTGTATTTCATCTAATAGGAATAGGTTATTCTTCAGGTGGGACCTCCACTGAAGAGGAAGAGGGGGACAGGAGTGAGAGGAGGCTAGGTGAGTGTAGTGCTCCAACTACCTCCAAATGTCAGAGGTCCAGTGCCAGAGGAGACTACACCTCTCCAGGGACACCATGACAGCAATATGTGACATGATAGGTCCAGAAAACAACCGAAAACTGTACTGAACTTCACTTTCCCATTTCCATAATGCTACCTTTCAAGCAGAGACAGAAAGTCGACTAGGACAGTGGCTGTTTGGAAAGGTGTTTATCCCTATCTTATCAAGATGGGCAATGAATCATTCAGAAGCTAATGGTTGGGACATTATGGACCATGAAACAATGACCACACTTGGTTCAGAAATCAGCTAAACAAATCATTTTGTAGAGAGAGAGACCATGTGACTGAAGTAAAAGTAACCATTTTTATAATCTCTTTAATACAGAAGGCGAGCAGCTAAAACAGTAGACTAGCAGAACCTGACAAAAGGGCAGTACTACTCTCCCTCTTCCCTATCTCTTGCAGTTTAAAAATCCAACACAGATGGTGAATTTCCATTGAAAAGAACCTTGGGTGCAAAAATCAAGGACTTCTGGAAAAGACAGATTATGATTTAAAGATAATTTTCTCTGGCA
The DNA here is from genome assembly GCF_964213995.1 of Mustelus asterias. NCBI lineage: Eukaryota > Metazoa > Chordata > Chondrichthyes > Carcharhiniformes > Triakidae > Mustelus > Mustelus asterias. Next base: position 105,172,663 of record NC_135805.1, read on the forward strand.
ATTACAGTTTTACATGGGCTTCAGTTCCTGAAATCTCAAGACCACCATGGAGAAAAATCTGCTGCAGCCAAGGATTCCGAAACAGAGAACTCTCAATGTTCCAACATTGAACTTTAATTTGGCCAAGAGAGTGTGAATAGCTACAGTAGAATGTATAATTGTTGCGTGTGTGACTGTGGTATGTGTATGTATACGTGTGGATTGTGTGTTGTGCATGGTGTGTGCATATGTGTGTGTTATGAAGGTCAAGATGTGGTTTACCTTTTTAAATATCTTTACCTGGGTGGATCCTTAACTCAGTAAAAACTAACTCCTTTTTTGTTTTAAGCTCAAGAAAGTCTGCAATCTTTCTGCAATAAACCTGTAAATGGCTAAACACAAAGTAAATACATTCATCCTTCTGAATTCACAAGTCTGATATGGTCAGATTTGGAGTGATATCACCAGGGAGTCAATTTGTACCCTTCACCAGGGGCTATAACAAATTGTGTATATTTTGATATGTGGCTTTTTTTGGAAGAATTTGATAAATTTGTTGAATTTTGTATACATACACTATTGAGGAATTTTAAAATTTATTTATAAATAAAAGTCAATCATAAAATTATTCTTGGCCCCTTTTGCACTACCTTTGAGGGTAGGGTTGGCAGGAAGAGTCTCCATTTTGCTTATTCTCTGATAACCCCACATGGTTGAAGAGCCTGAAAGAGGGTAAGTCATTAAACCAAAGTTATAAAAGTAGGAAAGGAAAAGGTTAAGGAATTTCTGCAAGTATGGCTGGCCGAGACCTTCCTTTCAAATTTAAGTAGGGACCCAGGGAGTTCCCAAGCAGTAGAGCAGACAGGGAGTGAGGTGCCAAAAGGGAGTATAGCTGGAGCTATACCTCAACATGAGGGCAGATGTGTTCCAGGGGACATGGAACAATTTAAGAGAGCACCCACTCCAATGCCAAAGGTCCCAGCTAGAAAGCCACTGATGGGTTTAGCAGGAAGCTTTATGATGAATTTAGATGGGGGCCAGGCATGTTCCCAAATAGACCCAGAAAGAGTGAGGGCAACAAATGCCTTGTTTAATTGAAAACCCACAGGAAGGTACAGCAAGAGCTGACCATTCATTCACCAGAGGGCAGTCATGTTCAAAAAGACACGATGCCCACTAACCAGCTTGGACCCCATATTCACCCACCTTAGAGCAGGATCATGAGGCAACCTGACAGAGCTGTCCACTGCAATGCAAAATGACCCAAACCGGCCAACAGGCTGCAACGCTGTAGCTCTACATGATATAGATGCAGGAGAGGCCTTTACAGATGGCAATCTTCCTACCACCCTGTCCCAGAGAGGCTGCTCAAGTTCAGGAATACATTGCTGGCCTGTTGCTGTGCCAACCCATAGCCCGCAGCAACAGTAACTGGAACCACCACCCTTCCCCCTCCCAGTTGCGTTAGCGCCCAAGGCAGACACTGAACCAAAATCTCTGAAAGAGGCCAAAGTCCATTTAAAACACCTCAATCTCCTGATAATTAGCTTAATCACAGTGGGGCGTGTGGGGGTCAAGATAACTGAATCCACTGGTTACCAAGGTGCACAGGGAGGAGCTGAGCTTGATAAGAGCAGCTCAGCCCTATGATCAAAGGGCCTGAGACTCACAGAATGAGATACCCGGCATTGACCTGTAGATAGCCCCTAATCCTCGCCCCTTTGAGTGCTAACCGCCCCGTAAAGCCCCCCAGATCATCACGTACAAAATTGATTCTTCTCTGCATGTTTATCTTGTGAAGTCCACAGCATCAGAAAAGTGAATTCTACAATACTGGTTTACAACTCTTCAGCCTTTTGTTGGACTTTGATTCTGGACTCTGGAACCTACCAAACAGTTTTTCTCTGTGGTTCCTGTACTTGTAAGTACTTCTTTTCTCTATCCTCTCTCTTTATTGTCTGAGCGTGGAGGCGACGTTGCAACCTTCCTCCTGTGTTTTGAGTGTGTGCAATAAATTAACCCTTTAAGTCCATGCTATCTTGAGTTTGCTGCGGGTTATTAACAGAAAATTGGATCAAACAAAAGGCGAGGGAAATATGCTGCTCCTGATAAAAGAGGGAAACAAATCAAAATACCTTTCTGTTTAGGACGGGTGGTGAGGAGAAATTAATGCTGCTGAAATTAACCCCCTCCTGTCTGTAACGATTGTCTTGAGTTTGTTGCTTATGTGCAGCAGCCGTGGCCCCTTAATTGTTTGATCCTCCTTCCCATTTTGCATGTCTCTGTGACAGACATGTGGACAATTGAACCAAATCAAATGTCGCTCCAAGCCTAATTGATTCTCACATGGATATGAGGTAAGGTGCCAAAATCATACAATTGGTGTTTAATACATGTTAACAGTTCTCGGCTGAGCTGTGTTTCTTGAGCTGATAATTGCTAGGGTGCCCCTTCGATTGGCACAGAACTGCAGCTGTTGACTCCTCCCACAGATCCCTCCCTCAGCAATTTTTTTCAAGCATTATTTTTTCAATTGCGTCATTCCAAGGTTTGGTCATGATGATTGTGCTGGGATTGTCTAGGTGACCTGCTTTCACCCTCCCCCTCTTACCCAAGTCATTACTATCCTCCTCCATCCTCACCATATCTAAACTACCCTTCCTCCAATCACTCTCCTGTCTCCCCCGTTACCCTGGAACCAATCTTTAAATATGTTGATATTCCTGTTCTCCCCTCTGAATCGCTTAATGTTGATGGCCCCATGCCTCTTGCTGACCTGACCGCTTTTCTCGTGGTCGCATGAACTCTCCCCCATCACCCACCATGAGACCAGCCAATGCCTCCCACATGACTTACCAGCTCCCAATTTGCTGGATGCAGATGGCTCCCCTGACTAACTATGCCATCCGTCACCCAGTACAAATCCTTCAACCCCCAGGATGAAAATCTGTAATTAACTGATCACCATTCTGTGCCCAACCTGCCCAGAAGGGGCTTCCCCGTTTCTCCCAGGATTGGAATCAAGACATCTGTGTCATGCAGAGCCCTCTAGCATGGCCCAAGACTGCCTTCTGAATCTGCCTCTGACAGTGGGTCCCCAGCCTCAGGACAGTCTCACAACAAGTCTCTGTACTTTTAACAATCTCCTCCCCCACCCAGTCGTGCATCTGTGTTTAATTCTTCTCTCCTGTGATCCAGTCAACCTCCTCCCATCCCAGTCATGACTGTGACACCCCCACTTCCATCCTGTGTTCCAATCAAGCCTTTCCCCTATCCCTTTGGTATTCCACTCACTTCCTCTCCCAGTCAAGCCTCTGTCTTCCCTCTCCTTGCTAGTATTGACTACCTCCCATGCACCAGCATAGGTGCAGGGTCTGATAAGCACCAAAGTTTCTCAGCAACGCTGTTAAAAGTAGACGAAAGCACTGTTTACAGACCTCAAAGTCGCTGGTGAATAGAAGGTTGCCAGGTGCATGAAATAGTGCTGCATGTTCAAACAGGTCATCAGGTGCATGCCATTTCTCTGTGGTTGTGAATCAGACCACTCTAATTATCTGCTGGCCAGGCACTTCTATCTAGAGGGAGAAGATGATTCTGGCAATTGTATTTTTAATGAGTATTTAAGAGATGCAAATAGCTGAAAATGTGCTTCTTGACATGGAATCAGTGGAAAAGTCAACCTACCTTCATCCCACCAGGAACAAAATTCCAAACTAATTTCCCATCAGTGAGAAACAATTTTCACCATTACACTCGATTTGTGCCCCTACCCACTATGGGTCCTGCCACTGACAGGACTAGAAGATTCCACCCAAAATATCTGTTCAACACTTCTGCCATTTCCTGTGATTGTGATGCCTGCATGTTGCACAAGAGCTTTTTATGGTAAGAACACAATCTAGGTATAACTTTGATGTCCTGTTCAAACATGCAGCATTATTTCATACATTAAAAAAATTAAGTTTTCTCATTATTCTGCATTCAGCAAATTCACACAATCATTATATACATGGCACATTATATTGACAATGAGGTGAAAGGTAGTCATTTAATCGAGTAGTCCTATTAATTTGATTTTGATTTGATTTATTATTGTCACAGTATTGTTTCTTGTGCGCTATACAGACGAAACATACCGTTCATAGAAAAGGAAACAAGAAAGTGCAGAATGTAGTGTTACAGTCATAGCTAGGGTGTAGAGAAAGATCAACTTAATGCAAGGTAAGTCCATTCAAAAGTCTAACAGTAGCAGGGAAGAAGCTGTTCTGAGTCGTTTGGTACGTGACCTCAGACTTTTGGATCTTTTTCCTCATGGAAGAAGGTGGAAGAGAGAATGTCCGGGTGCGTGGGGTCCTTAATTATGCTGGATGCTTTGCCGAGGCAGCGGGAAATGTAGACAGTCAATGGATGGGAGGCTGGTTTAAACGAGGCATGGTGGCATTAGGGGTAGCACAGGGGCAGCATGGTGGCATAGTGGTCAGCACTGCTGCCTCACAGCGCTAGGGACCTGGGTTCAATTCCCGACTTGGGTCACTGTCCGTGCGGAGTTTGCACATTCTCCCCGTGTCTGCGTGGGTTTCCTCTGGGTGCTCCGGTTTCCTCCCACAGTCTGAAAGACGTGCTGGTTAGGTGCATTGACCCGAACAGGCGCCGGAATGTGGCAGTTAGGGGAATTTCACAGTAACTTCTTTGCAGTGTTAATGTAAGCCTTACTTGTGACTAATAAATAAACTTTAACTTTAAGCAGCCAACAGCTTGAAGGACAAAATGGCAGAGACACTGTTAAGCTTTTTGGAACATTTTTTGTATTACAGTCACATTCATATAGTACAACCACCTACAGCTCCCATACGGACTGTGTGGGATTGCAGCTCTTCCAATTCCTCAATGATTCTTTTGTATGTTCCTTTTGTGTCCAAAGCTAACAGATGGCCAAGAGTAAAGCGACATTACAATTTCGCAACTTCACTTAAATCAATACCTGCTTTGTGATTCAAAGTCCTTTCTGTTCATAGTGAATTTATGCAATGCTCTCTCTCAATCTGCAGAGGGAAGAGGGTGAGCCTAGCGCCACAAGAAATCAAGTTAAAAGCTTGTAGTCCAGCTACTTACTATCCCCTCGGCAGTCTGCAGAGAGAATTGAATGGAATGAAAATCCCCTTTGAATTCTAAATAGCATGGCTAACGAGTGGTGGAAGAACTGCAATATATATATATATATATATATATACATTTAAAGCATAGGCACAAAATAAAAGAGTGTGGGTTCAATGGATGTATGTGACCACTATGCGAGAACAGACTGATCCCAGACCCCTTATCAATATTAGGAACGTTATTTTATTTAGCTGACAAGTATAGCTTGCTCCTTGTAGACTGCTAATGTGCTACTGTTGAAAAGAAGGGAAGATTGGGGGTTGAATAGGAGCACTAATTTCATAACCTTATGGAATATTGGAAGCCATAAAGATTGAGCATTGGGCATTCCTGCAGTACAGCAGTGACCACATATCTCTTTGGCCATAAAATGCCCTGAGGTTGTGAGAAGCACTGTTAAAAATGCAAGTGTTGTTCACTTCACTGAGCATTTTGCTTCTGAAAGGATCATTTTAATGGATCATGCACCAAACAACCAACTTGCATTGATGAAGCATCTTTAACAGGGCAAAACATCTCAAGGCACTTCACAAGAATGTTATCCAATGAAATGTGACATTGAACCTGTTATGGACAAGGTGAGAGAGAGAATTACTGTTAACACTGTTCCTTTCTCTACTCTAAGATGTGTGTGTGCGCATTATTTTTAACACCGAGCACATAGACGATTTGAATAACCAGCAGCAAGCTTTTCATGGGTTTAAATAAAGAAGATTGTTTGTTCAATCACTTACCTCAAAAATCTAACATTATGGCCCTCACTCAGTCACACACACAAAACACACTCAAGCAAAACACAGTTAAAGAGAATAGTGCACTTTTAAAGTTTCTAAACAAAAGGAATAGTTCACAATTCATGTGATTGGCTTGTTCTGGAAAATACATGTTGCTGATCTGATGAAGAAGATGATGTCACTGCTGTAGTGTAGTCTAGGTGAATTTAATAGCCGGAGACTTATACTAGAGTTTTTGCAGGAGTCTCTTGAAGAAATGGACTTTCTGCAGATCACAACGTTAGTCCTTGTAGTCTTCTTACCAGGAGGTTGCTTGGCTGTTTTGTTAAACTGAAAAAGGAATAGGCTTAGAGACCTTACCATGTTATAGTCTCCAACTCCTAAAACATACATGTTGCTGCCCTTTCTTCTGCTGCTGTTGTCTTTTGCAGACAACAGGGGCATAGGTTTAAGGTGCGAGGGGAAGCTTTAAAGGAGATGTACAAGGCAAGTTTTTTACACAGAGGATGGTGGGTGCCTGGAACTCGCTGCCAGGGGAGGTAGTGGAAGCAGATACGATAGTGACTTTTAAGGGGCGTCTGGACAAATACATGAATAGGATGGGAATAGAGGGATATGGTCCCCGGAAGGATAGGGGGTTTTAGTTCAGTTGGGCAGCATGGTCAGTGCAGGCTTGAAGGGCCGAAGGGCCTGTACTTGTGCTGTAATTTTCTTTGTTGTTTGTTCTTTGTTCAGACAGCATTTAAAGATTAAATAGCGTGACCAACATGGGTGCCTTAAGATATGGTTTGTCACCGTTTTCTTTCCCAAATATTGTGTTGGGGCTGAAGTTGATTAGCTATAGCCTGACCTATTGTTTACAGATATTCACTCTATTGGGGGTGGTGTTGGTGTGGTTGAGACAATCACCAACAGTTCAGAACGACCCATTCAAGTCAGGAAATACCGCTTTTATATGGTCCCAGGAAATGGGTAGTGACACCTCCTTTGTCTGGAATGTGTTCTTTTGTTCTTCCAGTTTTAAATCCACAAACCAAGTCAGATTGACCTTTGGCCATCTTTTGTAACATTCTATTGTCCATTTTTTTTAAAGAAAACACAGTTCCAAAAGATTCTACACTGAGTACAGATAGAACATAGAACAGTACAGCACAGTACAGGCCCTTCGGCCCTTGATGTTGTGCCGAGCTCAGTCCGAAACCAAGATCAAGCTATCCCACTCCCTATCATTCTGGTGTGCTCCATGTGCCTATCCAATAACCGCTTAAATGTTCCTAAAGTGTCCGACTCAACTATCACAGCAGGCAGTCCATTCCACACCCCAACCACTCTCTGAGTAAAGAACCTACCTCGGACATCCCTCCTATATCTCCCAGCATGAACCTTATAGTTATGCCCCCTAGTAACAGCTACATCCACCCGAGGAAATAGTCTCTGAACGTCCACTCTATCTATACCCCTCATCATCTTATAAACCTCTATTAAGTCGCCTCTCATCCTCCTCTGCTCTAAAGAGAAAAGCCCTAGCTCCCTCAACCTTTCCTCATAAGACCTACCCTCCAAACCAGGCAGCATCCTGGTAAATCTCCTCTGCACTCTCTCCAATGCTTCCACATCCTTTTTATAGTGAGGTGACCAGAACTGCACACAATATTCCAAATGTGGTCTCACCAAGGTCCTGTACAGTTACAGCATAACCCCACGGCTCTTAAACTCAAACCCCCTGTTAATAAACGCTAACACACTATAGGCCTTCTTCACGGCTCTATCCACTTGAGTGGCAACCTTCATTATTAGGAGGATTAGAATCATGTTATAAAAGTTATTAATATGATATGTTCTTGCTGAGCATGACAAAGCCACTAAAAAGATATGAGTAGAGGACCAAAAGCTTGATCCAAGAGGTAGGCTTTAAAGACAATAAGACATAGGAGCAGAAATAGGCCATTTGGCCCATCAAGTCTGAGGAGCATCTTAAAGAAGGAAAGATAAGTAAAAAGGTAGAGAAGTTTAGGGGAGGAATGTCAAAGCTTGGAATATAAGCAGCTGAAGGCACAGCTAAAATGGCAGAAATCTGGTCTGCCCAAGATGCCAGAATTAGACCCAGAAGGAAGAAACAGTTTGGACCAATATTCTTATTTCCCTGTTTTACTGTTTTTTTCCTTCTAGAGAGGAGTACAGATGCCTCATAGAGGTACAGGGCTGGGGGGGAGGGGGGGGGGGGGGGTTGGTGGTGGTGGGAGGCCATGGAGGGGTCTGAAAACGAGGCTGAGAATTTTACAATCTAGGCATTGTTAAACCAGGAGCCAAGGTAGCTCACAAACACTGAGGTGATGCATGAACAGGATCTGGTGTGTTGTAATGTGGACTGTTAAACTTTGGATGTGCTGCAGTTTGGTAGGGAGTGCCCATTAGGTGAATTGCTCTTGCAGGGAGCCAGTCCAGACATGTTGGGCTAAATGGCCTCTTTCTGTGTTGTAACCAATCTCTGATTCTAAGATGGAAAGTTGATAGGAGAGCATTGTAATAGTCAAGTCTGAAGATAACAAAAGCATAAATGAGGATTTCAGCAGGAGTTGAGCTGAGGCAGAGGTGAAATTGAACAATTATAAAGGGGTAGAAGTCTTGGCGATGGAGCCAATATGTGGCTAGAAGCTCAGCTTGGGGTCAAATGACAACAAAGTTGCAAAAAGCTAGGTTCAGCCTCAGACAGTTGTCGGGGATAGGGACGGAGTCAGTAGCTAGGAAATAGAGCTTGTGTTGGGGATTGAAGATAATTGCTTCAATCTTCCCAATATTTAGTGGGAGGAATTTTCTGCTCACCCAGTAGTGGATGTCAGAGCTAAGTGGCGTGACAAATCAGAGGCAGTAGAGGAGTCATGAGAGGCACTAGTGAGGTAAGGTTGCGTGGTATCAGTGCACATGCGAACTGTGATGTATTTTTGAGTGATATGACTGAGAGGCATGTAGGCGAGAAATAAGAGGAGTCAAAAAATAGATCTACCACTGGTCTCCAGAGGTAATGGCGTTGGAGCTCAAAGAGAAGCTGTTGCAAGTGATTCTCTGACTACATCTGAATAGTTAAGAATGGAATATAGCGAAGGTAGTCCCATCTAACTTGATTGTTCATTAATGGTCATTTCTCCAACATTTCTGTATATGTACACAGCAAAACACAGTGAGATTCGGAGACTGTACAATATTTAAAAGAACTAGACATAGCAACAGTTCATGATATCAGATGGATTTTATGACAATTAGTGATGGGTAATAAATACTGGCATAACATCCACATCCCATGATTGAATGCATGGGTGGGGAAGTGCAGGCTGAGCTACTGGAATTGTGCACTAACAATGGTCATGCCAGTAGGGGTCTTGCTGACAGCAAAATGGCAGTCTGGCACAGTCAGCAGAAAACTGGAAGTGGAGATTACTATAAATAGTTAGTGAGTTCCTTTTCTGGGCAGGAGGTGGGTGTGGGATGAAATGTGCCATGTGGAGGGGATTATTCCCAGTATCAGGGAGTTGTTTGTATCAGTAAATGTTTTTAGTAAATCATTTCTAAGAGCTGCAGTAGTGGTGAAATGAGAATGTGCAGAGTTATATGAGTAGGTCTAGAAAAGGGAGGGGGAATTGTAGGAATGTGAAGGGAGAAGTGAATTTTTTATCTTGACAACTCTGATGAAGTTTTTGAACTTTTACTGGCATTGCATTTTGTATCGACGTTCTGGCTCACTATATCCCATCAGTGGTTTCTGTGTCCTCGGCTGGCTCAGCGGTTCCGCCTCTCCCTTCCAGCACCCTGGAGAAGGGTCTGTAACTGCATCAGAAAATGCAGGAAAACTACTGTAATGTCAATAAGACATGAAATCTATACTGTATGTGTCAAATTCTGTTTTGATTTTTAAAATAGATCTCTACTGAACCACAAAATGGCTGCAAATGATCATTTAACTCACAAAGATGGCCATCTGTTCGGGAAGGTTCCAACAAAGACTACAAGAACAACAGAGACTACAAGACTCTTGTCCTGGTGGAATCTGTCATCCCATTGTAAAGCCGCATTATAATCACCAAATTATATGACTAACAGGCAAACTGACAGCCCCAGCTAAGACAATAATGAAGACAGGGACATCAAAACTCATTATACCTGCAGAAGTGTTAACAGCTACTATTTTGCTCCTAAGGGAAACAATAGATTTTAGCCAGGAGTACAGAAGCCACTTTGGAGGTTGCAATTAACTCATTAATGGTGACCAATGATCCCATGCTACAAGACTCTTGGATCATTTTAATATTACATTTCTAGCCTCATAGCTCAGACTGCTGTTTTAACACCAACTGGAAAGAACTTCTGTAGCATGCTCAACCAGTTGGTTGCCATCTCTTAATTCTTGAAACCAGTTTGATTCTAAAAGTCTCTGATCATCACCTGTCAAGCAGTTTAATATCCACTCCACCTGACGAAGGAGCAGGGCTCTGAAAGCTAATGGCATTTGCTACCAAATAAACCTGTTGGACTTTAACCTGGTGTTGTTAAAACTCTTACTGTTTTTACCCCAGTCCAATGCCGGCATCTCTACATCAAGCAGTTTAAGCACAGAAAGCCTATCATGCTGCAATGTCATTCATTTCAAGGATTTGTGTGTTGTTGTCTCCAACCAGAAACTCACCTGGACTGAACCTCGCCATGAAGAATACACTCTCTGGACTTTGACTTCTCAGATTTTGGAAATTACATGAACTAATATTTATTGCTATGGTTCTTTTACTGTTGTTTCCCATTATTGTAAATATTCTTCTTTTCTTCCTCTCTCCTGTCCATATCAACCCCGAATAACTAAAGATATCAGAAAGGAAGCCTATGGTAGATGTCAGGTTCATAGTTCAGTAGAGAACCAAGCTCAACACAAAAAGTACAGAAGAGGACTGAAAAAGGGAATAAGTGGGGTAAAGAGAGGTTAACTGTTAACATAATATGGAACCCAAAAGTATTTTATATAGGCATAAATAGCAAAAGAGTTGTTAAAGGAAGGGAGGGGTTGGTTAGTTTTGTGGAGCCTTACTGAGGTATTAAATGGGTAATTTGCATTTTATTTCACTAAAGAAGAGGATGCTGCCATTAATGGAGAAATTAAAAAGGTTAAAAATAGATAAAAGGATTGAATTCTATCGTTTGATGATTGAAAAATTGGTAGTGCTCGAAATAGAAAAGTCATCAGGTTCAGGTGTATCATGAGTTGTTGAGGGAAGTAAGGATGAAATTTCATCATAGAATCCCTACAGTACAGATGGAGGCCATTCGGCCCATCGAGTCTGCACCAACAATTCCACCCAGGCCCTATTCCCGTAACCCTGCACATTTACCCTGCTAATCCCTCTGACACTAGGATCAATTTAGCATAGCCAATCAACCTTACCTGCACATCATTGGAATGTGGGAGAAAACCGGAGCACCCGGAGGAAACCCATGGGGAGAATGTGCAAACTCCACACAGACAATGACCCAAGGCCCGAATTGAACCCGGGTTCCTGGCACTGTGAGGCAGCAGTGCTAGCTACTATGCCCCCCAAAATTGTGAAGGTTCTAGCCACAATCTTTCTTAGGTATGGGAGTGATGCCAGAGGACTGAAAATATTGCTGCCCTATGACCTGTTCAAAAAGGGGGCATGTTATAAACCTGGCAGTTACAGGCTGATGTGGAGATGCCGGCGTTGGACTGGGCTAAACACAGTAAGAAGTCTCACAACACCAGGTTAAAGTTCAACAGGTTTATTTGGTAGCATCCACCGGGTACATGGTACATACTCTTGTAACTCGGCCAACGTTGTCTACCTGTTACGCTGCAGTAAAGGATGTCCCGAGGCATGGTACACTGGGGAGACCATGCAGACGCTATGACAACGGATGAATGAACACCGCTCGACAATCACCAGGCAAGAGTGTTCTCTTCCTGTTGGGGAACACTTCAGTGGTCACGGGCATTCGGCCTCTGATCTTCAGGTAAGCGTTCTCCAAGGCGGCCTTCACGACACACGACAACGCAGAATCGCTGAGCAGAGACTGATAGCCAAGTTCCGCACACATGAGGACGTCCTCAACTGGGATCTTGAGTTCATGTCACACTATCTGTAACCCCCACGAGTTGCCTGAGCTTGCAAAATCTCACTAACTGTCCTGCCTGGAGACAATACACATCTCTTTAACCTGTGCTTAACGCTCTCTCCACTCACATTGTCTGTACCTTTAAGACTTGATTACCTGTAAAGACTCGCATTCCAACCATTATTTTGTAAACTGTGTCTTTATATGCCCTGTTTGTGAATAGAACTCCCACTCACCTGACGAAGGAGCAGCGCTCCGAAAGCTAGTGGCTTTTGCTACCAAATAAACCTGTTGGGCTTTAACCTGGTGTTGTGAGACTTCTTACTGTAGTTACAGGCTGGCCAGCCTTAACATTGGAGGGCTGTGGGGAAACATTTATAGACAATCCAGTTTGATGTATATATGAAAATTGATAAAGTATCACAAAATTAACTTGTTAGCAAAACTAGATTCATTTTTGCACGACTGGAGGGACAATAGCTACATGAATAGGACATTGGCTACGGAGCAGAAAGGAGTAAGTGGTGATGAATAATTATTTTTCAGACTCAGTGGTGTCCCCAAGGGTCAGTGTTGGAACTACTGCTCATGATGCAATAATAACTTAGACTTGAGTGTACAGGGAATAGTTTCAAAATTTGGCGACAGCACAAAATTTGGAAATATAGAAAATAATCAAGAGGGGAGTAGCAAGGTAGACAGACTGGGGAAATGGGCATCATATGCTGGATGAAATTTAATGCAGAGAAGTGTGAAATGATTCACGTTGGTGGGAGGATTGAGGACATAAATTCTATCGTTTGACGATAGACAAATTAAAAAAAAAACATATGTGTTGGTTTACATAGAAGTTGTCAATAGATTGTGTGTCACATGTACAGAATTTAAAATAATTCTACTAAATTGCAAAATCTTCAATTGAGGCTGAATTAGAGGACAGATGATGATTGTACTTTGTCACACAGATGAAATTCAATCTCTATTTAAAAGCTGTACATCTGTCCTAATTTTGATATACTAATTTGATGTTCTCATTGTAGTTAAAAACAAAACTTACATCACTTTGAAAAGCAGAAAATTAAAGTCAGTGGAGGCCTACAGCGGCAAATTCAAAAATCCCCAAAAGCAAACATAAGGACTGTGATGCCAGGTGCTTCAAAGCAACTAACACAGCAGCTCTGTACTGCCTGCTAACTGACATGATTGCAGGATGCAACCATTGCTAATCATGCACAGCTCATCAACAGGCCCAAAGCCATGAGAAGCTGGTGCCAGTTAAAGACAGCCTGCACTACTTAAAGCCAGGCTGCACCTCTTAGCCGCACATTGTGCTGGAAGTGATTCTACAACTGATTCTGACCTGCGAAGGACAGAAGAATAGCACAGGCTGCAAGATTTTCTGACATTGTACTGGAAGCATTGATCAAAACGGTGCAGTGAGATGTCCTCCATCCACCGAGGGCTCTCCACACAATCTCTCAGAAGGATCGAGCAGCTGTGACAGTGAATGTAAGTCAAATCTCAAGGACCTGGAAGCATTGTCGCAAAAGGTTCAAGTGGCTAAGACCAGTGAATGCATTTTAAAATTACATATTCTATCAACTCTACTACTGGCCTCAGACACTGCTCAATGCACCATACCATCATCACTCAGCTAGCAACCATCTCTATCAATCATATTCCTAATCCAAGTTCCAAGTCTCATACCCACACCTCAAAACTTGCACACAATGCCAGTGATTCAATGACAACCCTATCACCTAAACAAGTTGCACTGCACTCATTGACCCACAGATCTGGAGGAAGCAGATGCTCTTTTTTATTAATTCATGTAGGCATTTATTCCCCATCCCTAATTGAGCTGAGTGATTTGGTAGGGTAGTTAAGAGTCAACCACATTGCTTAGATCTGGAGACCAGGATGGCAGGTTTCCTTCTCTGAAGGACATTAGTGAACCAGGGTTTCTATGACAATCAACAATGGTTTCATGGTCATCATTTGACTTTTAAAATCAAAATTGCTTTATTGAATTAAAATTTCACCATCTGTTGTGATGGGATTTGAGCCCAGGTTCCCCCAGAACATTGCCCTAGGTCTCTGGGTAACTAGTCCGATGACAATACCACTATGCCACCACCTCCTCAACTAGTGGTTGTAGGCACAGTTGCCTGTCCTCACTGTGATGAAGAAGATGTTTCTCACTCTCATTGGAGAGATTGCTGAGAGTGTGGTCAACAACAGGGCTGAAACAACAGATGATGATTGTATCTATGTACCTCTTCTCTCTTCCAGCAGCTTGTCCTGTCCTGTATGCATTCTCTAGCCAAGGTGTACTCCAACAGGAAAGCCTACTAGCCATGACTGGGAGCAACTGGTTTATGAAGAAGTCTTGCAGTCAGGATCAAGACATTCAGCACCTGCCACAGCACTTCCTGTAGACATAAGCAACTTAAAAATTTCTGGAAAACAGCACACATTTGTACAATTGTAGCAACCGCCAGTAGGAATAAATCACAAATAAACTGATTGTGGTTGATGGTCCCTTCAAAGCATTGGTGGGGAATCTTTCCAGTTGTTAAACATGTATTCATCTGTGCATGGTTAAGAGGGGACATTAGCTGGAGCTTTGAGCTCCAAATTTGCAGGCTAGAGTCAAATCAGCATTATATGTCATGATCATCTGCTCTGCATATTTCTGGTGAATGCTCACTGCACGCAGGCCAACATCCTCACCAGAGGTGTTTGTTCAGATGTGGTTGCCATTTTGGATCTCCAAGAATACTTGAAGAGCCCCCAAAAACAGTTTAATTTCATTTATTAGTGTCACAAGTAGGCTGACAACACTTCAATTAAGTTATTGTGAAAATTCCCTAGTCGCCACACTCTGGCACCTGTTCGGGTATACTAAGGGAGAATTTAGCATAGCCAATGCACCTAACCAACACTTCTTTTGGACTGTGGGAGGAAACCAGAGCACCCAGAGGAATCCCATGCAGACATGGGGAGAACGTGCAGATTCCACACAGTGAACCAAGCCGTGAATTGAACCTGGGCCCTTAGCACTGTAAGGCAGCAGGGCTAACCACTGTGCCACCATGCTGCCCGGGCACTGCACAATTGAATTTTAGGTTGTATGAATTTCTCTAGTCTTCTCTCTTAGATAATCGCTCAGAATTGAGGATGACTTGCTTCCACTCCGGTTCAATGGGTTCTTGAGTGACTGTGTGGAGTTTGCATGTTCTCCCCATGTCTGCGTGGGTTTCCTCCGGGTGCTCTTGTTTCCTCCCACAATCCAAAGATGTGCAGGTTAGGTGGATTGGCTGTGGTAAATGCACTGATTACGGGGATAGGGCGGGGGTGGGGGGAGTGGGCTTTCATAAGATGCTCTTCAAAGAGTCACAGATGGCGTCCTTCTACACTGTAGGTATTCTATGGTAAGTGGTGTAGTGATCTACAGATGTAAAAATGAGACTCTACAGCAGCACCACCTCCTTCCCCATTGGCTTGCAGGCCATGCCTCAATGTACGTGAAGAAAGGAGTCCTACTTTCCCATGGCCAATTTGAAAAGTATCAACCTAGATTGAAATGGCACCTTTATCATGGAAAAAATACCTCCAGGTAAGTCAGAGAGGTATCATGTGAAAGGAATGTACCTGAGACAAAAGACATCAAATGTGGAGACGTGGTTGCGTAGGTTGGCGAGTGCAGGAAGCATCTTGAGCAACGTTTCAAGGTGCAACTGTAAGTGATCTCGAGAAGTTGACATGGGCAAAACCGCAGTATGTGGATGTATCAGGCATCGGAAGCGGGAGAAATAAGCAATTCCCGGAAATGGCTGATGACTGCAAAGTTGTCATAAGAGAGGCACAGCCAGGATAAATAATATTGGTTCAAACAGAGGGATGCGGTGTCACAGCCCGCCACTCTTCCGGATTCAATACGCTGCACAGGATTTCCTGATCAGACCTCTCTCTCAATGTTACAATTCTGGGCTCGGTGAACTCGGAATGCCCGCTGATGTTGCAATTGGGCGCGGCCGCGCGGCCTGTCAATCACGGTGACGCATGAGGGGGGAGGTGTGGCCCTGGCGCCATTGATCGCTGACAAGAGCAAACCGATCAGGACCGGTTCGGGCTGGACACGGTTGCCTGGCAACCCGGCTGCCAGCTATAAAAAGGAGGCGGCGCAGGCAGAGTCGGCTTTATTCTTGTCTGCTAACGGTGGTGCAAGGTGGAGGAATAATCTTCCCTTTTTTTTAAACGCATTTCTTCGATGGGCACAGTCTTCGTAAATGTTTTTTAAGGTAAATTATTCACGTTTTATGAAGTAAAGCTGTTTACGCATGTTTTTTTAATGTACCGGTTTAAATTTGCCCGAGTGCCACGTGTTAATTCAGGTTGTTGGAGGGGAGGGGAGGGGAGGGGAGGGTGAAATCATTTTTATTTCAAGTGTTTTAAATAAAACATTTTTCAACTGGGGTGGAGAAAATTTATTTATTTTAAGTATTCGATGAAAATGGTAATTACGAGAAGAAATCTCGTATTTGGGGAAGTCCGCAGGCCGTGAGAGGGGGAAGAGAAGCGGGGGCACTGAACATGTCGGGCGCCGGTGTGAGTATGTGGCTCCCTCACTGTGCCGGCTGCGGGCCATCCGCCGGTCCTGTGCCGGTCAGCCGGCCTCCCCGCCCCTCCTCCCTCATTGGCTGGCAGCCCGTGCCTGCATGCACGTGCAGAAAGGAGTCCTGCTCTCCTATTGGCGAACTGTCGCGTCAATCAACAGAGCTCCGCCCTCCTGCCTGGGCTGAGCGGAAGGAATAGTGGAGCGAGGGGCGAGTCCAGTCAGCAGCCATTGCCCTAAAGGCATGCTGAAGTCTGTGGCCTTTGCTGAATGATGATTGGAGGGGTGGGGGGAGAAGAGAATGGAGAGGATTGTTGTAGCTTCACTTTAGAACAGTTTCTTCCCGGCTGCCATCAGACTTTTAGACCATAAGATATAGGAGCAGAATTAGGCCATTCGGCCCATTGAATCTGTTCCACCATTCAATCATGGCTGAAAAGTTTCTCTCGCATTGGTAACTGCAACACTATTCTGCACCCCTATCCTTTCCTTCTCCTCTATGTACTCTATGAACAGTGTGTTTTATCTGTATAGCTTGCAAGAAACAATATTTTTCACGTGACAATATTAAATCAATTCTGTTCTTAAGCTACTTGTGTGATGCTGCTAACACTCTGCGATTGCATTTCAGAACGAACAAGCCAGAAAGGTGTATAACGGCTACACGGAGAGCCCGAACCTTGTGTTGTACCTTCGAGGGTTTAATTCTGTTGGAAAGCCGCCTTGGCTAGCCAGCTGAGTTGTGCTTTTAAATAGATTCCATCTCTTACTTGCCCATGTAGGTATACATGCTTAAATGACAAACAAAATTTTGAATTAGACTGTTATCTTGCATCTCACAGCTTATTAATTTTTTTTCCAGTTTGTTGCATGTTGTGAATTTCTGCCCTTGTGGAACTTCTACCAATCTCAGAATGAATGACTTCAGCAATGGTGAATTTGACTTTTCCTTCCTTGAAGAAGGATTCAGCGCCAGGGACATCTTGGAAAGCAAAATAAATGAAGTTTCTCATTCTGTAAGTATTTTGTATTACTTAATTCTCATGTGATGTGCATTGAGGAATTCAACATTTTGCTTGGCAGTTTTTGTCAACCATCCTTCTGCCTTACCCTAACTTATCTGTGAACATTTTTCAACCATGCAAGCTGACCTTGCTAAATAGAATCTTTTGTTCCTTGGACTTTGGCCATGTATCCCTCCTATCAAGACTTCTGCATGAAAAGTGCTATGTAATAAGATTATATCTATCATGGAAATCTGACCTTGTACTATTAATCCTAGGATGACAAAGATGCTTTTTATGTTGCGGACTTGGGTGACATTGTCAAGAAACACATGCGGTGGCACAGGATCCTTCCTCGTGTGACTCCTTTTTATGCTGTCAAATGCAATGATGATAAAGCTGTGGTTAAAACTCTTGCTACTTTGGGTGCTGGATTTGATTGTGCTAGTAAGGTATGTTAACAGTTCGTTGTATCCTAATTTAGGCTCGCCTCTTACTTGTTGCAATGATTTTAATAGTAATTTCTTTACAGACTGAAATTCAGATGGTACAGAGTCTTGATGTTTGTGTTGACAAAATAATCTATGCTAACCCGTGCAAACAGTTGTCTCAAATCAAATATGCTGCAACACATGGGGTGCAGAAGATGACATTTGATAGTGAAGTGGAGCTGATGAAAGTAGCAAGAGGTCACCCAAGTGCAAAGTAAGTTGATGATCGAGTACAACTGAAGATTTAAATTTGTGTGCAGAATGCTAATGTAATCTCAAACCTCTTGAATATAGATTTTTGATTTTAAAGCAGATGGATGGAAATTTCAGGATCTGAATATTAATTTTGACACTTTCAATCCAAAGATATTTAAAAATGAGTCATAGAATTAGAATATAGTGTACAGTTCTGGATGCACCTCATCCTTTTTTGTTTTGTGTATCTACTAAGTGTTTTTGACTAGGCTACTCCAGAATTTTTTAATTGAGCAAGCAATGCTGTTTTATCGCTCATCTGGCAGATTTTTTTTTTGGGTCTGGCAGATCTTAATTCTGGATGTTTCCTGCACAGGTTTTCCTATTTTAGGTTGCCTGTGGTGGTCTCTATTGGATTTTGGATTCTCCTTTATACTGTTTCATTGACGCCTTTATCGACTTAACGTCAAATCCTGACGTAAAATGCATCCACCTCTTCCTCTGTCCTAGGCTGGTTCTGCGCATTGCTGCTGATGATTCCAAGGCTATCTGCCGCCTGAGTGTTAAGTTTGGAGCAACACTTAAGACTAGTAGGCTTCTCCTTGAACGCGCCAAAGAGCTGGATATTGACATTATTGGCGTAAGGTAGATTTGCCATTGTTATCTTTGAATTATACTGATGGCTTGTGTTAGAATGCAAAACTGTTATGGTTTGACTGTAATTATGACAAGTTTTGGCTTTTGATGTGATGCAAAAAAAAGTTACAGCTTAGAAGGGGGCCATCTGGCCTGTTTGAGCTAACACTCTACAAGAGCCTGATAAGTCTGACTCGCCTGTCCTTTTCCTGTTGCCCTGATTTTTTTTTCCCCCCACATTGAATAATTATCCAATTCCCTTCCAAAGCCATAATTGCGTTTGCCTCCACCAGATTTGCAGACCCAAGCCACCCTGCATTTGTCTCCTTTGATCTTGCCACCTAAAGTCCTCCATCCCCTTCTGCTAGCGGGGCAGTTCCTTACTGTCTATTTATAATCCCTGAATGCTTATTCACTCTATCCTTGTAACTGAAGTCTCTTGTCTCTGGAACCATTCTCTAATCTTTCCTGCATCCTCTTTAATGTCTTTCCATCCTTACCAAGTGTGGTGCCCAAAATTGGACATTACTTCAGTTGAGGCTCAAATGCTTATGGTTCACAATAGCTTCCAGCATTCAATATGCCTTGCTAACCACTTCCTTAACCTGCCCTGCCACCTATACTCCCCCAAGATTCTCTTGTTCCTGTACCTACTTTAAAATTGATCCTTTATTGTATATTGATTTTCCTCATTCTTTCCTGGCAAAATAGATCACTTTGCAATTCTCTCTGCATTACCTTCAAGTGCCATTCCATCAGCCTATGTCCTCTTGAAATCATCTTGCTATCTGCTCACAAACTGTTGTGGTGTCAAATCCTGTGTGCCAATTGTTTGACACCTTCATAAGACTGGTATTTTTAAGTTGGGTTCAAAGCTCTTTAAAACAGACAATTTGCTACATTATATTACTATGGATCAAGACATGGAATTGCTATTGCATTATTGCAGCCCCTCCCTGCTACTGTCCAGTTAAGGTTGGATGAGTGGAAAGTACTAAGTACACCTGGATTTAAAAACACTCCTGTAGCTCATTGGTTGAAATCTATTGGCTTTATTAGGTATTGACTTGTATGGACTAATTTTTGTCTCTCTTGTGAAAGCTTTCATGTGGGAAGTGGTTGTACAGATGCCCAAACATATGCCCAGGCTATTGCAGATGCTCGTTTTGTTTTTGATATGGGTGTAAGTATTTTGGTTTCAACAGTTTTTATATATTGTCACTTTGACGATTATGTGGTTGATTATTTTGGACTTGTTGGCCATTCATGTCTTGTATCCTGTTTGCTTTTAGATGGAGTACGGTTTCAACATGTACTTGCTTGATATTGGTGGTGGTTTTCCTGGTTCAGAAGACACCAAGCTCAAATTTGAAGAGGTGAAAAGTGTTGCTACTTAGTTTCAAGTAAATTTATTTACCTGAACATGGAATGATTTATTTACCTGAATGTGATTAACTCTAAATAATTTTAGATTGCAGCTGTCATCAATCCTGCATTGGATAAATACTTCCCCACTGATTCTGGAGTTCAAGTCATCGCTGAGCCTGGTCGGTTCTATGTGGCATCTGCTTACACACTGTCTGTGAATATCATTGCTAAGAAGGCAATGTTCAATGAACAGAATAGCTCTGATGGTAGGTATATCAATGGTGGCCTAACTATTTTGTTATGTAGTTTATTCCAGGAGTTAGTTGTTTGCTCATCTAAAACATGAGCAAGTTCCTCCTGGCGAGATGTCGAGACTGCCTGTTAGTCTTGGTGATTAAGCTATTTATAAAATATGACACCTGTTTTTCTGCAGTTAACACTTTTGTTGTAGATCTTTATCACAGTACTTTGTACTGCACATCCATTCTAACCACAAACTGACCGCAATCTATACTTGTTGCTTATTTAGTATTTTCTGTAGTTTGAAATATACGAGACTATCCACTTCAGTAGCAATTGTAGGAAGGCATGTTTATTATTTGAATGGGTGCAGATTGAGAGGTGGATACTCTGAGACCTTGGGTGTCAAGAATCAGTCGTTGAAAATAAGGGCGCTGATTCAGTAGGCAGTAAAGAAGGCAAATGATATGTTGGGCTTCATAGCAAGAGAATTTGAGTATTGCAAGAGAGATGTTTTATTGCAATTGTTGGTGAGGTCGCACCTGGAGTATATGTGCAATTTTGGTGTCCTCCTTGCTAAGGTTTACCAGGCTGATTTCTGGGATAGCAGGTGGATTATATTCATTGGAGTTTAGAAGAGTGAGAGGGATCTCAAATTTTTAAAATTCTAACAGGATTAGACTGGGTAGATTCAGAAATGTTCCCGGTGGTGGGGGGAGTCCAGGACTAGGAGTCGTCTGAGAAGGAGTTAAACCTTTTAGGACTAAAGTGAGCAGAAATTTCTTCACCCAGAATGGTGAATTTGGAATTCGCTACCACAAAGTAGTTGAGGCCTAAATGTTGTGTGATTGCGAGAAGAAATTAGATATAGTGGATCAAGGGATATCGGGGGGGGGGTGGTGGTGGAGAAAGAAATTAGATCAGGATATTGAATTTGATCAAAATGAATGGCAGAGCAGGCTACTCCTGCTTCTATTTATGAAACCTAGTTGGTGGATTTGTTTAAAACTGGTAAATTTCTTCTTGCATTGTTGATGTTCAAACAAAAGCTAACACTTTTATTTCTGGATTGCTTGAAATTTTGGTAGCAATCCAATTATTGCATGTGGCTAATAGGTATAACATCTTGTTTTAAAGATGAGGATGATAGTGAAAACGACATGACCCTCATGTACTATGTAAATGATGGTGTTTATGGATCATTCAACTGCATACTATATGATCATGCTCATGTAATGCCAGTTCTGGTCAAGGTAAGACCTTTTTGTTACTCTTACATTTTTTTTCATAATTCATGTAAAATGTATCTATTAAGTGACATAATTTTTCTTTTAGAAACAGAAGTCTGATGAGAGGCTGTACTTGACCAGTATTTGGGGTCCAACTTGTGATGGGCTTGATCGTATTGTCGAACGTTGTAATATGCCGGAGCTGCAGGTTGGAGATTGGATGGTGTTTGAGAATATGGGAGCTTACACTGTTGCTGCTGCTTCAACATTCAATGGATTTCAAAGACCTCAGATCTTTTATGTTATGTCAAGACCAGCCTGGTACAGTAGTTCATAGTTGAGACCATGTTTTTGCACTATTCAAATTGTCTAGCTTAAATTGGTTTTCCCATTTTAGCATGTACTGATTTAATACTTGTCATCTTTTTCGAAGAAGGCAGTGGTTTATTTTGGAGGGGAAAAAAACCCTCCCAGAATTTGACTTCAAATCTCTGGAAGTAACAATGATAGCTGGATTACCGGGGGGGGGGGCACAGTGGTTAGCACTGCTACCTCACAGCACCAGGGACTCGGGTTCAATTCCAGCTTCGGGTCACTGTCTGTCACATTCTCCTTGTGTCTGCGTGAGTTTCCTCTGGGTGCTCAGGATTGTTAGAGGAAACCAAAGATCTGCGGGTTAGGTTGATTGGGCAATTTAGCATGGCCTTAGTGTCAGGGTGACTAACAAGGTAGATATGTGGGGTTACGGGGATAGGGCCTGGGTGGGATTGTTGTCAGTGCAAGTTCGATGGGCCAACTGGCCTCCTTCTGCACTGTAGGAATTCTATGATTATGAATTTGCTGTATTACTATTAAAGCACCGACTAAAATTTCTGGTTGAAGTCATCTGTCTTCACACAATGCATTTTCCTGTCTAAATTTGAGACTATTTTTCATGTAATGTCAGTAGTTAGTTGAAATCATCATAACCTATAACTTTTTATTCTCCTAGGCAATTAATGCAACAGATCAAGGAAGGTGGCTTTCCATCCCAAGCGGAGGATCGTGCTGCTAATACTTTACTGGCATCCTGTGCCTGGGAAAGTGGAATGGAGCTTCTTTGTTCTTCTTCTTGCTCTTCAGCAAGAGTTAATGTCTAAACTGTTATAGAACTCTTAACTGACCAGTTGGCAATCTTGGCTGAACTAGGCAGTTTGAGTAATAGTAAATGGCTGCCTTTTGGGACCAGTAACTGATGCTTGAGTGCTTGAAATTTATGAAATATTGTGGATTAGTTTATGTATGCAACAAAATGGTTGACTAGGAGATGGGATACAATCTGATGTGTTCCTATGGAAACTTGTTTACACTTTTATAACTTTTTTGTATTTTTATTTGAGCTTGAAATAAAAGATAAAACTTTGAGTTTCATTTTATTTTTACTTCAATCATTAGCAATGGGGCGTTATCACATTTAGAAGTCCATTCTGAAATCTTGACTCTTGCTGAATGACAAAGCAGGCTTGAAGGATCAAATTATCTATTTTATTTGTGTTCTTGCCCAAGCATTTTTTTGTTTATAACCCATCAACACCACAATAAACTCATGACATTTGGAGTTGAACAGCATGAAAAGAGGTCTACCAACCATCAAACATCTATTCTAATCCCATTTTCCAGTACTTGGTCTGTAGCCTTGCATGCTATGATGTTTTGAATTCTCATCTAAATACTGTTTGTTTCGGGTTCCTGCCTCCCACCACCCTAAAGGCAGTGTGTTCCAGATTCCCACCACCCTATGGGTCTGAAATCCCCACTAAATCTCCTGCCCCTTACCTTAAATGTATGCCCCCCTCTCCCTCAATTTTGTACACTTTTGATCAGGTCCCCCCTCAGACTTGGCTAAAGAATTGTTTCCTCCGCCTCTTCATAGCTGAAATGCTCAAGTCGAGGAAACACTCTGGTGCAATTGCATCCTTCCTGTAGTGTGGCGACCAGAACTCTACACTAGCTGGCCTAATGAGCATTTTTTATTAAAAGCTCAATTTTTTTGCTCTTGCATTCTTTGCCTCAGCTAATAAAGGCAGTATCTTATGCTTAACAACCTTATCAAACTGTCCTGCTGCTTTCAGGGATCTATGGACATGCACCTTCAAGCATCCTCTGTATTTCCTAGTGTACTACTGTTCATTGTATATTCCCTTGCCTTGTTAGTCTCTCCCCACCATAATGCATCACATCCCAATTTTCAGTTTAATGAATAGATGTAATTTCCATACCTACTTGTGCACCTTTTCCATAGTTACCACTTCCCTATTGTAAGGGAGCATAAGAAGTAAAAGTTACCTGACAGCAAAAAGTCCAGGAGAAGTTGTAGTTTCCCACCAAAACTGCAAAAACATGAAAAGCAGAAAAACATCAGCTGTGGAAGTTTTTAAAAACTGATGGCCTTAAAGCAGGAATGCAATTAAAGTTGTACAACATTTAATGCAATTACTGCAAAAAGGAACAGGTCAGTTCTCTGAAAACATAAAGCATACAAAGGGTGAGATTGCTATCAAATGTCAGAATGGAATGATGAATTCAGCATGGAAGAAACTCGAATGGATTGTGAAAACCAATGCATTGGAAGAAAGTACGCTCAGGCCCAAGCAGAAGATTGATGCAGAAGATGGAAGGAAGAGATTGGTTAAATGAAGTCACTCAGCTGAGGAGATACGCTAAAGAGAACTCGACAAAGCAGCAATTCAGGCAGAGAGGGAAACCGATTACATGCCACAACAAGATTGCTGAAATGGTTACAATAGAAATGCACAAGAACTAATATAACATGATCAATGCAAAACATGAGGAATAGAAATGCTAGGTGGAGAAGAAACTTTATCACATGAGCTAAGTACCAGAAATAGAGTACCATGGACATTTCCTTCACAAGTGAAAAATAGTGATTGTACAAGATTACACAAGATGTTTTGTGTTATATTGTGATGATGGTACCTTCAGGTACTGTAGAGTAAGGTGCTTGATAGAGAAAAGGATCAATGAAAGATTGACACTATCCACAGAATAAAGTATGTCATCCTTGGTCAGCGCAGAATCGAGGACAGAACACGGAAAGCAGCAAGCCTGTATGGAAGAATTCCATGCAAGACTGTGCATGGTTGAAACTTTCTAGAAGTGTTATATTAAATGCCAGCCTCAAGATCTCATCATTGAACAATTGCTACGTCGATTTACAAATGTCTAACTTGTGTGTATAATGTTTATTTATAATGTGGGTTTGAGTAAATCGATTTTGAAGATTGTATAAGAGGTTAAAGGGGGAGGGATGTTGTATATGTCTGTCTCTAAGCAGAAGTGAATCACCTGACTTGAGGGACCAATGGAAACTGGAGAGTGAATGATCACACCAGAAGATTGAGTTCTCTCCCAGGCAGAATCATCTAGAAACCATGTTGTAAACTGACGTTCTGCACCAGGGCATCCTAGAGCTCCAACCGTCCTGTACCTCAGTATTGCTTATCAATAATACCTTTTCTCCTAATAAAGTCTGAAATGGCTTGACGGGATGGGATAAATTTTGATGACGTAGCTTACCTGTGAGTAACATAACAACTCGTGTTTCATTGTAGCTGAGTTTCTGTGTGGGTGACTAGTGCGGAGTTCTCTGATCAAGAATGCTATATTTTTGTCATCATCTCCAGGACAGATTGTAGAGCTTGCTGTCTGCATGAGTATGCAGGTAAACTCCTTCCTGATCTGCAGGGAAGGCATAGGTCAGGAGCACAGAGAAGAAAATACCAAACAAAGTGAGTACTTGGTCACATCCCTGTTGCACTCCATTCATCAACCTGAAGGTGTCGGAAGCATCAAACTGTACAGCACTTTACTTGTTGTCATGAGACTAAGGAGCTTTGGTGGATAGCCAAATTGTCCCTCTGGATATCCTCGGTCTGTAAGTTGATGTGAAACAAAGCCAGCAGAATCTTGCTAAAGGGTGGAAGGGGTGGGGAGCCACAAATGGACAGAATGGCAGTAAATATAACGATTCATGTGGTGAATAAGAGCATTAAAATATATACCCATGTTTTCAGAACAGCTGCCTGTGGTTTCTAGGGATGGGCGATAAATGCTAGGCAGCCAGCAACACCCATGTCCCAGGAATGAATGAAAAAAAGCTCCTGTTTACCCTGAAACACTATGTGGAAAATTCCGCTGATGAGTGAAACCATTCTCTGATAACTGATTTATTGTCCCATAACTGATACTGTATTCAGAATGGAATTACTATAAAAGTATTGAAACAGTCGGATTGAGAAATATCAAAGCAAAATTATCACAGATGCCAGAAACCTGAAATAAAAATGGAAAATGCAGTAGGTCTGACAGTAAATATGGAGATAGAAACCGAGTTAATGTTTAATCAGAACATGAGTAACGTCAGTTATATGTAAATATATAAATATTAAGTAGAAGCACATTAACAAAAGTAAACAAGAAACAGAAAGGTAGGTAGACAGCAATAAGTGTTCAGGTACTATTAGGGAATTACTGTTACTGTTAGCAATCGTATAATAATTCACAGCAAAAAATATCCCATGTAATTAAATGCACAGATCCACAGCACACATTTAAACTGCTCAAAAGTACAAACAAAAGATTTATTTTAGATAAAAACTGAGCACAGACAATAAGTGCAGTTGAGACAGTGTATTTCATACAGCTCCATAACTGATCATTTCAAAACTAAGCATCAATAATTATTCCTCAAAGACACCGTGGGCATGAAGCATCTCAATGTCCCAATACTCAAATAGGCAGCCATGAAGAAATGTCTCTTAGAGAAACTGAGAAATCTTTGTACAGTGAGAATGAAGACTCACTGTATTGAGGGTGATTGTACTCCACTGCTCTGGTGGCCCTTGCCCTAACTCACATAGACATCAAGATTGGTTTGGTGAAAACAATTGAAAGCAAATAATCCCGAAACTGGGAGGAGAAACATCATCTTTACAGTGTTTTCTTCAATGACACCATTATTCAAGCACAATGCTTCCCGAAACATCTGCAGAACTGTCCAAAGAAAGTTCAGGTGAAAGACACTCAGCTGAATCAGAAAGCAGATGAACTTCAGTCATATGTAGACCACAGTGACTGGAATAGATTCCACAACGTTCTGAAATGTCTCCATGCGCCCCAGTCTATTGGGTCTTTGCCAGTCCTCTGCCGACAGGTCAACACTGCTCACAGATAAAGACAAATTCTAGAAAGATGGGCAGATCAATTTAACCATATCATCAATCAGCCTTCACTGATCAGTAAAGAAGCAATCAATAGGCTGCCACAGGTTGCCATCAACTAATATATTGATGACCCTCCCATGCTGTCAGAAATGAGAACACATTCAAACCCTGTCTAGTGGCAAAACTCCAGGAGCTGATACCACCCCACCTGAAGTCTACAAGGATGGAGGTCAATGCCTGGTCAAGAAGTTGATTTTGATTTGATTTGATTTACTATTGTCACATGTATTAACATACAGTGAAAAGTATTGTTTCTTGCGCACTGTACAGACAAAACATACTGTTCATAGAGAAGGAAACGAGAGAGTGCAGAATATAGTGTTATAGTCATAGCTAGGGTGTAGAGAAAGATCAACTTAATGCAAGGTAAGTCCATTCAAAAGTCTGACAGCAGCAGGGAAGAAGCTGTCCTTGAGTTCATTGGACTCTTTCAGAATATGTGGGAGTAAGGTATAATGCTGCAAAAATACAAGGATGCCTCCGATGTCCACCTGTATAAGGAGAAAGGAATTAACCAATCATAGAAAAATCTCTTCTCTCCATTGCCAGCAAAATCTTTGCCAGAATCTTTCTGGCCATTTAGTGTGACATCTCGATCAGGATCTGCTGCGAGAGAGTCAGTGCAGCTTCAGGAAAAGTCGAGGACCAGTGATGTGAAATTTGCAATTAGGAAGCTCCACAATGCCAAGAAAAGAACATGGACCTCTACACCACATTTAGTGACCTGACCAAAGCCTTTGACACAGTCGGCTGTGAGGGCCTTTAGAAGACAATGGACAAATTTGATTTCCCTGAGAAACACATCACAATTGTTTGACAGTTTTGTGAAGACATGCTTGTGGGTCTCCTGGATGATAGTGATCTTCTGACCATTCCAGTTAGCAATGGAGTTAAATAGGACTGTGTGTTAGCACCAACCTTCTGCAGCCATGCTCCCCAATGCCTTCCATGAAGGTGATCCCGGCATCAAAATTACATACATGGGAAGCTGCTGAATCTGAGACAACTCGAAGCAAAGACCAAGGTCTGAAAGGACAAAGTTTGAGATTTCCAATCTATCGATGACAGTGCACTGCTTCTGGTTTAGTGCTGGATATGGACTGTAGCATGGATTCGTTCTCCAATGCATATGAATACTGTGACCTTACAATCAGCACAAAGAATACTGAAGTAACAAACCAGCCTACTCCAGGAAAATTCTATCTCAACCCATGGTTTCAGTCCATGATCAGAACCTGTCAGCAGTGGATAAGTTCACTTATCTCATCAGCGCATTCCCTCAAGCTGTCTATATTGGCAGGACATTTGCAAGAATTGCCAAAGCAAGTGTAGCTCTCAACAGACTTCAAATATGAGTCTGGGTGTGAAGGGGAGTAAGTCTGCCTACTAAATTCGAAGGTTTTGGATCAATAGTCCTGCCCACTCTGCAAGACTTGAGCTGTGTACCAGCATCATGCCAAGAGGCTCAATCACTTTCACTTGAGCTTCCTTAGGAAATTTCTGAAGATTAGACGACAAGACAAAAATACCAGACACTGACCCAAGCTGGCACACCGAGCATCCACACCATACTGAGACAGTCACAACTGAGTTGGGTTTGTAATGTACCCAGGCTGCCTGACACTCATTGCTGAGGAGAGCCTGAGTCTGGGGTGCCCACTCATGGTGGTCAAAGGAAGGACACCCTGAAGGCTTCATTTCAGAATTTTAACATTAATCGAGTCCTGAAACTCGCCCAGGACCACTGCGTCCAGTGCAACTAAATAGTAAATGGTCTGGCCTCCTTCAAAATCAAGCACATATTTAAAGCAGACAGAAAACACAAGTAGAGAAAATCACGAGCCAGAAATTGGTCCAAATCTCATTGGTCTGCAGTATGCTGTCCTATTTGCAGTGCAGTCTTCAGAGTGCAGATCAGCCTTGGCAATCATTTATGTAACTATCAGCCCCTTATTAAAAAAATACCAGATGATGAACATGGTCATCTTTGACTTGAACTATGAACAAAGAAATGGACTTGAACACATGCTTCCAACTCAGAGTCTTAGGGCATGGAAGGAGGAGGATGAAACAGAGCAGTTGTAGTATATTGCAAAATCTGACTGTTTTGTTATACTGCCCCTTTGTTGGGGAGGTGTAAATAACGTTGGTTCAACAAAGGCTGCCTGCAGCTGAGTATGTGTTCCGTTCCTCAGTGAAATACACAAGGGAAAGTTGGTGATGAGGCTGGAGGGGAATTTTCTTTCACATTTCATTTGAGAAAGAAAGAACTGAAGAACACCGACACATTTCAGAACTCCGAAAGTTGATTTTGTGCACATTGTGTACAGGCTCACAGTGAGTCAGCACTGTATGTTATGGAAAAATTGAACTGAAAACATTTTTGAGGACAATGGAGGAATTCAACTCAAAGAAAGAGAACTGGTGTAATTACACATGAACATTGAAAGCAAATAAAATGGGAGATGAAGATAAAGCAAGTGTTTATTTCACCATGATAGGAATTAATGCTTTTGAAGTGGTGTCTAACCAATGTAACCCACAAGACCCCAGTATCATAGACTATTCCGAAATTAATGAGATTCTGAACTCGTTTTTATGATATGAATCAGAATGAATCCACAGAATCCCTACAGTGCAGAAGGAGGCCATTCGGTCCATCAAGCCTGCACCTACAAGAATCCCACCCAGGCCCTATCCCCGTAATCCCCCCCTATTAGTCCTCCTGACACTAAGGGACAATTTAACATGGCCAATCCACCTAACCTACACATCTTTGGAATGTGGGAGGAAACCAGAGCACCCGAAGGAAACCCACGCAGACACGGGAAGAACGTGCAGACTCCGCACAGACAGTGACCCAAGCTGGGAATTGAACCCGGGTCCCTGGTACTGTGAGGCAGCAGTGCTAACCACTGTGCCACCGTGCCGCCCAATGGGATTGCACTGAGAGTTGTATTCAGCGAAAAGAAGCTGTTGCCAAGTGAGATTGTTGCAGATTACATTATTGAATTAAAGAAACATTCTCATCACTGTGGATGTGGTGTGAACTTAGAAATCAACCCTAAGGACATGTTTGTAGGAGGCCTAAATAACAATACCCAGCATACCAAGGTCACCTCCTTGCAGAATGATATCATCCTTGAGGACAACAGATGACTGGGTTTTCCCCAGAGATCTCATTGTGCATTCACAATGAGAGTCCTAATTAGGGTCAAAAGAGCCAAGATCTAGGATGTACAGTCAGGCTTCTGGTACTTGGCCTCCAGTGCCCTTGACAACAACTATTGATTTCTGATCCTTGCCCTTATGCCATGGCTGCAAACATGGTGGCTTGAATGCTGTGGTCAGTGCACTGACAACATGAAGGCTTGTAGGGTCCATGCTGCCTCTACTCAACAGACAGGGTCATTGTTGTTTGTCGCAACATCCATTCTGACATGCCTCTCTTAGGATCAGATGACAAATGAGACCATATTCACTGCAGCATATAAAAATAATGTTAAATGGCCCCTCACCGATTTGATTTTTTTTGCTGGTCTTCAAAATATGTAATTCGCAGGTGAGATCAAAAATGGTGCCGCTGACTTATATCCATGAGACCAGCTTCCAACCTCACTCTAGAACCCACCAAATTCCTCCATCGTCCTTTATTCTCATCGCCTCTTAATTCCCCTTACTCCTGTCATTATCCAACCTCTCCTGTTACTGTACACCCCATAATTTTTTAAACTTAGTTCAAAGGATGTGAGCATCACTGGCTAGGCTAGCATTCATTGCCCATCCCTAATTACGCTTCTGAAGGTGATGGTGAGCTGCCTTCTTCAACCACTACAGTCTCTGTGGTGTAGGTACACCTTCAATGCTGTTAGGGAGGAAGTTCCAGGACTTTGACCTAGCGACAATGAAGGAACAGCAATCTATTTCCAAGTCAGTGGCTCCTCCAGATGATGGTTTTCCCATGTCTGTGCTGCTCTTGTCCTTCTAGATGGTAGTGGTCCTGGGCTTGGAAGGTGTTGTCTAAGGAGCCTTGGTGAAATCCTCTAATAAGAACATAAGAACATAAGAAATAGGAGCAGGAGTAGGCCATCTAGCCCCTCGAGCCTGCCCCGCCATTCAATAAGATCATGGCTGATCTGACGTGGATCAGTACCACTTACCCGCCTGATCCCCATAACCCTTAATTCCCTTACCGATCAGGAATCCATCCATCCGCGCTTTAAACATATTCAGCGAGGTAGCCTCCACCACCTCAGTGGGCAGAGAATTCCAGAGATTCACCACCCTCTGGGAGAAGAAGTTCCTCCTCAACTCTGTCTTAAACCGACCCCCCTTTATTTTGAGGCTGTGTCCTCTAGTTTTAACTTCCTTACTAAGTGGAAAGAATCTCTCCGCCTCCACCCTATCCAGCCCCCGCATTATCTTATAAGTCTCCATAAGATCCCCCCTCATCCTTCTAAACTCCAACGAGTACAAACCCAATCTCCTCAGCCTCTCCTCATAATCCAAACCCCTCATCTCCGGTATCAACCTGGTGAACCTTCTCTGCACTCCCTCCAATGCCAATATATCCTTCCTCATATAAGGGGACCAATACTGCACACAGTATTCCAGCTGCGGCCTCACCAATGCCCTGTACAGGTGCATCAAGACATCCCTGCTTTTATATTCTATCCCCTTCGCAATATAGGCCAACATCCCATTTGCCTTCTTGATCACCTGTTGTACCTGCAGACTGGGCTTTTGCGTCTCATGCACAAGGACCCCCAGGTCCCTTTGCACGGTAGCATGTTTTAATTTGTTTCCATTGAGATAGTAATCCCATTTGTTATTATTTCCTCCAAAGTGTATAACCTCGCATTTATCAACGTTATACTCCATTTGCCATATCCTCGCCCACTTACTCAGCCTGTCCAAATCTCTCTGCAGATCTTCTCCGTCCTCCACACGATTCACTTTTCCACTTATCTTTGTGTCGTCTGCAAACTTCGTTACCCTACACTCCGTCCCCTCCTCCAGATCATCTATATAAATGGTAAATAGTTGCGGCCCGAGTACCGATCCCTGCGGCACGCCACTAGTTACCTTCCTCCAACCGGAAAAACACCCATTTATTCCGACTCTTTGCTTCCTGTCGGATAGCCAGTCCCCAATCCACTTTAACACACTACCCCCAACTCCGTGTGCCCTAATCTTCTTCAGTAGCCTTTTATGGGGCACCTTATCAAACGCCTTTTGGAAATCCAAAAACACCGCATCCACCGGTTCTCCTCCATCAACCGCCCTAGTCACATCTTCATAAAAATCCAACATGTTCGTCAAGCACGACTTTCCCCTCATGAATCCATGCTGCGTCTGATTGATCGAACCATTTCTATCCAGATGCCCTGCTATCTCCTCTTTAATAATGGATTCCAGCATTTTCCCTACTACAGACGTTAAGCTGACCGGCCTATAGTTACCCGCCTTTTGTCTCCTTCCTTTTTTAAACAGCGGCGTAACATTAGCCGTTTTCCAATCAACCGGCACTACCCCAGAATGCAACGAGTTTTGATAAATAATCACGAACGCATCCACTATTACCTCTGACATTTCTTTCAATACCCTGGGATGCATTCCATCCGGACCCGGGGACTTGTCCACCTTCAGTCCCATTAGTCTACCCAGCACTGCCTCTCTGGTTACATTAATTGTATTAAGTATTTCTCCTGCTGCCAACCCTCTATCGTTAATATTTGGCAAACTATTTGTGTCCTCCACCGTGAAGACCGACACAAAAAACTTATTTAAAGACTCAGCCATATCCTCATTTCCCACTATTAACTCCCCCCTCTCGTCCTCCAAGGGTCCAACATTCACTCTGGCCACTCTATTCCTTTTTATATATTTATAAAAACTTTTACTATCATTTTTTATATTAATTGCTAGCCTAGCTTCATAGTCTATCCTTCCTTTCTTTATCGCTTTCTTAGTCTCTCTTTGTTGTTTCTTAAATTTTTCCCAATCACTTGTTTCTCCACTATTTTTGGCCACTCTGTACGCAGCTGTTTTTATTTTAATACTCTCCTTTATTTCCTTCGTTATCCACGGCTGGTTCTCCCTTTTCTTACAATCCTTGTTTTTTGCTGGAATATATTTTTGCTGAGAACTGAAAAGGATCTCCTTAAAAATCCTCCACTGTTCCTCAGTTATCCTACCTGCCAGCCTGCTCTCCCAGTCTACCTTAGCCAATTCATCCCTCATCCTATCATATTTCCCTCTGTTCAAACAGAGGACACTGGTTTGGGACCAAACTTTCTCCTCTTCCATCTGAATCAGAAATTCGACCATATTGTGGTCACTAGACCCAAGAGGGTCCTTCACAATAAGATCCTTAATTCTACCTACCTCGTTACACAATACCAGATCCAAAATAGCTCGTTCCCTCGTCGGTTCCGTAACATGCTGTTCAAGGAAACTATCCCGACAGCATTCTAAGAACTCTTCCTCCATTCCACCCTTACCGACTTGAGTCTGCCAGTCAATGTGCATGTTGAAGTCCCCCATGATTATTGCCGTTCCGTTTTTACACGCATCCCTTATCTGCTTGTTTATAGCCCTCCCCACCTCAACATTATTATTTGGGGGCCTATATACCACACCTACTAGTGTCTTTCTCCCTCTACTATTCCTCATCTCTACCCATAACGATTCCACGTTTTGTTCCTCAGAGCCTATGTCATCCCTCAGTACTACCCTGATATTATCTCTTATTAATAGCGCGACCCCACCACCTTTTCCTTCCTGTCTATTCTTCCTAAACGCCTGATACCCCTGGATATTCATCTCCCAGTCCTGGTCACCTTTCAGCCACGTTTCTGTAATGGCCACTAGATCGTACCCACTCGTGCTGATTTGCACCATCAACTCATATACCTTGTTCCGAATGCTTCGTGCATTCAGGCAAAGTGTCCTTATTCCAGCTTTTATCTGGACCCGCTTTGATGAGTCGCGAACACCCTCTCCCTCTACTCCCTTATCTAAATTACCGCCTTCATTCACTTGCACCCTCTCCTCTACCATTAATTTTGTAATTCCCCTTACCCCTGCATCCTCCACCCCATCAATTAGTTCCTTGATCCTAGTCAACTCTTCTAGCTCCCCTCCCCCCAACCTATCTAGTTTAAATTCTCCCCAGTAACTTTAGCCAACCTACCGGCCAGGATATTGGTCCCCGTGTGATTCAAGTTCCACCCGTTTTTTGTATACAGATCACCCCTGCCCCTAAAGAGGTCCCAATGGTCCAGGAACCTGAATCCCTGCCCCCTGCACCAGTCCCTCAGCCACACATTCATCCTCCACCTCACTCCATTCCTGCCCTCACCTTCCCGTGGCACAGGCAGTAATCCTGAGATTACTACCTTTGCTTTCCTCTTTCTCAGCTGTCTCCCTAATTCCCTGTACTCCCTTTTCATGACCCCTTCTCCCTTCCTACCCACATCAGCGGTACCAATATGTACCGCTACCTCAGGCTTCTCTTCCTCCCACCTCAGGATTTCCGGGACGCGACTAGCGACATCCTGGATCCCGGCCCCAGGGAGGCAGACCACCATGCGAGAATCCCGCCTACCTCCGCAGAAACGCCTGTCTGTCCCCTTCACCATCGAGTCCCCGATTAATACCGCCTTCCTCCTCTTTTCCTTAGCCCTCTGAGTTACAGGGCTGGACTCCACTGCGGAGACACGGCCACTGCTGCTTCCCCCAGGCGGGCTGTCCCCCCCAGCAGTACTCAAGCAGGAGTATTTGTTGTGCAGGGGCAAATCCACTGGGGTGCTCTCAACCACCCTAGCCTTACCCTTCCTGGCCATCACCCACTTGGCCTCCTCCCGTTGCCCTGGTGTGACCACCTGATGATAGCTCTTGTCTATCACCTCCTCATTCTCCCTCATCAGCCTAAGATCCTCGAGCTGCAGTTCCAGCTCCCTAACACGGTCCCTCAGGAACCGCAGCTCGACACACCCCTCACAGATGTGGATGTCCGGGAGGCCAGATGCCTCCAGGACCTCCCACATCCTACACTGGGAACAACACACTGGTTTCACACTCATACTGGACACTTTATGTCAAGTAAGACAGTGAAAAGTTAATAAGAGTGTAAGGAAACAAAAAAATAAATAATTAATTAAAGTCAGAAAACCCACTCTCTTACCCTCAGCCTGCTCCTGGGAACAAATCCCTGATATTAACAACTGATATTAAACCCAAACAACTGAGATTAAACCCAAACAACTGAGATTAAACCCAAACAACTGAGATTAAACCCAAACAACTGATATTAAACCCAAACAACTGAGATTAAACCCAAACAACTGATATTAAACCCAGAACAACTGAGATTAAACCCAGAACAACTGAGATTAAACCCAGAACAACTGATATTAAACCCAAACAACTGAGATTAAACCCAAAACAACTGAGATTAAACCTAAACAACTGATATTAAACCCAAACAACTGATACTAAATCCAAACAACTGATATTAAACCCAAACAACTGAGATTAAACCCAAACAACTGGGATTAAACCCAAACAACTGATACTAAATCCAAACAACTGATATTAAACCCAAACAACTGAGATTAAACCCAAACAACTGGGATTAAACCCAAACAACTGATACTAAATCCAAACAACTGATATTAA
The DNA here is from genome assembly GCF_964213995.1 of Mustelus asterias. Taxonomy (NCBI): domain Eukaryota; kingdom Metazoa; phylum Chordata; class Chondrichthyes; order Carcharhiniformes; family Triakidae; genus Mustelus; species Mustelus asterias. The sequence goes on from NC_135805.1 coordinate 105,208,389, forward strand.
ATCCAAACAACTGAGATTAAACCCAAACAACTGAGATTAAACCCAAACAACTGATACTAAATCCAAACAACTGAGATTAAACCCAAACAACTGAGATTAAACCCAAACAACTGATACTAAATCCAAACAACTGAGATTAAACCCAAACAACTGAGATTAAACCCAAACAACTGAGAATAAATCCAAACAACTGATATTAAACCCAAACAACTGAGATTAAACCCAAACAACTGATACTAAATCCAAACAACTGAGATTAAACCCAAACAACTGAGATTAAACCCAAACAACTGAGAATAAATCCAAACAACTGATATTAAATCCAAACAACTGAGATTAAACCCAAACAACTAATGCCACACAGTAAGACAGCGTGAAGAAGTCTGGAGCATATGCTTCACATACTTGAATGAATTCAGAGCAAAACTATTCACAAATGGAGAAAGATGCATTAATGATCATATATGGTGTTACTAAGTTCCACAAATACTTGTACAGGAAGAAGTTCACTTAATTAATTGGCCACCAAGCCCTTACAATGATGTTTGATTCAAAGAAGGGAGTACCATCCCTGGTGGCAGCACGGTTTCAGAGATGAACATTGAATTTGATGTTCCATTCGTATATTAAATATCCTAATCATGCAAATCTGGACAGTCTTTCAAGATTTCCTGTTAAGATGGTTAATTTCTAGCCACTGAGTTATCTGAGAATCACTTTGGGGCGGCATGGTGACACAATGGTTAGCACTGCTGCCTCACAGTGGCAGGGACCTGGGTTCGATTCCGGCCTCGGTCACTGCCTGTGTGAAGTTTGCACATTCTCTCCGTGTCTGCATGGGTTTCCTCCGGGTGCTCCGGTTTCCTCCCACAATCCAGAGATGTGCGGGTTAGGTTGATTGGCCATGATAAATTGACCCTAGTGTCAGGGGATTAGCAGGGTAAATATGTGGGGTTATGGGAGTTGGGCCTGGGTGTGATTGTGGTTGGTGCAGACTCGATGGGCCGAATGGTCTCCTCCTGCACTGTAGGGATTCTATGATCCTATGATGATCCAGTGTCTGCCAGAAAAATTAGTGAAGAAACGTGTAAGGATGTGGTGCTCAACAAACTGTTCAACTATGTCATAGCATGGCTGGAACAAAGAGAGCGATGCTGAGAAAAATACTGCCATATTTCCACACCAGAAATGAACCGAGTGCTGACCAAGGCTCTCTCCTGAGGGGTCTCGGAGTCCTTATTCCACCAAGGTTTAGAGAGATTATTAGAGGAACTTCATCATGGATAGTTAGTATGAAAGCAGCAGCAAGAAGCTATTTCTAGTATCCAAAAGGGGACATAGTGATATTGAAGAGTTGGTGAAAAGTTGTGAAATTTCTCAGGTGAAAAATACAAAAAACAAAGAAAATTACAGCGCAGGAACAGGCCCTTCAGCCCTCCAAGCCTGCACCGACCATGCTGCCCGACTTAACTAAAACCCCCGATCCTTCCGGGGACCATATCCCTCTACTCCCATCCTATTCATGTATTTGTCCAGATGCCCCTTAAAAGTCACCACCGTATCCGCTTCCACTACCTCCCCTGGCAGCGAGTTCCAAGCACCCGCCACACTCTGTGTAAAAAACTTGCCTCGTACATCTCTTTTAAACCTTGCCCCTCGCACCTTAAACCTATGGCCCCTAGTAATTGACTCTTCCACCCTGGGAAAAAGCTTCTGACTATCCACTCTGTCCATACCCCTCATAATCTTGTAGACTTCAATCAGGTCGCCCCTCAACCTCCGTCGTTCCAGTGAGAACCAACCAAGTTTCTCCAACCTCTCCTCATAGCTAATACCCTCCATACCAGGCAACATCCTGGTAAATCTTTTCTGTACCCTCTCTAAAGCCTACACATCCTTCTGGTAGTGTGGTGACCAGAATTGAAAACTATATTCCAAGTGCGGCCTAACTAAGGTTCTATAAAGCTGCAACATGACTTGCCAATTTTTAAACTCATGCTGTATGCCTTCTTGACTATCTTCTCCACCTGCGTTGTCACTTTCAGTGACCTGTATACCTGTACACTCAGATCCCTCTGCCTATCAATACTCTTAAGGGTTCTGCCATTTACTGTATATTTTTATATGGATTAGACCATCTAAAATGCTTTGCCTCACATTTGTCCGGATTAATCTCCATCTGCCATCTTTCCGCCCAAGTCTCCAACCGATTTGTACCCTCCGATGGTCCTCATCGCTATCCTCAAATCCACCAACCTTTGTGTCGTCCCCAAACTTACTAATCAAACCAGTTACATTTTCCTCCAAATCATTTATATATATTACAAACAGCAAAGGTCCCGGCACTGATCCCTGAGGAACGCCACTTATCATAGCCCTCCATTCAGAAACGCACCCTTCCACTGCTACCCTCTGTCTTCCATGACCGAGCCAGTTTTGTATCCACCTTGACAGCTCACCTCTGATCCCATGCGACTTCACCTTGTGTACCAGTCTGCCATGAGGGACCTTGTCAAAGGCCTTACTGAAGTCCATGTAGACAACATCCACTGCCCTACCCTCATCAAACATCTTCATCACGTTCTCGAAAAACTCGATCAAGTTAGTGAGACACGACATCCCCTTCACAAAACCATGTTGCCTCTCGCTAATACGTCCACTTATTTCCAACTGGGAGTAAATCCTGTCTCGAAGAATCCTCTCCAATAATTTCCCTACCACTGATGTAAGGCTCAACGGCCTGTAATTACCTGGATTATCCTTGCTACCCTTCTTAAACAAAGGAACAACATTGGCTATTCTCCAATCCTCTGGGACCTTCCCTATAGCCAGTGAGGATACAAAGATTTCTCTCAAGGCTCCAGCAATTTCCTCCCTTGCCTCTCTCAGTATTCTGGGGTATATCCCATCAGGCCCTGGGGACTTGTCTACCTTAATGTTTCTCAAGATGCCCAATACCTCCTCCTTTTTGATCTCAACATCAAAGTCCTTCTCTCTGGTGAATACTGACGCAAAGTACTCGCCCATTTCCTCTGGTTCCACGCATAGATTCCCTCCCCTGTCCTTGAGTGGACCAACTCTCTCCCTGGCTACCCTCTTGCTCTTTATATATGTATGAAAAGCCTTGGGATTTTCCTTAATCCTGCTGGCCAATGACTTTTCATGACTCCTTTTAGCCCTCTTTACTCCTTGTTTAAGTTTCTTTCTACTTTCCTTGTATTCACACTTGCTTCATGTGTTCCCAGCCTTCAAGCCTTGACAAAAGCTTCCTTTTTCTCTTTGATTATGCTCACAATATCTCTCGTTGTCCAAGGTTCCCAAAACTTGCCATACTTACCCTTCATCCTTACAGGAATGTGCTGGTCCCAAATTCCTATCAACTTACACTTGAAAGCCTCCCACATGCCAGATGTTGATTTGCCCTCGAACATCTGCCCCCAATCTACATTCTTCAGTTCCTGCCTAATATTGCTGTAATTAGCCTTGCCCCAGTTTAGCACCTTAACTTGAGGACTACACTTATCTTTATCCATCAGTACCTTAAAGCTTACTGAATTGTGGTCACTGTTCCTGAACTGCTCCCCTACTGAAACGTCGACCACCTGGCTGAGCTCATTCCCCAATACCAAGTCCAGTATGGCCCCTTCCCTAGTTGGACTATCTACATACTGCTTCAAGAAGCCCCCCTGGATGCTCCTTACATACTCTGCCCCATTCAAGCCCCTAGCACTAAGTGGGTCCCAGTCAATATAGGGGAAATTAAAATCTCCCACCATAACAACCCTGTTACTTTTACACCTTGCCAAAATCTGCCTACATATCTGTTCCTCTATCTCCCGCTGGCCGTTGGGCGGCCTATAGTAAACCCCCAACATTGTGACTACACTCTTCCTATTCCTGAGCTCTACCCATATTGCCTCGCTGTATGAGCCCTCCAAGGTGTCCTCCCGCAGTACAGCTGTGATATTCTCCTTAACCAGTAGTGCAACTCCCCCACCCCTTTTACAACCCCCTCTATCCCGCCTGAAACATCTGTATCCTGGAACGTTAAGCTGCCAATCCTGTCCTTCCCTTAACCAAGTCTCTGTAATAGCAACAACATCATAGTTCCAAGTACTAATCCAAGCTCTAAGTTAATCTGCCTTACCTGTTACACTTCTCACATTGAAACAAATGCACTTCAGTCCACCAGACCCTCTTTGATTAGCAACCCCACCCTGCCTGCTCTTTCTCTGAGTCTTACTGGCCCTACTCTCTAGTTCCCCTCCAGTTAATTCACCTTTGCTTTGGTTCCCACCTCCCTGCCAAACTAGTTTAAATCCTCCTGTGTGACACTAGCAAACATCCTGACCAGAATATTTATGCCCTTCTAGTTTAGATGCAACCAAGTTGCATCTACCAAATGATCCAACCAAGGTTCCTTTTATTCCATGGTCAAAGACAAGAAAACCATGGGAACATGTTAATTTCTTTGCAGTAGGAGGAAAGAGTACTTTGTTGTGATCGATAGCTAAAGCAAGTGGGGAGACCGTGGCATTGTGGTAATGTAACCACCAGAGTCCCAGGCTAATTCTATGGCAACATATGTTCAAATTCTACCATGGCAACTGATGGAATTCCAATTCAATTAATAAATCTGGTATATAGGACTAACTTCAGTAATGGTCACAATGATAACTATCATCAGTTGTTATAAAAATCCACCTGGTTCACTAGTGTCCTTTGGGAAAGGAAATCTACCATCCTTATCTGGTCTGGCCTACATGTGACTCTGGACCAACAGCAAAGTGGTTGACTCTTAACTGCCCACTGCAATGCTAGCAAGCCTATCAGTTGGAGAGCGATAGGGGGATAGGCAACAAATCTTCTTCTTACGCAGTCCCTCAGAGTTGAGGATGATTTGCTTCCACACTAAAAATGAGTTCTCAGTGGCTGAGGAGCCCGATGTGCGACCTAGTTTCTGTCACAGGTGGGGCAGACGGTGGTTGGAGGGATGGGTGAGTGAAGTGCCTGGGTTGCCACGCTCTCCTTTCACCTGAAGCTTAGCTTCAGCTTTTCTTGGTGATGAGATCCAAGATATTCCTTCCCAGATGCATTTCCTCCACCTTAGGCGGTCTTGGTCCGGGGATTTCTAGGTGTCGGTGGGCATGTTTAACTTTTTTGAGGAGGCTTTGACCATGTCCTTCTGGGGGTCGCATGTCATGTGGAAACTCCAAGTAGAGCGTTTGTTGCGGGAGTCTCACGTCAGGCATGTGGGTGATGTGGCCTGTCCAGTGAAGCTGGTTGAGCGTGGTCGATGCTTTGATGCTGGGGATGGTGACCTGTATGTGAACACTGATGTTGGTGCACCTATCCTGCCAATGGATTTACAGGATCTTGCAGAGGCAGCTCTGGAGGTACTTCTCCAGGGTTTTAAGGTGCCTGCTGAACTTAAACATGACAGAATAGTCAGACCCTAGGAAGTGCAAAGGATTAGAGGGACCTTGGTGTGCTTGTCCATAGATATCTGAAGACAGCAGGACAGGTAGATAAGGTGGTCAAGAAGGCATTGCCTTTATTAACTGAGGCATTGAATATAAGAGCAGGGAGGTTGTGATGAGCTGTATAAAATGGTAGTTAGGCCACAGCTGGAGTACTGCCTGCAGTTCTGGTCACCACATTACATGGAGGAAGTGACTGCACTAGAGATGGTGCAAAGGAGATTCACCAGGATGTTACCTGGGCTGGAGCGTTTCAGCTATCGAGAGAGACTGAGCAGGCTGGGGTTGTTTTCCTTGGAGCAAAGAAGGCTGAGGGGAACCTGGTTGAGCTGTATAAAATTATGACTGGCATAGATAGGGGGATGGGAAATAATTTTTTCCCTGAGCAGTGGGGTTAATAACTGGGGGCATAGATTTAAGTTAAGGACTGGAGGTTTATAGGAGATGTGAGGGAAAACTTTTTCAAGGTATGTTCTGTACACAAAAAGCAGGACAAATCAAACCCGGCCAATTACTACCCCATCAGTGTACTTCAATCATCAGTAAAGTGATGGAAGGCATCATCAACAGTGCTATCAAGTGGAACCTATGCAGCAATAACCTGCTCACTGAGGCTCAGTGTGGGTTCCAATGGGGTCACTCAACCTAACCTCGTTACAGCCTTGGTTTAGACATGGACAAAAGATTTGAACTCCAGAGCTGGGCCGAGAGTGACTGCCCTTGGCATCAAGGCAGCATTTCATCAAGTGTGGCATCAAGGAGCCTGAGCAAAACTGGAGTCAATGGGAATTGGGAGAAAAAACTCCTCCAGTAGGAGTCATGCAGTCATACCTGGCACAATGGAAGATGGTTGTGGTGGTTTGAGGTCAACCATCTCAGTTCCAGGCCATCACTGCAGGAGTTCCTCCTCAGGGTAGTGTCCTAGGCCCAACCACCTTCATTGTTTCGTCAATGATCATCCTTCCATCATTTCCGTCAGAAATGGGAATGATGGCTGATGATTCCACAATGTTCAGCACCATTCAGGACTCCTCATGTACTGAAGCAGTCCATGTCCAAATACAGCAAGACCGGACAATATCCAGGCTTGGACTGACAAGTGGTAAGTAACATACACGCCACTCAAATGCCAGGCAATGACCATCTCCAACAAGAGAGAATCTAACCATCACCCTTTGACATTCAATGGCCACCGCTGAGTCCTCCACCATCAACAGTTGATTTGAAACTGACTAGACTAACTAAACACAGTGGCTCCAAGAACAGCTTAGAGCCTAGGAATATTGCGGCAAGTAACTCACCTCCTGACTCCCCAAAACCGGTCCACCATCTACAAGGCACAAGTCAGGAGTGTGATGGAATATTCTCCTCTTGCCTGAATGAGTGCAGCCCCAACAACACTGAAGACACTAGACATCATCTAGCACAAAGCAACTTGCTTGATTGCTACTGCTTCCACATACATTCACTCCCTGAACCACTGATGAACAGTGGCAACTGTGTGTATCATCTACAAGATGCACTGCAGTAACTCACCAAGGCTTCTTAAGCAGCACCTTCCAAACGCATGACCTCTACAACAGCAGATACCTGGAAATACCAGCTCCTGGAGGTTCCCCTCCAAGTCACTCACCATCCTGACTTGGAAATATATTGCTTTCCTTCACTGTTACTGTACTTACACCACATGGACTGCCACAAGAAGGCAGCTCACCACCACCTTCTCAAGGGCAATTAGGGGTGGGCAATAAATGCAGTGACACCTATATCCGTAAGTGAATTTTAAAAACTCGATATGCTCACCAGAATAAATAAGATGTAAGCTAGTCTCTGGTGGCACGCTGCTTCAGTTGTTTACAAATCACTTTGCTCAATCATTTGTTTCATGCGCTGTTTATTTGTGCATTAGGAAAGCTCTGCAAGTGCTTTGACACAAAGGTTAGGACACCATAAAATAAATGAGGACATATTGTACCTACAAAACCACATGGCCATGACATGTACATGTTGTTGACCTGTGCCCAGATATCTAAGAGGCTATTATGCCTTTTAGTGAAAATATTCTACCGGCGATTTATGAACCAGCTCCTCTGATCTGGGCATCATAGCCATGGAGGATTCTTGAACATATTGAAACTAAATTTTAATGTTGAAGCTTAGAACCCTTGGTTGAAATGCTCAACACTCAAACATACCTAGTCTTTCTTTGGTAGCAAGAACCGGTTTGTTGCCTAATTAGGTTGCTCTTTTATGTGCCTCGAAAGCTCAATTTGCTGAACCATGGTTCTTCTCCAACACAATCAGCTGAACCCCCAGAAGAATAATGTTAACAATTGAAAACAACCGATCACTATGTTTTTCTGAGGCTTTCAATGTTATGGCAGGAGATTAAATGACATCTTGTGAAACTTCATGGTCAATGTTCCTTTAATTGTTTTTAATTTTCAAATCAACAATGTACTCATATTGATGTGTTCCAACTGTAGTTTCAATGATCAGTAAACTGCCACTACGGGCCTGATTTTACCAAAACTTCTGGGCGCGAAATCGCGGTAAAGTCAGGCGTCGGGCCTTTAACGCGATCTCCACCTGAATTCGAGCAGATTGCAGCTTTACCGACACCCGATTCGAGTGCGGGTCCGGCCCGCGCCCGAATCGGGCGGCCCGACGATTTAAATGCATTAGCATGCATTTAAATTGATTTAATGAACCGCGCGCCCAACTCTACCACCAAATCCCACTTTACCGTCTTCTGGTCCGTTCCGAATCCGAGCTTTTAGCGACCTGCAGAATAAAAGTCTGCAGCGGATTTCTATTCTGCAGGGGAACCTCCGAAGCCCTCTCTGCCCTTGTGAAGTCATCATCCTCCTCGACCATCCTTCGCAGACCCCCCCGCTAACCACCCCGGCAGACCGCCCCCCCCCGGATCAGACTCCCCTGGGAGGCAGGCCCCCCCCCCGGCAAAGCACACCCCCAACCTACCTCGATTGCTGGTAGCAAGATAAGCTGTATGTTCCTCAGCTAGATGCACTTTGGTCAACACAAAGATGGTCCTTCTGCCTTGTGGGTCCATCTGGCTCACCAAGTCAGCTACAATACTGCGTTCAGCATCTACTGAACCATCTTGGATACAAAGGATAATGAATGGAACTGGTCGATCTTCCTGGTGCTATCAGTAATGTAACATCAGGAATGGCTGCCGACACCAAGGATATAATTTTTAGCATAAGCAAGGCTTACATGCAGAACCCTAATGCCATTATCCTTTGTATCCAAGATGGTTCAGTAGATGCTGAACGCAGTATTGTAACTGACTTGGTGAGCCAGATGGACCCATCACATCCCCTCTCCTCCTCCCACCCCCCCACCCCCCGCCAGATGATCTGGGTCAGAGAGCCGCTCTCTCTGCTTTTTTCTCCCCGCCCGGGCGCGCTGCTTCGGATTTTTTTTCGAACTGCGCACGCGCAGTTCAGAGCTCCGATCGTCCTGGCAGCGCTAAGCCCCGCCCACAGCGCGAATTGGACCAGAGTCGTCAAAACGCGTATGGGCGCGCTGGGAGGAGGGTTCCAGGCGCGGATCTATTTGACGCCCAGATTCGGCACTTAGACTCAAAATGGTAAAATCAGGCCCCACATTTTTCATTACTTCAATGCTGTATTAATTTACATGACTACACTCTGCCGCAAGTACCAGCCTTAAAAGATTGTTTCATAAAGACCCTTTGATTTTCATGAGGTTGGCTAATGTTAAATTGGATTATTAAACATATTCTTACCTTGAATATGAATGCATTATTCAACAGTGAATAATATTTCAGCTATATGCGGAGAACAAGAAAACTCTGTTGACATAATCCCAACCAGAATTTTATGAACAATCTAGCAATTTATTCTATTTTTCCCAACTTTTCATTATACTTAGCTACATTTTTAAAAAATTCATTCATGGAGCATGGGCGTTGCTGGCTGGTCAGCATTTATTGCCCATCCCTAGTTACCCTTGGAGGGCAGTTGAGAGGCAACCACATTGCTGTGATTCTGGAGTCACATGTAGACCAAACCGGGTAAGGACGGCAGATAAAGGACATTAGTGAACCAAGTGGGTTTTTCAACAATTGATAATGGTTTCATGGTCATCAGTAGATTCTTAATTTCAGAGTTTTTTTTTACTGAATTCAAATTCCACACTTGCCGTGACGGGATTCAAACCTGGGTCCCCAGAGCATTAGCTGAGTTTCTGGATTAATAGTCTAGTGACAATACCACTGGGCCATCACCTCCCCTGAAGAGTATAGGTCCATATTTGGTTTTGCCTGATAATCTTACTAAATAAAACAGATATGAGTAAAAGGTTGTCAAATGTCAGCTGAAAGAACTGAGATTATTGGACCATGTTTAGCCCTGCTCTGAGGATTTCGACCAATCCAGAGACGGATTTACAAAGATTAAGCAATGTCAGCTTGGCTCAAGGGTGCCTTTCTTTATCTCTGAATCAGGAGCTCAGGAGCTCATGGATTCAAATCTCATTCTAGGACTTGAGAACGTAATTCACTGGCACTTCATTGCAGTACTGAGGGAGTTGAGATGTCATCAATCTGAGGACGTAATTTGATACTTAGCAAAATCCCATATCATTCTGAGAGTTCTCCTGATGTTCGAGTCAGTGCTTATTTCCCAACCACCACACAGAAAGGGGTGATCTCGTCATTTATCCAATTTGATGTGTTTGCAATCTTGCTTTTTATTGATTGTTTGGCCTAAAAGCGTTAATGGTTGAATTTCAGAAGTAACTGATTGACAGTGACGTTTTGTGAGGCATGCTGAGACTATGAAAGGCGCTTTATAAATGCAACTTCCGCCTACCATTTACTTATGTGAATATTCAAGAAATTAAATCTTTAAGAACAGGTCAGATCTTACGCTAACATTTAAAGAGAAATGCTTCAAAGCATGACAAAGCTGAATAACATGGAGCTGCTTAATCAGGGAAGTGATACTAAATGTCAGATTATCCTTTGAAAGAATTGGCACAGATTGGATGGGCCAAATAACCTCCTTCCATGCTGTCCCAATCCATGTATACAAAATGTATATGGGAATAATTATGTATAAGAAAACTATCAATCCAGGATTTGATTTGAGAAAGAAACATAGCTAAGTGAATTCTTGGTTTTGAAATTTTCTTGCTGTTGTATCTGTACTGTGCATGTAAGAAACATTATATTCACTTTTGTTCTGTTAAAATTGAGCTTATCCTTTCTTTTCACAAAAATATACAGGCTGCTGGTAATGAAATATATTTGCCTACCCCTCCACCCTGACATCAAACTACATTTATTTCTGTTGATTGGCTTTCAGTCTTAATAGTCCTTTTTAAGCAGATTAGAACACAGGACCAAAAATTAAAGGCTCCAAAATCACACCAAGGACCATCAGGGAAAGGATGCTAAGACATGTAAAAATATTTTAGCAGAAGCATTAACGTGTTTTTTTCAAAGGGTTAGTGTCCCAATTAAGATAACAGAATAAGGATAATGGTCAAATACAGAACCATCTAAGTTATAGTAGAAACAGGAGAAAGATCCATAACTGGCCTTTTCTTTGTCTGCTTACATCTAACCTTCTGTACTCAGAAAAATAGAGCCCATAGTGTTTGTCAGTAATCAAAACTGATTAATAACTTGAAGGTTGGTATTGGAGGGTGTTGGTTACAGTTTGGTAGGTCTGAAGAAGGCTTTGTAGTCATAGGTAGGTTAACTGTAGATCTTTATTGATTCTTCGAACTATTCACAATGTACAGTAAAGGGAATATTCTCGGAACTGTCCCCATGCTTTCTGGCACAGACAGCTCTGTCCAACATTCAGCTGACCCTGTTGTTTTCTCTTACCTCACTATGTGGGCAGTACAGTATTCAGTCCTATATTAACCCTATATAGAATCATAGAATCCCTACAGTGCAGGAGGAAGCCATTCCACCCTTTGAACTTGCACTGACAACAATCCCACCCAGGCCTTAACCCTGTAACCCCAAGTATTTTACCCACTAATCCCCCTGACACTAAGGGGCAATTTAGCATGGCCAACCCATAGAACCCGCACATCTTTGGAGCGTGGGAGGAAACCGGTGCACCCAGAGGAAACCCATGCAGACATGGGGAGAATGTGCAAACTCCACACAGACAGTGACCCAAGCCGGGAATTGAACCCAGGTTCCTGATGCTGTGAGGCAGCAGTGTTAACCACTGTGCCACTGTGTTGCCCATATGTGCCAGATCCTTATGGCAGACCCTCCCCTAAGCCTTTACCCAATGTATTTTAAGTGATTATAGCTCAGCAGGTCTGGCAGCATCTGTGGAGAGAGAAACAGAGTTAATGACCCTGCTATAGAATTGGATGTGCTTCTTGAATGTGCTTCTACAAGTCTGTTGCTTAAGCACCTCAAGGCCTTGTTCAAATGTTCTACGTCCTGGGAGCAACATTCCAATGTTCTCATTTTCCCGTTACAAACTCTTCTTTTGGACGTTGCTTCTCTACGCTGACCAGTTTGTCTTTCACAGAGCAGCTATCCTTCAAGCTCACATTCTGTAATTGCAATTCTGCCAATTGTTTCTGGGACTCTTCATGCTCTTTTGTGGGAAATTTTGCTTTTTCTTGCCGTTCTAGGTTCCTAATTTTCATCTCTTCATATATATCTTTGGAAATGTAATGTCTTCCCAAGTTTTCTTCCAAATGTCCAATCATTTTCTGCAGCTCTGTCGCCTCTTTCTTGTTCCTCCTGGGCCACAGAATGTTCTGAGTCATCTTTGCCAACTGGTTCATCAATTCCTTCAGACTGTCATTAAATTCATTTTGCTTCACTTCGGAGTTTTCCACAGGAACGAACTTTGACCTGAGGGATCCCTGTAACATGTGAAGGTCCCTCAACTAGTTTTCCTTTTTGTTGTGAAGCTTAATCCTTCATCTTGAGATTTCCTCTAATTCGACAGAGTCTCCTTGATCTTGTTCTGCTGTTCAAGACAGTCTTCATTTCTTCATGCTGCTGAAGGGTTATGTATTCCTTTTGCAATCAGGGGTTTTTTCTACTGTTTATTTGCTTGTTGACCCCTTGCCAACTCATGCTGCACTCAGTATATTGCTTTGTTGAAATTGATAGCTCCGAAGCAGCATTTTCTGAAGTAGCATTTAACTTTTCTATCTTGTATTTTTCTAGGGGCACGTATTGGTTCTTCAATGAGTCTTTCAAAGTCACATCTTCGTTGAGTACTTTGTCTCCTTGCTGTTGTGCCTGGCTGTACTTCTGGTTGAGATTTCCCGACGCCTAGAATCATAGAATCCCAACAGCGCAGAAGGAGGCCGTTCAGCCCATCGGCCCTACACCGACAACAATCCCACCCAGGCCTTATCCCTGTAGCCCCACATATTTACTCTGCTCATCCCCCTGACACTAAGGATCAATTTAGCCTGGCCAATCCATTTCACCTGCACATCTTTGGACTGTGGGAGGAAACCCACACAGACACAGGGAGAATGTCACAGTCACCCAAGGCTGGTGTTATGAAGCAGCAATGCTAACCACCCTGCCATACCTGCTTCAATGTGCCAACAATGGAATTCAGAGTTGTTTTACTTCCTTGTTCCTTTGTGATGCCTCAGAAATATGTTTAGATCCCAAACAGTTTGGTTCATTGAAGACTTTGTCTTGCATTTTCAAAGGTATATACTCATTTCATACCCATTTTGCATTTCAAATCTTCCGATTCAACTTTGATATATTTTTCAATTTTACTTTCGTTTTCTCTTGCTCCGCCTACAGCAGAGTTCTTGTCATTCACTGCCAGCTCCTCATGCTGCATTGCCACCTGTTGGTGCAGTTTGGGTACTGTCTCTCAATTTCCAAAGTATATAGGCCAGAACTTCACCACCCTGCCCGCCAGGGGAATTGTAGCGGGCTGGACCCGGGCCGTGCAAAGGTCCGTTGCCCTCGGGCGAGTTTTTCCAGCTTTGAGGCGAGCACGGCCGGAAAATCCCGCCCATAGTTTTGAAACTTCTAGCTATGACTGTAACACTACATTCTGCACTCTCTCGTTTCCTTCTCTATGAACAGTATGCTTTGTCTGTATAGCACACAAGAAACATACTTTTCACTGTATGTTAATACATGTGACAATAATAAATTAAATCAGATTAAAAAGGTTCTCTGTCTCTTTGGCGCCATCGTGTGGCTTGATTTGGTATTTTCTTATCTTTTTTGTCGTGTTCCTGGGAGTTTTTCATCGCTGTCATTAAGCTCTGCAAGTTCCACAACTTGAAGGTGAAAATACTCATTAAAGCTTTTAATATTTATTCGAAGTTGGTTGAGAATTCATCAATGCATTGCATTAGGATTACTATACTTTATCAACAAGTCTGCCAAACTAGTTTAAACACAGTAAGAAGTCTCAAAACAGCAGGTTAAAGTCCAACAGGTTTATTTGGTAGCACAAGCCACTAGCTTTCGGAGCGCTGCTCCTTCATCAGGTAAGTGGAAGTTCTGTTCACAAACAGGGCATATAAAGGCACAAACTCAATTTACACAATAATGGTTGGAATGCGAGTCTTTACAGGTAATCAAGTCTTAAAGATATAGACAAGGTGAGTGGAGAGAGGATTAAGCACAGGTTAAAGAGATGTGTATTGTCTCCAGCCAGGACAGTTAGTGAGATTTTGCAAGCCCAGGCAAGTCGTGGGGGTTCCAGATAGTGTGACATGAACCCAAGATCCCGGTTGAGGCTGTCCTCATGTGTGCGGAACTTGGCTATCAGTTTCTGCTCAGTGACTCTGCGCTGTCGTGTGTCATGAAGGCCGCCTTGGAGAACGCTTACCCGAAGATCAGAGGCTGAATGCCCGTGACTGCTGAAGTGTTCCCCAACAGGAAGAGAACAGTCTTGCCTGGCGATTGTCGAGGGGTGTTCATTCATCCGTTGTCGTAGCGTCTGCATTGTAGACACTTGGAATCACTGTTAATTGATGCAATTTTCTATATATGTTATATACACTTATAAAGAATCAGCAAGTACAAAGGAGCCTGATTTTAATAATGCTAATGCAGGTTCTGTTTCATCAGCTTTTTGAATTTCAAGATGGCCTCACCATTCTCTTGCAGACAGAGGGATTTCTCATCCTTGCCAGTTTTGTTGGGCTCCACTACAACAGCGATCACCCTCAACTTGAAAAACCTATCAACATTGGCTGCCTGGAACAGCTACTGCAGAGTTCGCTTGCTCAAGGTTTCTGTTTGAAGTCATGAATTCAGCAAATCCTGGCGTTTGCTTGCCTTTAGTAGGGTTTAAAAAGTCACGATTCCCCTAAAGTATTCAATTGATTATTCATAAAATTTTTCAGAGTGAGCTTGGACGCCATGTTCAGACGTCAACTCAGGGTTTGGGTTCTAGTGATGGTTTTATTCAAACTGCATTTCTGACTGCATGTTTTGAAAATTTCAAAGACTTGCTGTAGCCTGGAATTTTAAAAGATTTAGCCCACCCTTGCTAGGTCTGCTGACTCTGTGCTCTGGGATGAGAAGCTGGAATTCCAAAGGAGAGGCAATGGAGGTTTCTGCTGCAGTAAATGATTTTAAATTTCTGCATTCAGCTTCCAAGCCTTTCTATGAAGCTTTTTCTTGGCAATCTTTTCTCTATGCTTGTGTCTCTTGAGCTTATTTTCAGGCTAGGCTGCTTTGCTGAACTTTTTTCTCAGTCATTTTTGTTTCATCTCTGCATTCTCTATGAAGTTTTGGGTTTTTCCACAAGCTGCCACCATGTTGTAGGATGTTGGTTACAGTTCAGTAGGTCTGAAGAAATCTTTGCAATCATATGTAGGTTAACTGTAAGCCTTTACTGGCTCATCAAACTATTTACAAATATACAGTAAAAGAGTACAAGCTGTCTCCATGCTTGCTGGTACACACGGAACTAAATTGTTCCTGGGTGCGGATCATGTGCTCCCTTACATCACATGTGGGCGGAACATAGAACATTACAGCGCAGTACAGGCCCGTCAGCCCTCGATGTTGCGCCGACCTGTGAAACCAATCTAAAGCCCATCTAACCTACACTATTCCAATATCATCCATATGTTTATCCAATGACCATTTAAATGCCCTTAATGTTGGCGAGTCCACTACTGCTGCAGGCAGGGCATTCCATACCCTTACTACTCTCTGAGTGAAGAATCTACCTCTGACATCTGTCGTATATCTACCACCCTTTAAATTAAGAGCTATGTCCCCTCGTGCTAGCCATCACCATCCGAGGAAAAAGGCTCTCACTATCCACCCTATCTACTTCTCTGATCATCTTGTATGCCTCTATTAAGTCACCTCTTAACCTTCTTCTCTCTAACGAAAACAACCTCAAATCCCTCAGCCTTTCCTCATAAGACCTTCCCACCATACCAGGCAACATCCTGGTAAATCTCCTCTGCACCCTTTCCAATGCATCCACATCCTTCCTATAATGCGGTGACCAGAACTGTATGCAATACTCCCAAGTGCGGCGCACCAGAGTTTTGTACAGCTGCAGCATGACCTCCTGGCTCCGAAACTCAATCCCTCTACCAATAAAAGCTAACACACCGTACGCCTTCTTAACAACCCTATCAACCTGGGTGCCAACTTTCAGGGATCTATGCACACAGACACCGAGATCTCTCTGTTCAACCACACCACCAAGTATCTTACCATTAGCCCAGTACTCTGTAATCCTGTTACTCCTTCTCAAGTGAATCACCTCACACTTTTCCGCATTGAACTCCATTTGCCACCTCTCAGCCCAGCACTGCAGCTTATCTATGTACTGTACTTAGTCCCACATTAACCCTACATGTGCCATACCCTTTTCCTACTGTGGAATAGCATTTGGCTCTTTTGATAATGATATTGTTCCATTGACATTGTCCCAAAGGCTGAGTCAAAGTTTTAAAATGGAAGTTGTGCCTTTCAAAGGAGTAAATATTGCAGCTTCTAGAAGAGATTCTAGAGAATTAAACACAGGGCTAGAATTTTTTTTAAAATGATCAATAGAAAACATGTGGAGACAAAGTACATCTGTATGGGGGAAAAAGGAAAATTATCACAAGTATCAACACTAGAATGATTGAAAAAGGGAAAAAATAATCTAAGGCCAGGCAGAAATATTTAAAAACATAGGAAGGAAATGACATTAGGGAAGATTTGAACTAAAGTCTACTGAAGATTCTGTCCAGCAGTAAAATACTATTTTTTCAACTAGGCTGTACATAAGACTGTTGTACACCATTATCATTAATAACTTATCTTCAACCATCTTCAGTTGCTTTATCAATTACCTTCGTTCCATCATAAGTCAGATGTAGGGATGTTGGCTGATGTTCAGCAATGTTCAGCACCATTTGCGACTCTTCAGATAATGAAGCAGTCCATGTTCGAATGCAGCAGAACCTGGACAATACCCAGGCTTGGTTTGACAAGTTGCAAGTAACATGTGCACCACACAAGTGCCAGGCAATGACCATCTCCAACAGGAGAGCTAATCATAATCCCTTGACATTCAATAGCATTACCGTCGCAAAATCTCCTGCTATTAACATCCTGGGGGGAGGGGGGGGTGGGGGGTCACCATTGATCAGCAACTCAACTGGGCTAGCCATATAGATACTGGGCCTACCAGAGCAGGTCAAAGGCTAGGAAACCTCAGCAAGTGACTCACCTCCTGACTCCCCAATAACTGTCCATCATTTACAAGCCACAAGTCAGGATTGTTGTGAAAAATACTCTCCACTTGCCTGGATGAATGCAGCTCCAGGAACGCTCAAGAAACTTGACACCATCCAGGACGAAGCAGCCCGCTTGATTGCTAACCCTTCCAAAAACTTTCACTCTCTCCACCACTGGTGAATGTTGGCAGCAGCGTGTACCATCTACAAGATGCACTGCAGGAACTCACCAAGGCTGTTTAGGCAGCACTTTCCAAACCCACGCCTACTACCATCAAGAAGGACAAGAGCAGCAGATACCTGGGAACACTACCACTTGGAAGTTCCCCTCCAAGTCACTCACCATCCTGACTTGGAGATATATCACCGTTCCTTCACTGTCACTGGGTAAAAATGTTGGAACTGTCTCCCTAACTGCACTGTGGGTGTACCTACTCCACATGGACTGCCGCAATTTAAGAAGGCAGCTCATCACTACCTTCTCAAGGACAATTAGGGATGAACAATAAATACTTTTCTAGCCAGCGACGCCCAAATCCGCAAATGAATTTTTAAAAAGCTGTAGGATTTAATCACCAACCATCCTCTCCCCTCCCCTCCCCACCCCCCCCCCCCCCCACCCCGAGTGTTGGGCCCACAACTATCAAACATAGTTCGTTAGCACTTTTTCCCAGTAGTACACCACTTTGTGATTCACACTTAGTTGTTTACTAAAATTATAACTTCAGTCTCCATTTGGCTTGTACCAGTTAAAAACAAAATCTGCTAAAAAGTGAATTGGGCAATGATTTAAATTAAATAATGTATATAACACAGCAAAGTGAGAACTGAACTCTATAAACATCGAATTTCCAGATCATTTGAATTAAGCAACTTAAATTAAGAGGATTGTTCTGATTATCACAAGGCCCAGTTCTTCAAATTGGATACAGATTGTGAAACAAAGTGCTCATTGAATTAAGTCTTTCTGCTTGTGCTGCCATTTTCTTTTATTTGTGTACAGTGCTCACATTCATCAGGTTCGTTCTGCTGCCTCATTGCACTGGGGACCCAGGTTCGATTCTTAGCTTGGTCACCGTCTGTGCGGAGTCTGCACATTCTCCCCATGTCTGCGTGCGTTTCCTCTGGGTGCTCCCACAGTCTGAAAGCACATGCTGGTTAGGTGCTTTGGCCATGCTGAATTCTCCCTCAGTGTACCTGAACAGGCGCCGGAGAATGATGACCTAAATAAACTTAAAAATGTATGTGGAAACATCAAACGCTGAACACTAGCAAGCATTTTTGGCATGACTTTAAAAACATGCAGACTAGCCAGCAGGTGGCGCATATGGTAGCCAATACCAGGCCAAAGAAACAATAGAGTCTTAAGTTCACATCCCCCTCATTGTGGCAGCTGTCCATCAACGACGTTACAACTTTAAGAATCAGCCCAGACACGCTCTCATGTTTTGATCAAATTTTGGTTAATTTTGAGTCTGACCAACATCTACGCACAGTGGTTAGCACTGCTGCCTCACAGCACCAGGGACCCGGGTTCAATTCCGGCCTCGGGTGGCTGTCTGTGTTTTTATTTATTTATTAGTGTCACAAGTAGTCTTACATTAACACTGCAATGAAGTTACAGTGAAAATCCCCTAGCTGCCACATTCCGGCGCCTGTTCAGGTACACTGAGGGAGAATTTATCACGGCCAATCCATCTAACTAGTCTTTCGGACTGTGGGAGGAAACCTACACAGATATGGGGAGAATGTTCAACCTCCACCGAGACAGTGACCCGGTATTGTACAATTGAGTATTGTATTGGGGCGGCACGGTAGCACAGTGGTTAGCACTGCTGCTTCACAGCTCCAGGGACCTGGGTTTGATTCCCGGCTTGGGTCACTGTCTGTGTGGAGTTTGCACATTCTCCCCGTGTCTGCGTGGGTTTCCTCCAGTTTCCTCCCACAATCCAAAGATGTGCGGGTTAGGTTGACTGGCCATGCTAAAAATTGCCCCTTAGTGTCCTGAGATGCATAGGTTAGAAGGATTAGTGGGTGGGATATGGGGATAGGGCCTGGGTGGGATTGTGGTCGGTGCAGACTCGATGGGCCGAATGGCCTCTTTCTGTACTGTAGGGTTTCTATGATTCTCTGACCCAGGCCGGGAATCGAACTTGGGTCCCTGGCGTGGTGAGGCAGCAGTGCTAACCGCTGTGTCACTGTGGAGTTTGCACGTTCTCCCCGTGTCTGCGTGGGTTTCCTTCCACATTCCAAAGATGTGCAGGTTAGGTGGATTGGCCATGCTAAATTGCTCCTTAATGTCAGGGGACCTGCTAGGGTAAATGCATGGGGTTATGGGGATCGGGCCAGGGTGGGATTGTGGTTGGTGCAGACTCGATGGGCCGAATGGCCTCCTTCTGTATTGTAGGGATTCTATGATTCTATAATTCTAAAGATCGAAAAAGTAAATCTAACAATGGGATTTGTGTTTCTTGATATATTAATGGGCAGTTTGAGTCTTGAAAAAGGCAGCTTCACCAGACTTGAAATGAAGTCAAACGCATGTTCAGGAAGTCTTTAGTTTCAACATGCATTCATTGACAAAAGGAAAACCACAAATAGAAAAGGGAACTGCGAAACATAGGAAACACTTGGAATCAATGTTAATTGATGCAATTTTCTATATATCTTATATACACTTATAAAGAATCAGCAAGTACAAAGGAGCCTGTTTTGCTGCATTGATTTTAATAATGCTATTTTGGTGCATCTAATGTTTTTTGTACAGCCTGTGTCATTTAAACAAATTGATCAATGTTTATATGAATATATGCCACTAATTTAGAAAGAGATAGGAAAGCAGATCAGGAAAATTCTTCTGGATAACCTTAGACACACTTGTTTAAGAAAATATGAGGCAAATATGAGGAAATCCACCTGGAGGAAAGACACGC
Source organism: Mustelus asterias (assembly GCF_964213995.1). Lineage (NCBI taxonomy): Eukaryota > Metazoa > Chordata > Chondrichthyes > Carcharhiniformes > Triakidae > Mustelus > Mustelus asterias. The sequence goes on from NC_135805.1 coordinate 105,228,532, forward strand.
AGAAATTGGGAGGATGTGCAAACTCCACACAGTCACCGGAGGCTGGAATCGATCCGGGTCCCTGGCACTCAGAGGCAACAGTGCTAATCATTGTGCCACCCCAGAAAAACAATATGTTCTATGGAAGACTATACAGATACATAGGATCCTTCTCCTACTCTCCTTGAACTTTTCTTCTTCTCTAGCAGAGCAGGAACCTTCCAGTACTTTCCCCTATATACAAGTTAGTTATCAGAAAGTGTATGCTTTGTCTGTGTAGATTATGTGAAATGTTCATGAATTCCAAGAGTGTCACAAACCTACCAACTAAGGTAATCTTCTTCTTTTGATAATCTATTTAAGTATTGACGTAAACAGAGAAGGATAACAGTGGTGATGTTATCAGGTTACATCATGGATATTTCTAAACATGCTCTTTCTCCTGAAGTGAAATGGTAACATTGCAAAGGTACTACTCGTCAAGCAAGGACTTGTTCGAAAATGTGATGAATGAGCTAAAGTTTTACATTCAAAAGAGCCAAATGATTTTCTGGACTGATATGCGCCCATGGATATCCAAAGATGTGCGGGTTAGGTTGATTGGCCAGGTTAAAAATTGCCCCTTAGAGTCCTGGAATGCGTAGGTTAGAGGGATTAGCGGGTAAATATGTGGGGGTAGGGCCTGGGTGGGATTGTGGTCGGTGCAGACTCGATGGGCCGAATGGCCTCCTTCTGCACTGTAGGGTTTCTATGTTTCTATGGATATATATAAACCCTCACCAGACGATACAATTCATTGTGGTGAACCAAGGGTCACATATTGAAGAATTAACTAATGGATAAATTAAGGAATAATAATTTCCTAGGACAATTACAATTCTAAACTTAGTGACCACCAAACAATTGTGGATGAACCATAATTTCTTCCAGCTAAACATGTAACTTATAAGAGACAGCTTATTAAATGGAAACTCAACAGAGGAACAAATGATTATTTCCCGAGGTTAACTAATGTATAAGTCTGGATTTTCCTACCTCTTATCTCTCACTTTCAGGGTAGTATTGTAGCAGGAAGATGCTGAAAATGGGCAGTAACATTTGCCAATATAGAGGCAGATACATTGCCATCCCATACAAAGTCACATGAGGTTACTGTACTGAATTGGACTGTTAGAACTGCAATTGCCAGTTATAACATTGCGAATTTTCCCGTTCTGCCCACCACAGGGCAAGGGGTGGACCATGGAAAGGTCCATTGACCTCGGGAGGGATTTTCTGGTTTCGGGGCAAGCACAGCCGGAAAATCCTGCCCACAGTGTCATGGAGTTATCATTGACTATCCCTCGCTTTGAGAATAACAGCTACTGAGGATTGTGAATTTATCTAACAGGTTTTAATGTATCTGAACAGGTCGATTCTTGACCCACAACATTTAGGTACATGGGGCAGAACGCCCCATGGAGGTAGTGGGATCTGAAGTGCAGAATTTGCTCCTTTTTTTATTTTTCGAAACGATTTATAAGAAGGAACGACCCTGATCATTTTCACAGTTTGATTTGTCTCCCTTCTTGAAGGTCATTCTAATTGTCGCATTTCTGAGATGATCCATCAGTTTTCTAACATTTCAAGCTGCAACATTTAAAGTTTTCTTTATTTGATGACAAAGATGGTGATTCTGCTGAGTGTGGTTTCCCAGACAGAACATAATATGACAGCCTTTTTTTTAAAAAAAGGGCACCTTTTCCACCCCCTTGCCCCCACCCCCACCCTTCCCAGTTTGAGTGAACAGAGGGTATCTTGAAAAGGACTGTTCAGTCACAGATATTGCTGCTGTCCAAAGACACATCTGTCCAAACACAGGTGTCCCAATGACCTTCATGCATCCGTAGCATGTCTGCAGATTCTTGACTCAAGACTGCCTGGTTCACAGCCCTGATCCTGTTCTGGCCAATTCTCCATTGTAAGAAGTCTCACAACACCAGGTTAAAGTCCAACAGGTTTATTTGGTAGCAAATACCATAAGCTTTCGGAGCAGAGCTCCTTCGTCAGATGGAGTGGATATCTGTTCTCAAACAGGGCACAGACACAGAAATCAAATTACAGAATACTGATTAGAATGCAATTCTCCATTGCCAGAGGTCTTGGCAAATGGACCCTGGTAGTCTGCCCATGACTTTAACATGGGGATCTCAGGCATCATCATTGTCCATATGATCTTGAGAACATGTCAAACCACGATGGCTGGAACCACCTCGCTGCAATCTCTTCCCCCCTCTCAACTGACGAGTTGCACAGTCTTCCTTTGCCTGTTCTGCCACTGAAGATTTTATGGGCCACACTTTGTTTGCCACCTGTCCCCGATCTTGCCACCATAATGGCCCTACCAAGGATTTCATGGCAACACTCAAGGGAATGCACAAGCCTCTCCACCACTTCAAGGTGGTGATCCACAAGAGAGTGCCATGGAGTAGGAGAGAAAGCAAATACTGTTACAATATCTCAAGCAATGTCACCTCCACTTCAAGTGATCACTTGCCTGCATTTCATACCCACATTGTAGGTTTGTTTCTTATTTACACTCACTAGCAAGACTATTTATTGCTGACAGTTTGACAGGCCGCATCCTCAAACTGCTACATTCCTTTGTGGTGATGGCATCTCTCTCGACATCATGCTGGTGTTTCCAAGGCTTTTAGCATTTCCTGCAAATGTTCACAAGCAACTGTTTCTTTTTATAATTACCCCCTCTTGACATCTACATTTAGTCCTTCAAAAATAGTTCACAGTCTGAGGTGGGACTGCTGCTACTGAGTGCTTCCTATTACGCAGTAGCCAGAGGGGAGTAGTGTTTCACCCACACAACAGTGTCTGACAGCGGAAGAAGAAAAACAGCAGAGAATTTTTTAAAAATGGAAAGAACAAAGCAAATTACAGCACAGGAACAGGCCCTTCGGCCCTCCAAGCCTGCACCGACCATGCTGCCCATCTGAACTAAAACCCCCTACCCTTCCGGGGATCATATCCCTCTATTCCCAACCTATTCATGTATTTGTCAAGACACCCCTTAAAAGTCACTATTGTATCTGCTTCCACTACCTCCCCCGGCAGCGAGTTCCAGGCACCCACCAGGCAAAAAAACTTGCCTCGTACATCTCCTTTAAAGCTTGCCCCTCGCACCTTAAACCTATGCCCCCTAGCAATTGGCTAACATAAAATGAGTTTCCTTAAAAAACTAAGTAGTACAAATAGCCCGGCTTCATTTGCAGATATAAGTCGGAACATAATTCAACATTCAAACCTGTGGCAGACAGAAGCAGACCTTCTGGTCCAGCCGGTTTAGCCCTCGGAAAATGAATGCTACAAATAAGAAGAAAATGTCTGGGAGCATTTGGAAAAGCTTTTAGTCAGCATAAAGAGCATTTCTAGAAAAAAAAGACATAAGCAACAAAAATAGTTTCATTCTCTGTGTTTGTGACTCATTTATTTTCCATTAGTGGAAGGCAGAGTGGTTTGAAAGCGAGTTTATAAAAAGTGCTGAAATATTGATTGTGCTGATCTAACTTTTTGTCTGTTTTAAGAATCAGCTATTAACCTGTTCAAAGTTCAACTTGCCTTGGGTGGTGGTGGTTAGTGCTGCCAACCCTCCAGGATTAGCTTGGAGTTTAAACTCCCTGGGCACTGCTACAAGAAGTTCAAGAGGAAAAGCCGGGGGAGGGTGGGTGGGGTGCATTTTACAAAGTGCATCTTTCATTTTCTTTATTCAGCAATACAATATTGGGAGATGCAGGGAATAACTGGAAGTGTGGTCATGTTATAAAAACCTTGAGGAATGCATTCAAAGCTGGCAATCACATTGACAGTGCTTTCAATCTAAATCTCACTTCAGAGTAAACAGTGTTAGTTATCCTTAAAAGAGCACCATCACTACACCAGAAATCAAAAGTCTCAGTGGAGATTGATTCAAACAGTTTAAATCTCACTCAAAGCCAACAGAGGTTCAGATTGGTAATGTCGGAATATTCAAGCATATTTCTGGACCAGAGTACATTACCTCCTAACATCATGATTTCAAGAAGAAATTAGACATAGCTCTTGGGGCTAAAGAGATATGGGGTGGGGGGCAGGGGGCGGTGGTGGGCAGAATCAGGGTATTGAATATGATCAGCCATGATTAAAATGAATGGTGGAACAGGCTCGAATGGCGTACTCCTGCTTCTATTTTCTATGAAACTAAACAAACATTTCCAGGCAATATTCGGGGAATGCTGCTCAATTGGAGGAGCTTTCCTTTGGATAAGATGGTAGTCTGAAGGTCATAACGCTCTGTTCTAGTGATCATTAGAAGAGCAGGAAGAGAGAGCACAAGAAGTGCATTCAAACTGGAACTCCACAGCACTGGCATCCAATGGGCAAGGAAACGCACAGGATTGAACAGCAGAGAGTAGAACTCCACTCATTATGGGAGACTCCAGTTAGGGGGACAGACACTTCTTTCTGTAACTGTCATCACAAATCTCATATGGTGTGTTATCTCCCTGGTGTCAGGGTAAAGGAGTTCACTGAGAGGGTGCAGAATATTCTGCAGGTGGAAAGGAGGGATCCAGAAGGTGTAATAAGTTAGTACCAATGACAAAGGGCAGGTATTGAGGCCCTACATTCAAGCTAGGAAAAAACTTCAGTCAGACCCGAAGATAGTAATCACTGATTATTCCCAGCGTCATACATTAGCAAGAATAGAAATAGGAAGATGGTGAGGATCAATGAATGGATCGAGTGGGAGATTGTACCTAAACATTATTGGGGCATTGGCACCAATTCTGGGGCAGGCTGCACCTCAACAGGACTGGGATTGATGTTCCCTTGGGAGAGGCTCACTAGCATGGTTAGTGGGTGGGGTGCTTAAATTAAATTGACAGTGAAAGGGTGTCAGCATATAGGAGAAAAGCAAAATAATGTGCATGCAGGGTGAATACTGGAGGAAGAAATTGTACCACATCAAATAGAAGGCTATAAAGGACCACCTGGGATAAAAAGGAAAGTTTAGAATGCAGACAAAGCATGGTAAATAAGATTGGTGAACAATAAGCTGGTAATGAGGTCAGTGGACCCTATTAGGGACAAAGATGATGATGGATATTTAGAGGTGCAGGGGAGCACTTTACATTGGTTTACCAAGAAAGAAGATCTCATAAAATATTGGGAGGTGTAATGAAGAGGGTGAAAATTGATGGGAAAGATGTCCTGGAAAAGTAAGCTGTGTTTAGAGTGGATAAATTGGATGACTTGTAACATTTTTAATTACAACTCTACCAGACCTGCTGAAACTTTAACGTTTTCTGTTTTTATTTCAAACCTCTAATATTCAGACCGAGGTATGGAGCACAAGCACAGGAAAGTTGTGGTGAAACTTGATAAAGCTCTGGTATAGGGCACAGCTAGTGTGATGGATCCAGTTCTGACCACACTTCAGGAAGGATGCAAAGGTCCTGGAGAGGGTCTAAAGGTGATTTACTGGCATGGTTCTACGGACATGAACTTACAAGGTTAGGCTGAAGAAGCTGGAGATGTTCTTCTTGGAGCAAAGGGGATTGAAGAGAGATTTGATAGTAGTGTACAAGATATAAATCTTTCAAAGAAAAGGTGTTCCACTGGCTAATTCTACAGGGACTAAGGAACTGAGTTAAGGTTTTGGGTAAGAGATCTGGGGGGGGGGGGGGGGGGTAGTAGGGGGCGCAGACAGGATGGTGGAAGCAGAGATGAATGTTTCCAAAAAGAAAATGCGTGGGCATTAAAAAAGGAAATAAATTTTCTGGGGTCTACAGGTATAGAATTGGAGAATGAAACTGACTAGATTGCTTGACAGAGAACCAGAATAGATTTGGATGGGCTGACAACCTCCTTCTGTGTCATAATGACTTTATTGAAACTACTCAAAGAATGAGTTGGAGGCGAGGCAAGACTTACCCTTAGCAAGTAGAATTTAATCAGTCCATTACAAATGAACAGTCTATTTATAACAAAATACTACAAACAGAACTCAGCCAAAATTAGTGACTATTGACAAAAGTAGTTCAGCAAAAAAAAAGCACAAGTGGAAGATAAAACTGCAGCGAAATGAGAATAGTTGTACACAAATTAGGTGCACAAAAATTCATGAGTAGGCACCTAAAACAGTGTAATCTTCAGATGTGATTAATGAGGGGGAAAAATATCATCCAATTGTCTCCATTCTGAACAGAATAGTGGCGTCACTAGTCCTTGGTTTTATGGCCATTTGTCAGACCTTGTGATGCATAAAGTGATTAAGGTCGCCATCGTCATTGCACTTAAACTTGTACAAATGCTCGAGGGCATTTCTGACAGACTTCATTAGCCCCAACTGTAGCTCAAAGTACTCTTAAAACAGGACAGAGTGAAACAGGAAACGATCACAATCTGACTGAAGTAATCAGAAAATGCTGGTAAAACTCTAAAGATGCTGTCTGACGCCGAGTAGATGTTTCATGACTGTGCTCCATCAGCGGATCTGGAAGATATGACAGATCAATGGGTTTTAAGTACAGAGTAAGAAGTTTAACAACACCAGGTTAAAGTCCAACAGGTTTATTTGGTAGCAAAAGCCACAAGCTTTCAGAACCTAAAGCCCCTTCTTCAGGCGAGTGAGAATTCTGTTCACAAACAGGGCATATAAAGACACCAACACAATTTACAGAATAATGGTTGGAATTCGAGTACTTACAGCTAATCAAGTCTTAAAGGTACAAATAATGTGAGTGGAGTGGAGAGAGCATTAAGACAGGTTAAAGAGATGTGTATTGTCTCCAGACAGGACAGCCAGTGAGACTCTGCAAGTCCAGGCAAGCTGTGGGGATTACAGATAGTTTGACATGAACCCAATATCCCGGTTGAGGCCGTCCTCATGTGTGTGGAACTTGGCTATCAGTCTCTGCTCAGCGACTCTGTGCCGTCGTGTGTCGCGAAGGCCGCCTTGGAGAACGCTTACCCGAATATCAGAGGCCGAATGCCCGTGACCGCTGAAGTGCTCCCCAACAGGAGGAGAACAGTCTTGCCTGGTGATTGTCGAGCAGTGTTCATTCATCCGTTGTCACAGCGTCTGCATGGTTTCCCCAATGTACTATGCCTCGGGACATCCTTTCCTGTAGCGTATCAGGTAGACAACGCTGGCCGAGTTGCAAGAGTATGTATCGTGTACCTGGTGGATGGTGAGATGATGGCATCTGTGTCGATGATCCGGCACGTCTTGCAGAGGTTGCTGTGGCAGGGTTGTGTGGTATCGTGGTCACGGTTCTCCTGAAGGCTGGGTAGTTTGCTGTGGACAATGGTCTGTTTGAAGTTGTGCGGTTGTTTGAAGGCAAGAAGATACACAAGGCAAACACACCCGGCCGTCCCATTGTATCGGGCAATGGGACCCTGTGCGAGAACCTCTCCGGCTATGTCGAGGGCATCCTGAAACCCATTGTACAAAGAACCCCCAGCTTTTGTCGCGACACGACGGACCTCCTACAAAAACTCGGCACACATGGAGCAGTTGAACCAGGAGCACTCCTCGTCACAATGGATGTCTCGGCACTCTACACCAGCATCCCCCACGATGATGGCATTGCTTCAACGGCCTCAGTGCTCAGCGCCGACAACTGCCAGTTTCCAGATGCAATTTTCCAACTCATCCGCTTCATCCTGGACCACAATGTCTTCACCGTCAACAACCAGTTCTTCATCCAGACACACGGAACAGCCATGGGGACCAAATTCGCACCTCAATATGCCAACATCTTCATGCACAGGTTCGAACAAGGCCTCTTCACCGCACAGGACCTTCAACCGCTGCTATACACTAGATACATCGATGTCATTTTCTTCCTTTGGACTCATGGTGAACGATCACTTAAACAACTGTATGATGACATCAACAAGTTCCATCCCATCATCAGACTCACCATGGACTACTCTCCGGAATCGGTTGCATTCCTGGACACACGCATCTCCATTAAGGACGGTCACCTCAGCACCTCACTATACCGCCAGCCCACAGATAACCTCACGATGCTCCACTTCTCCAGCTTCCACCCTAAACACGTTAAAGAAGCCATCCCCTACGGACAAGCCCTCCGTATACACAGGATCTGCTCGGATGAGGAGGATCGCAATAGACACCTCCAGATGCTGAAAGATGCCCTCATAAGAACAGGATATGGCACTCGGCTCATCGATCGGCAGTTCCGACGCGCCACAGTGAAAAACCACACTAACCTCCTCAGAAGACAAACATGGGACATGGTGGACAGAGTATCCTTCGTCGTCCAGTACTTCCCAAGAGTGGAGAAGCTACGGCAGTCCAACGCCGGCATCTCCACATTTTAAGTACAGAAACAGGGAAAGGGGAGGGAAAAACAAAAGGATTTTCTTTGTAGCACCCCTGGATAGGGTGGGAGGCAGGAATCATTCCATTTAAAACAAAGATAATGGATCAAGACAAATACAGAAATAAAACATGGGGCTTGAGCTAGTGTAAATAGGAATAGCAAAATTACCAGTACAATGGTCTGAGAAAAAAGGGTGTAGTTATCATCTGAAATTGTGCGAAGTACAGAAGGTTGTAAAGTACCTTTTGAAAGATGAGCTTGCGTAATTCCAAAATAGTGCTCTGTGTTCAGTCAGATCAATGAATAGCATATACAGTATCTGCACAACAGCTTTCCCCTCAGAAATTAAACAAATCTTTTGGTCTCCAGCTAGTCAGAGACTGGAGGCAACCCAAATGACACATGCGGAATCCCTCAATCTTGACACAAGCTCATCCCCCATACTTTTGTAGGAAGTTTAAACTTCAGAGTGCCAGTTTTACCCTTCCTGGGTTGCTCAGTGATTTGCCTGAACCACAAACTCTGGGCTGTTTGCCTTATACTTACCCTGGTCTGGTCTTCACTTATCTAAATGGGGAGAGACTTCAGGGTGCAGAGGGGTTTGGGTGTCCTTGTTCACGAGTCACAAAAAACTAGCATGCAGGTACAGCAGATAATAAAGAAAGCAAATGGAATGTTGACATTTATAGCTAACGGGATAGAATATAAAGATCAGGAAGTATTGTTGCAACTGTACAAGGCATTGGTGAGGCTGCGCCTGGAGCATTGTGCACAGTTTTGGTCCCCTTATTTGAGGAAGGATGTAGTGGCATTAGAGACAGTTCAGAGGAGGTTCACTTGATTGATTCCAGAGATGATGGGTTTGTCGTATGAAGAGAGATTGAACAGTTTAGGCCTAGACTCTCTGGAATTTAGAAGGAGGGGAGATCAAATTGAGGTATTCAAGATGATAAAAGGAATAGATAAAGTAGACATGGAACGGATGCTTTCTCTTGTGGGGCATTCTAGGACGAGAGGTCATAGTCTTAGGGTAAGGGTTAGCAAATTTAAAACAAAGTTGAGGATAAACTACTTCTGTGAATCTATGGAATTCACTACCCCAAAGTGCGGTGGATGCTGGGACAATGAGTGAATTTAAGGAGTTAGATAGATTTTTAATTGGTAATGGGTTGAAGGGTTATGGGGAGAAGGCAGCAAAATGGGGATGAGGAGCATAGCAGCCATGATCGAATGGCAGAGCCAATCGAAACAGCAAAATACTTTTTTTTTTAAATGGGAATGTCAGAGCCCTCTAAAAACTACAGCAAAGCTTACCCCACACACACCTCAACCCCCACCACTATGCTCATCCCCTCTCCCACTCAATGGAATCCCAGGCTGCGGTCAGGCTGATAATGGAAGAGGCCACTTTGACAGAGAGGGAGGTGGCATCAGCCCGTTCAACAGGGGCAAGGTTGACAATCTTAAACCCAGGAAATTTTTCCCTTAGTCTCAGAAATTGAAGAATTTCCAAGCAATTTGATTTAGAAATGCTGGCCATGAGATATTTAGTGATTGGTTGATACAGGGAATCCCATTTCCAGCAAAATTAACACCCTTTGGGGCACAAACTCCTGTTTCCTAGAATATGACAATTAGTGCTGTAAAAAGGGGACATGCAGGAACTTGGCTTCTCCCAGGTTGCACCGGGACTGTTCTGGTTTCTATGGTGGAGGCATCTGGGAGCAGGCAGCATTGGAAGTCTGGCTGATAAATGTGTACTTTTTCCAGTAATTGCCATGAGCAGAACTCTTCTGATGCTACACACGAGCTGAATAAGAAGCTTACTACAAAAATATGTTGACAGCGCAGAAGGGAACGGTACATCTTTCAAAGAGAATTTAATTTTCTCCAGCCAATTCAAAACTGAAGGCATGTTGATTGCCGGGAGATATTAAACTCAGATGTCAGGGTAGAAGAATGGTTAGAACAGTAAATTATCTTGCACAATCTGAAATCAGGCAATCGCCAGAGTGAGGTACCATAAGAACCTTATAAAAGAGATCATCTGATCTACAAATTCTACAGTTGCTTTGAAATTTGTACTTTACGGTCTCAAGACAACGAAAATATCAATGCTTGCAGAGCAAGAATTTAAAAAAAATAATCTGCTTTACAAGTTAAGCATTTTTTTGTACCCTCTGAACTGATGACATTTTCTGGAAGATTTAATATCAGTATTAAAATTGATCTATAATACGGGTGACAGAGTGATTAGCACTGCTGCCTCTCAAACACCCAAGGTTGAAATTGAACCTAGGTCCCTGGCGCTGTGTGGAGTTTGCACGTTCTCCCAGTGTTTGTGTGGGTTTCCTCCAGGTGCTCCGGTTTCCTCACATACTCCAAAGATGTGCAGGTTGGGTGGATTGGCCATGCTAAACTGCCCCTTTATGTCCAAAGATGTACAGATTTGTTACCACTAAAATGGTAAATGCCATTTATCTGGAATGGAGGGGTGCGGGTGGGCAAGATAGAATCCCAATGTTGCAGAAGGAAGCTATTGATATTTAAAAATAAACACAATGACAAGAAAAGGTAGGCTTTATTTTGCTACATTTCTCAGCAGTAGGCAGATGTCTAGTAACACTGAGATGCACAAGATTTGAACTACCGACAGCTGAAAATACAGAAACATTGCAAAAAAAAATGTTGCAATACATCAGTAACAGCAAATAATTTCCAGATAAGTTGCCCTTTCCTCCAATAATCCCCACCACATTAAACATTTAATTCTGCCAACATAAATTGAAAGTTTTGCCTTCTCCTCGTGCAACCCTAAAAACAGATTTTCCTTGATTTAATAAAAAAATTGACTTAAATTAGTGATCAATATATCTTGCATAATAGGCAAATATTAAAATGTTATGATCACTAGTAGTTGTGACACGCTCACTCGTGACCGAGTAAGATAAAACTAATCAGTATGAATATATGGATCAAACCAGCTTTGAAAACAGGGGAAGCGAAATAGCATTACATTAAATATATAGACTTGCCTTCATTATCAAACTACATTCCATCATAAAGATTTGTTTAAAAATGCCCAACATTTTTCAAGTGCAAGCAATTTTCTTACAGAATAGAAGCCATGAAGTGACAGGCGCCTTATTTGATAAGCTTTATAGCCATCAGCTACATTTGTTATTTCAACACCTGGCTATGATCTAGACTCAAATAAACATATCTATAGTCATTCACTGAATATTTACAACCCCCCCAACTCATAATTCTTTGAAACTAAACATCAGATACATTAACTGCATTCAAAAAAAAAACAAGACAACTGCATGTAAACATAACCTTAAACTTTTGTGTTTGTCTGTTGCAATGCTCCATTACTGCATTTATGTAACCGCAAAGAACAGAATGCCAGCCACTTTAATGCATGATACAGTAAAGCCTGGCAACTGAATCTGTCCACCAAACCATTAGGAATGAGTGAAAGGCATCTGCTGCAAGCCAAGCTTGAATGCCAAGCCAGTGGTTCTTTATCACTGTCCAGACAAATCTTCCTCAAATCAGAACTGACTTGCACTGCTTGGATCACACTGTAGTAGTCGGACAATGGAAGGATCACTCTTGGCACCTTTTATAAATTCTTCAAGAGAGAGTTTACCTAGAAATAAAATTTTTAAGAAGCGGGTCATGGCTGTCTCACAAAACATGGAACACAGACTTCATTCACACACCCACCTTTCCAGCACCAAGTTTAAAACTCCATCAATTGAACAACACTTAAGATGGATATAGGTGGTAAAATTTTATTTCTTATAGTTCAACACCATGTCAATTTAATTGCATATTTGCTCATTGGAATGTATTACAATTTGAAGCATGTTAAACAGTGCAGCCAGACAGACTGGGAATGTTTTAGCCCTAATTTATCATTAGTTGCAGTTTATAGTTCAGCATTGTGCACAAGGAAACACAAACTAATTTTGTAACCTGCACTATTCCATTTTGGCAATAGTTTATCTTGTCCATTTACAAAAGAAGTTGCAGATTAAAATGTCACCTCGAGGGTGCCAATTGCTTGTGCACCCCTGACAAGTGGCTTTGGGCTGTTGGCATCTGTTGATGGAATTGTAACAAACTGGCACATTTGAAATGATTGTACACACTGTTGTACTATGGGGATCAGAGAGCCATCCATTATCTCAACAGAATGAGAGAGGTGCAAAGCTCTTAAATAAAGAGGGAGTCAAAACAGTGGCCAGTCATAACTTTAACCTCATGTAACTCAGTGTCAAAAGCCTTTGCAGACTGAAACTATATACTGAATGAACAGAAGGCGAAAGGTGCCTTACCAACATCGACTAAGTTTGCTACTATATTCCTGGAATTGACAATCTCTGAAACAGTAGCTAGGCTGACATCTTGGAGCAATGAAGAATTGCTTCACTGACAAAGGGGGAGGTGTTAAGCCAAGACATGTCTGCCTGCTCAGGTGAGCACAAATATCCCAGGCCATTACTTTGAAGAGTAACAAAGGGAGTTACCCCGAGTGTCCAGACCAATTTTTCCTTCAAACATCACTATAATAGATTATCTGGTCACAACTACATTGTTCTTGGAGATCTTGCAATGCAAGAACTGGCCTTTCCTACATTACATCAATTACTACATTTCAAAAAGTGGTTACAAAGTGCTTTGGGATGTCGGACGTCATGAAAGATATAAATATAATGCTGACTTTCTATTCTAGGTTTTCAGCACAGCTCCTTCCCGGACATTCAGAATTTCCAACCATACATTTTTGAAGGTGGATTGGGGTGGCAGTGATGTTTAACCTTCCTTTCCTTGTTTAATTAAGTCTTTCAAACTTGGGTGTTTATATTACAAATCTCAGATCTGTTGAATTTCCTGCCACTTATCCCCATTGTTTACACCAATCTGTGCACGTGCATGGTCATTTTTCATATTGATTGTAATCAGTCCTCGGAGGCAGAAGTCCTTTCAGCAAAATTCCTTTATTTACAAACTCTAACAGCAGTACACAGAGTGTTAGTAGTTAGCAGTCTATCTCTGGAGGTATCAGAGGAACTGACACTCTTGGTTATGCACAAGGCAAAAAAAGATGTCCCTGATTGACCCGTCAATTGGATCCTTAATCAGGGACATATTTGTGTCCAAAAAAAACAAACAAAATCAAATTAACTTAGGGGCAACTCAAAAGGGACAACTTCCTAAAAGGAGGGGAATCACCTGAAGCAAAAGACAAAGCAGAAAGGAAACTTAAACATCAAATTAAAATGTGATTAATGGGGTCAATAATACACCCCAGTCCCTGCGGTGCCCAGCGGGCACAGAAGGCATCAACAAGGCGGCGCCCTTGGACACCGCATGCTCCCACTCCAGGGACACCTGGCCGTGAACATAGCTGCGGTAGAGGGGACGACCCCCTCAAATCGCCTGCTGCCTGGACCTATAGATGGCACGCCTTGCCAGGCCCAGGAACAGGAGGAGGTCCTCCTCCACCCCCCTCTCCACACCAGGTGCCCGTAGACCAGGAGCGTGGGGCTGAAGTGCAAACAAAACATCAAAAAAAGATTTTTGAGAAAACTGAAAAGGTTGTGCAGCCTATAATACGAAATATATAGACGTGGTCCACGCACTCCACAAGATTGCAAAAAGGGCACGCTTGGGAGCCCATGAACTGGTAAAACATACGGTTGTACAGCACTGCTGCGTGCAGCACCCTCTACCCCAGGTCCCCAAGATAGTGGGGGGGTGAGGGGGGGAGATCCCTCCGCCACCAACAAGGCCTGCCAAGGTGTCCGGGCGATGGGCAAGGATGCGGTAGAAGGTATGCAGCAGCAGCCTGTACAGGAAATGCCTCCGTGCGGCAGCAAAGGGCACGGAAGGCATTTCCACGAGCTGGCTCAAGCTGTGGGGCACCTGACTCGGAGGATGGGGGGAGGGGGGGGGGGCGGGCGGTTTAGGCTTGGGGCCAATGTGAAATTCCATCTGTAAGAGTTTTAACAACACCAGGTTAAAGTCCAACAGGTTTATTTGGTAGCAAATACCATTAGCTTTCGGAGTGCTGCTCCTTCGTCAGATGGAGTGGAAATGTGCTCTCAAACAGGGCACAGAGACACAAAATCAAGTTACAGAATACTGATTAGAATGCGAATCCCTACAACCAACCAGATCTTAAAGATACAGACAATGTGGGTGGAGGGAGCATTCTGCACAGGTTAAAGAGATGTGTATTGTCTCCAGACAGGACAGCCCGCAAGTCCAGGAGGCAAGCTGTGGGGGTTATTGATAATGTGACATAAATCCAACATCCCAGTTTAGGCCGTCCTCATGTGTGCGGAACTTGGCTATCAGTTTCTGCTCAGTGACTCTGCGCTGTCGTGTGTACAACAGATGAATGAACACCACTCGACAATCACCAGGCAAGACTGTTCTCTTCCTGTGGGGGAGCACTTCAGCAGTCATGGGCATTCAGCCTCTGATCTTCAGGTAAGCGTTCTCCAAGGCGGCCTTCACGACACACGACAGCGCAGAGTCGCTGAGCAGAAACTGATAGCCAAGTTCCGCACACATGAGGACGACCTAAACCGGGATGTTGGATTTATGTCACATTATCAGTAACCCCCACAGCTTGCCTCTTGGACTTGCGGGCTGTCCTGTCTGGAGACAATACACATCTCTTTAACCTGTGCTTAATGCTCCCTCCACTCACATTGTCTGTATCTTTAAGACCTGGTTGGCTGTAGGGATTTGCATTCTAATCAGTATTCTGTAACTTGATTTTGTGTCTCTGTGCCCTGTTTGAGAGCACATTTCCACTCCATCTGATGAAGGAGCAGCGCTCCGAAAGCTAATGGTATTTGCTACCAAATAAACCTGTTGGACTTTAACCTGATGTTGTTAAAACTCTTACTGTGTTCACCCCAGTCCAACGCCAGCATCTCCACATCATAAATTCCATCTGAGCAGGGACATGCTCAGGCGGGATCCCACTGCACAGTTGCGCCTCCAAGACCACATGCGCCCTTGGTCCGAGATCCTTAATCAGGGAGTTCATACTCCAATAGGCCAACCTTAATGGCCCGATTGAAGTCATTACATTGATAGTGGATGATTCAGTGATGGTAATGCCATTGAATATCAAGGGGTAATGGTTAGATTTTCTCTTGAAGATGGTCATTGAATCATAGAAACCCTACAATATAGAAAGAGACCATTCGGCCCATCGAGTCTGCACCGACCACAATCCCACCCAGGCCCTACCCCAATATCCACCCACTAACCCCTCTAACCTACACATCTCAGGACACTAAGGGCAATTTTTAGCATGGCCAATCAACCTAACCCGCAAATCTTTGCCTGGCACTTCTGTGGTGAATGTTACTTGCCATTTGTCAGCCCCAGCCTGGTATTGTCCAGGCCTTGCTGCTACAATAGGTGTTAAATCACAAGAGTTTAGGGCATTACTGCTCATTTTAAAAATAGTCAACGTTATTGGACTTTCCCCACTAACTCTTCTGTGTAGTTTGGAGTGAAATGCTGGTGTGCAAATAAACCAAGTTTTTGCAACATATAAAAGAAAATGGCCCATGGAGTTGGCTTTTAGCCAATCGTGATTAATGGAAATTGGCAGTTATGTGAACTGTTGAATGTAATCTGCAGTGTCAAACTAGAAAGGACCATTATTGATGGGTTTGGAGATCATGGGACAGCAAGAGTGAGTACAGACTTTTGGAATTATGAATGGTAGCCTTAAAAAGAGAGTTCATTTGTATTGTAAAACTGATTTTCTGAACATCCTATAGTGTATGAATTTATATATAGAAATCTGGTCTATACTGCTCGAATTTCTGGCTTCACCTCCTCTCTCCTTTTGGAAACCGCTGGCTTCTTTCCAAATGATTTGACAAATTATGTACTCTGCTTTTCTTTGAAATTTACAGAATAAACTGCCAAGTGTAAAATTGTCCCTCAGCCCAACCATCTTCAGCTGCTTCATCAATGACCTCCCTTCCATCTGTTCACTGATGATTGCACAATGTTCACCACCATTCACGACTCCTCAGATACTGAAACAGTCCATGTCCAAAATGCAGCAAGACTTGGACAATATCCAGGTTCGGACTGACAAGCAGCAAGCAACATACACACTACACAACTGCCAGGCAATGATCATTTTTAACAAGCGAGAATCAAGCCACCCCTTGACATTCAATGGCATCACCATCACTGAATCCCTCACTATCAGCATCCTGGGGGTTACTATTGACCAGAACTTGAATTGGACCAGCCATATCAATATTGTGGCTACAGCAGCAGATCAAAGTCAAGGAATCCTGTGGCAAGTAACTCACCTCTTGACTCCCCAAAGCCTGTTTACTATCTACAAGGCACAAGTCAGGAGTGTAATGGAATACTCTCCTCTTGCTTGGATGAGTCCAGCTACAATATCACTCAAAGCTTAACACCATCCAGGATAAGTCGCTATAGTCCAAGTGGTGCATGTATCGACAGAGTGATTTTAGGGAGCGACCTCTAGGGTTTTGACCCAGTAACACTGAAGGAATATCAATATACAGTGGAGCCCCATTTTAATGCGATGGTTGGGGTCCATAAAATGTGATCGCGAATGTTATCGGGGTCGCGCTAAATCACTAAACCGGAAATAGTAAAAAGGGTCCATCGCGCGATCGTGTAATATCCGATTTCGCGCTAAATCGGGGCTCCACTGTAATTGCAAGTCAGGATGGTGTGCAACTTGGTAGTGAGCCAAAGGTGGTGGTGTTCCTATGGATTGGCTGCCCTTGTTTTTCTCAGTGAAGAGAGGTTGCAGGTTTGAAAGTTGCTGCATCTTGTCGATGATACATACTGCTACCACTCTACACTAGTGGGAGAGGGAGCGAATGCTTTCTGTAGTGAATGGGGTGCCAGTCAAGCAGGTTTGGTCGAGATGTTGTTATAGAGAGTCATAGGGCAGAATTTTCCAGTCGTGCTCATCCCAAGACCGGAAGATCCCACCCGAGGTCAATGAACCTTTGCAATGGTCCTGTCCCGCCCACTACAATTCCCGTGGTGGGCAGGATGGGAAAATTCCACCCACAGAATCTTAGTGCAAAAAAAAAAGCCCTTCAGCCCATTGGGTCGGCACCGACAAAAGTTGCACTAATCCCATATCCTGGAGTGTTATAGGGGCGCCACAGTCTCCACAAGCCTCTGTCAACTCTGTGCCAGAAAATCAGTGCGGAGCTGTATAATGTATTCAAATGCTAATTTCATCATTTAAATCGTATTAGTGGGCCCGGGAGCATCACTCTCTCCCCCAACCCCTTTCCCAGGAGTCATTCACTCCATCAGGGTTTAGTATAGCTCTCCACTTGCAGTGAGCTGGTAGCCTGATCCCACTGAAGTGAAGGGAGACCATCGAAGACCCCCCCCCCCCCCCCCCCCCCCAGAGTGTCAGGTGCCGGGGGGAGTGTCCCCTGGGAATTGCCAGCCTGGCAATGCCAGCCTCCACCCCAGCACTGCCCAAGGGGAGCATCTTGGCACTGTCCACTCTGCAGTGCACAGAGTGAGAGAGATTCATTTTTGAAAATCCCGCTGAAAAAACCAACGTGATTTACTCCAGTTTTTACGCAAATTCGACACTTAGAATTTTTTTGGGAGAATTGCCCCCATGACGTTTCATCCAAGTACTTTGGAAGTTGCATAGTTTCCAGACTCCACTACCTTCCCAGGCAGTGCATTCCAGATTTCCACCACCCTCTGGGTGAAAAGAGTTTTTCCTCAAATCCCCTCTGAATCTCCTGCCCCTTACCCTAAAACCATACTGCCTCGCCTTGACCCTTCAACCAAGGGGAACATCCGTTTCCTGCTCACCCTGTCCATACCCCTCAATCATATCCCCCCTCAGCCTTCTCTGCTCTAAAGAAAACAATCCATGCCTATCCAGTCTCTCCTTATAGCTCAAATGCTCCATCCCAGGCAACTTCTGCTGTACCCCTCCAGTGCAATCACATCTTTCCTATAGTGTGGTGATTAGAACTGCACACAGTACTCCAGCTGTGACCTAACCAAAATTCTGTACAACTCCAGGATCCATCACTTCCTCTGAGCTTCCTAGTGTCCTGCCATTCATTAAAAACACCCTTGTCTTGTTACTTCAAAAGTGCATCAATTTGCATTTATTAGGGTTAAATACCATCTGTCACTGTTCTGACCATCCCATCTACATCTTCGTGCAACCTACGACCTTATTTAGCATTAACCACCCTACCAATCTTGGTGTCATCTGCAAAGTTACTCATCATTCCCCCCACATTATCATCGACATCATTTATGTATATAACAAACAATAAGGTCCCAGCACGGGATCTTGTGGTGCGCCACTGAACACTAGCCTCCCGTCACTCCCACCACCCTTTGTGTCATATCACTAAGCCAGTTTCAGATCCATCTCACCAAGTTTCCCCGAATTCCATGTGCTTCAACCTTTTCAGTCTCCCACGTGGGACCTTGTCAAAGACTTTGCTAAAATCCATAAAAACTACATCAACTGGACTTCCATCATCCACACACACACGATCATATTTTCAAATAATTCTATCAAATTTGTTAGGCGTGACCTCTCTGACAAAGCCATGTTGACTATCTAAGTAACCCATGGTTTTTCCAAGTGGAGATTAATTCTCCTTCAGAATTTTCTCCAATAGTTTCCCTACCACTGACATGAGACTCACCAGTCTGTGATTTCCTGGCTCACCTCCACCACCATTCTTGGAAAGTTGTTGGAACTGCATTCAGCCAGAAAAGTGCACTCCTGACTTGTGCTTTGAAACTCCAAACAGACATTCTCATGTGACTAAAATGCTCCAACTTCTCATTTCTATCCATCCTTCCTCCAAGTAATAAACTGTCTTATGATTTATTTATGGCTTTGCCTTTCTCCTTTTTCAAAGATAGTGAAACCAAATGGTCCACTTCACTGTGCAGTGAATGCTCCTCTCCTATTACCAATATAAACATGCATCCTTTTAGTTACTGGCTTCATGCTGCAAGGAAACCACAGACTCTTTGCTTACACATCTGATCCATTTCCTTTGTTACATACCATCGTTGTTTGTGTCCATCTGTCTGAAAATCTTATCTGTCCGTTTTTCTGGTGTCGATTCATCTTCTGGCATCTTCATCACAGATGATACCATTTTGTAAATTGCCTGACACCAAAGAACAGAAATAGTTAGTTTAATCGATATACAATACTTCAACACCTTTAAAAAGTGTACAAAATGTCAAGCCAAGGACTGAACAATCAAATGCTGGGAGTGGGGGGGATTGTAAACTTGAGATATCACCTTTTTATTTTATCAAAGGACAATATCAAGCTTTGCTGAAGTGTCAAAATCAGAACTTTTAGGATTTAAGGGTTAATTGTGTTCTGACACATATGGTAATATACAATTGCAACCTTTTCTCAGCAGGACTTTTAAATCAGCAAAATAAGACTGGCACATGATTTTTGTTTGCAGAGTGTCTCAGCAGGCAGGAAAAGCAGCATTGAAGCAGCTGGGCCCAATTATCTTTCTCGGTCATATTTTCAGGCACTTAGTTTAAAAAAAAAGAGGGTGCAGGTCCCACAACTTCACACTGGCAGAGCCCACTCTGCCAGAAACCTAGCTTTAAAAGCAGCGCCCAATACAATAAAAATGGAATACCTCTTCTCTCCACCCGCCATACCCCGGGGGCAGTGCCTGGACATGACCCTCTCTCCCAAGTGACGCAATTACCTGTGCTCCTCTGTCCACCAGGTGCGTGCCATGGGAGACCACGCCAATGTGCACGGATAATGTAATGGAGTGGGAGCATTATCAGGCCCGATAACTAGGCGCTAATTTATTGTAATGGGATCCCCGATGTTGAATGCTGGGATTCCTGTTATGCCACTGGCAGGGGCCAGGACAATCGTGTCACGCCTTTACATCAGCGCAAAATGCAATTTGGGCCTCACAGGATTTCCTGCTCCAGTCACCGATTCAATCTGATGGAAATGGGAGCGGAAATCCCCCCACCCCTTCCACCATAGAACATTACAGCGCAGTACAGGCCCTTCGGCCCTCGATGTTGCGCCGACCAGTGAAACCAATCTAAAGCCCATCTAACCTACACTATTCCAATATCATCCATATGTTTATCCAATAACCATTTGAATGCTCTTAATGTTGACGAGTCCACTACTGCTGCAGGCAGGGCATTCCACACCCTTACTACTCTCTGAGTAAAGAACCTACCTCTAACATCTGTCCTATATCTATCACCCCTCAATTTAAAGCTATAGGGAATGCAAAAGCATAAAGAATAGGGAATTCAGAAGCATGCTGCACACCCATTCAAGTATTAATATCCTGCAAAAGACTTGGCGTCGGAAACTTTGTTGTACTCAACAACAAACGAGATAGATTTAAAACCTTCAGGGAAAAAGTAACATGAAATAGATGGGAACACATGGAATATAGAACTGCAAAGTTCCAGTTCTCCTCCCAGTATGTTAAGGATACACCACAGCACCTTCCCAAACGCACCCTCAAAAAGTTGAACATTGCAAGTGTCTGCAGGACAAGCTAGTGAAAACAGATTGTGATGAAATGCTTCAATTATCTTCACACTGAAGCACTGGGATTGCTTGAGCCAACCAGTTAAATTCTTCAGGTTAGCAAAGTGTTGTTGGCACACCAGATGAGATTGACTAAAGGCTACGGAAAATCCAACTCTTGTCAAATCGAAGTGTTATCCCGATTTGACAGCATCGTTTTGATTTCAGATGAAAGCTCAGTTCTTGAGTTTGGGAGATTAAAGTATTAAAATATAATCTGTAATTTATAATTCGCGTACAGCTGCTTCCTTTGCACAATTAAATCCTGCTACTTCCCACCCACCCCCCACCCACCCCCCCCCAAGATGGGTGGAGAGTAGAAAAATTGTAAACTTGTCCCTCTGAAGTTTTATATTAAAAATGAGGGGTTCAACTCAAATTGAAGCCCACAATACTATTATTTCTGCCAACACATGTCCTCGTCCCGATCCAAACTCCACATATTCTCCTCCCACCCTTACTGAGCTTGTTAAGATCCAATTAACCCACCCTAGCTTCTAATCATTTAGCTTTCTTTCCTCAACCCCAGGCTCACCAACGTGCCCTCATCTCCTTCAAAATGAACATGAATCCACTTCTCAAAGACACTCCCAACTCTCTCTCTCACACACCATTATGCTTCCCTTTCTATCAAATTGTTGGAATGAGCTATTCCTCCCAAACAATAGAGGTATGGTCCTTTCCTCAAATATACTCCCAAAATGGCTGCTGCTCTGCCTTCAGCAATAGTAACTGGTCAAAATTTGTTAACACCTCTTGTGATTGATGTTACATTTATTTTTCCTCATTCTCCACAATTGACATTAATGGCACTATTCTCATGGTTCCACTCATACACTTGGGCCCCTTACATAATTTATATGCTATCCCTGGATGACATTTTAGAATTTAAAACAGATAGGCTCATGGGGACAAAGTAGACTCCGACTTAATCTTTCCATTTACTGCTACTCTCTGCATCTGCTGGTTGAGTATCAAGTCATAAAGCATCCCTCAACAATAGTCAAAATCTGACCTGCACTTGCATCTTTGCCCCAAGTTTCAATAACTTGGCTTCCCTCAGGCCAAGCTCAGAGACAAGTGATTGGCTGTTTAAATCTAAGTGGAGTTTCCATCCACATATCTGATTTGTTGCAAAGACCCTTTTCTTTCAGACTTCTCTCCACTGCTAATTCCTTTATCACAATAACACCTAGCCTCTCACACCTGTCTTCATTCTCCTGAAATTCCAGACTTTCCCAAATGTCTGCGCCCTTCCCGCACTCCTGGCTCCACTAGATCTTTGTATCCAATATATTTTCACTTGCAAATATTCTTGATTGGTACAATTTTGAAAAATATAATCTGCCTGGGTTAGCAAAGCCACAGCCATGTGCATGTAACCAGGCTGGCCTACCCAATCTGTGCTGAGCTGGGATTGTGTTTGGGGGGCAGGGTGGAGAAGAGAGGGGCCTAGGGTCAGGGAACACAAGAAATAACACCAAACTTAACAATGGCATACCTGCACAATCTCCAGCATCTCACTTCGGCTAATGTATCCATTCCCATCCAGGTCATACATACTAAACGCCCACTTCAATTTTTGTTCAAGCTTCCCTCGGGATGTGACACTAAGCGCAATGATAAATTCTCTGAAGTCAATAGTTCCATCAGCATTGGTGTCAAAGGTGCGGAACACATGCTCTGCAAACTTGGAAGCATCTCCATATGGAAAAAAGTTTGCATAGATTTTCTTGAATTCTTCTACAGTTAAGTGTCCACTCGGGCAATCTTTAAGGAAGCCCTTGTACCACTCTTGAAGCTCATGGTCTGTGAATTCTGTATTTTCTCGCAGGTCCTGAAGCACTTCTGGACGAAGTTTACTGTTCTGCTTTCCCATCCTCTTGGTTTTGTCCCAAACCTACATAAAACAGAAAATGAGAGTGTGTGTGTTACTGCAGAATAAGTAAATATTAACCCGCAGCAAAGATACCATAGTTGTGTCCGTCACCCAAGAATCTCAATACGATTAGACAAATAGGGAAAATGACAAGAGTGGGCCTGTGCTCAAGGTAATTGAACATGTATGGATTGAGTGAAAGGAGGGTGGGGTTAAGAGAAGGAAAGGGGTGAGAGAAAAAGCACCACATAAACAGCGAATATGCAACCAGTCCTCTATTAACATCATTGCATCCATCATAAAACGCTGGAAATACTCAGCAGATCTGACAGTATCCATGGAGAGTGGAAGTGGGTTAACAGCCCTGATTTTGCAGCTGCAACAGCTAAACTGCGGGCATCCATTCCTTTCTAACAGAAACAGAGAACATCTTCTAGAAATCACACTCTGTGGTTAAACACACAAACCAAAAAGTTACCATCAGTGATTCCTTGCTCATCTAACAGGATACACTTACATCACTGCAAATGGAAATCTGTAGAAACAGTTTCAACGGACATGAACTTCCACTTTTTAAAACATTATGGCCGGGATTCTCCCAAAAAGTCCAAATTATATCTCCTATACTGTGCACTGCTGAGAGCTCTAGTGTGAATCACGATAAAGAAAATCAGTGCGCGGGGCCTATTCTCGCTGGAGAGGCCGGCAGCATAGTGCTGAGCGAACCCCTGCAGAGTGGAGACCGGCATATGCACAGTAGCCCCACACTGCCAGCCTCCCGATCGCTACCCTTGCTGACCCCCCCCCACTCCCTGATCGCTGGCTTTTCGGACATCTCCATGGCCAGCCTCTACTCATCTCCCCAGCAATCCTAGTCTTCAGATTCCCCCCCCTCTGCCATCCCCCAACTTTCCCCCCCACCTTAATGGCCAGCCCTGATCAGCCCTTCCCTCCCACTGTCACCAATCCCAAGTGCAGAGTGGCAGTGGGACCACCCACCCCCACCAATCCCCCCTCATAGACCCCGCTCCCTCGGCACTACCTGATGCCCAGTGGCCAGTGCCAAGGTGCCCCTGGGCATTGCTACTTCGCCCCTTAGGCAGTGCTGAGCTCAAGCTGGCAATGCCCAGGGGGCACCCCCTCTTACTCCCAACCTCCAGGGGGAGCGTACATAGTCCCTCTTCATTCCAGCAAGGTCGGGCCGCCAGGTCCCCGTTAGTCGGAAGTTGTTGTAAACCCCGCTGGAGTTATACACTCCTGGCTGGGCCCACTAATGGATTTGAAATTGATTTGATTTGACATGATGCTGACGATGCCAGAATTCCTTGGGGCCCAGCAGGGAGCCCACTATACGGCCTCTGCTTATGTCTCCGAGCAGTGCAGCGAGCTGGGAGAATCACCCCCAAATGTTGTCCCTTGTCAAATGAGGTGCTGTGTATGGTTAGAATTACTAATGCATAATGCAGCTAGGACAGAGAAAAAAACTTCCATTTCTGACACATTTCCACAAGTTAGCCTATGATATTTCAGTGTATACCAATGAGTCTCGAGCTGGTGTGGATAAACAAAATCAACCAACAGATGTTGTTGAGGAGTCATATTTGACTCAAAACACTTTCTCTCTCCACAGATGCTACCAGAACAGAGTTTTTATTTCAGATTTCCAGCATCCATGGTATTTTGCTTACCAACAGCTGCTATTGAAAAAGAATAGGGGGGGGTGGTTATGACCTGAAATTTTTGAACTCCATGTTAAACACTGACGCTCAATAGAAGCTCTAGGGACAGCATCTCATCTATCGTCTGGAAGGTTGTATTGGAACAAAGCAGGAGACCTAAAACAGTAGAATAATCTTTTCTCTCAAGAGAACAGACCAGTGGGTCCTATGCTGCCTGATTAGTCCTTGGGTTTGTGAAATAGATTCCAACTGACTTTATTCATTCATGGGACGCGGGCATCGTTGGTTTGGCCAGCATTTGTTGCCCATTCCTAATTGCACTTGAACTGAGTGGCTTGCTAGGTCATTTCAGAGGGCAGTTAAGACTCAAACACATTACTATGGACTTGGCATCACTGGGCAGTCATGAATTATCCAGTACAAGACACATGCTGAAGAATTCTGCTTGATAGGACTCAGGAATAACTTTTCCTCCAAAGCTACTAATTGCGGAAAATGTATTGCAATTTATTTTAATTGGAACTTCAAGATGAAGAAACTCTGTAGAAATGAAAATCATTAAGCTAGTAGTCTGTCAGTGACAATTCCACACTAATTTCATCGTCACTGATCAATGTTCCATAGCATTGCTACATAAACTGACAATAATGCTATTTCATCCTCCCCGCCTTGCAACAGAAGTTAAAGGCATAATTAAAGCAAGAAAGTTACTAAACCATTGCTATAACGACTCAGGTTTCTGTGATTATGTGCAAGCATTGTGGTTACTACTCCCCCGCTTTCAAATTTGCACAGATTATGTAGTTTCTTCAGTTAATTATCTTGAAGGGTGTAAAGTGGCTACACAAACCATCTCCCAAAGGAAAATAGGAAATTCTGAAAATGAGCACGACTGGTTTTTAAATTTGTAAACATTTAAGCAGAACTACCTATTTAAGCCCCATTTGGATCACGCGTACAGAACTGTGCACAGTTTTAGGTATCACCATCATCCTTGCTCATCCAAAAGGATACACTTATGTCACTGCAAATGGAAATCTGTAGAAACAGTTTCAACTGACATGAACTTCCACCTTTTTTAAAAACATTATGGCCGGGATTCTCCAAAAAGTGCCAAATTATATCTTCTATACTGTGCACTGCTGAGAGCTCTAATGTGAATCACGATAAAAACAAAATCAGTGGGGGGGGGCCTATTCTCGCTGGAGACTGTAAGGGGAAAAATACAAGGGAGCACACTTTAAAATGGCAATACAAGAAAGCACACTTTAAAATGGCTGCCTGGCACATAAAGGGTTAACTGGGAAAGAAGCCAGAAAAGCAGACACAGGCTCCTGCTGTTCAGAAATCACTTCAAGTCAAAACCTAACAGACAAGCCATTTCCAAATCACAGACAGTGACTCATAGCAAACAAACACCTCAGGAAGCCAAGCCAAGGGTCAAAACATCTTTTAAGATAAGGAAAACCCGAAACAAAGAGCTTAGATTAACGTTAGAGGAACGCGGGAAATATGAATGCGAGGGAACCGATTAGCACCTGAACGAGACGAAACTAGCCATTGATAGATACAGACATAAGGAGATGTACCCATTCATAAAATGTTAAATGTCTATACCTGTTTGTACTTATGTAAACATGAGGAAATGTACCCATTCATAAAATGTTAAATGCTTGTACTCACTTAAACGATGTGATAATATTTGAATCACCGGCTTACCCATTGTGTAAAGGGTATAAAAATGAACCGCTCCCGACATACTAGTGAGAAAAGGTGTTCTACGAACATGTGCCTTATCTCCCGGAGCTCCGTTTAATAAATCGTACTTTCTGAATCTCGAAGTCTGACTACTAGTGGATTTTTCCCACAACAAGACCAAAGCAACATTGGCACTGGAAGTGTAGTACGGATTCACCAGATTACCAGGGTAATTCTTATGTAAACAAGACAAAGGTTTCCACTCCACTCCGGCACAGTATCACAGTGGTTAGCACTGCTGCTTCACAGCTCCAGGAACCTGGGTTCGAATCCCGGCTCGGGTCACTGTCTGTGTGGAGTATGCACATTCTCCCTGTGTCTGCGTGGGTTTCCTCCGGGTGCTCTGGTTTCCTCCCACAGTCCAAAGATGTGCGGGTTAGGTTGATTGGCCGTGCTAAATTGCCCCTTAGTGTCCCGGGATGCATAGGTTAGTGGGTAAATATGTAGGGATATGGGGGTAGGGCCTGGGTGGGATTGTGGTCGGTGCAGACTCGATGGGCCAGATGGCCTCTTTCTGCACTGTAGGGTTCTATGATTCTATGATTCCTAGAACAACCGAGAAAGGGAGATTTTGAAAGGAATTGATCTGGGTGGGGGGCTGGTGTGTAGGGCCTTAAGTCAGAGCCATGTTGTTTAAAGCTATCTCCAGGCAACATCAGTTACTTATTTTTATTCATTTATGGGATGTGAGCATTGCTGGCAAGGTCAGCATTTATTGTTCATCACTAGTAATCCTCAAGAAGGTGATGGTGAGCTACCTTTTTCAACTGCTGCAGTCCATGTGGTGTAGGTACACGCACAGTGCTGTTACTTGATGCCACATAGGGAGCTAGTCCTTCATGCAGATGTGAGGTGGTTCAGTTGAGGAAAAGTCCTCCAGAGATTTTTAGATTTGTTGAAATGGTCACCTTTCTTAAATCAAGAAATGAAGTGTACAGCGAGCGGACAGATAATGTGCGGTTGCTAGACTTGGCGTCTCTTACAGACAAAAGTGCAAAATTGAATGAGCTGAACCATGAACTGCAGGGAGGGACAGAGGCTTGTCACACATCATCAGTGCAGCGAATGTGCTCAAGCTGAAACTGGGCCTGTGGTCCTCCCAGTTAAAGAACAGAATTACTGAGCACTTCCCAAATCGGGGGAAAATCCAACAGGCCAAACAGAAAAGGTTTCCATCCAAACAAATTGGAAAAGGAATTCAGACGATTTCAGGAGTTATAGGATCTGACCCTCTGGGGCAATGGGGGAGAAGGGATGACGTGGGGCCATCGGATCTCTGTGAAGCCAGGTTTGCCAGATCCACAGCAATGTGGTTGACTCTTAAATGGCCTCAGATGGCCTAGAAATATATTCAGAATGAAACTGAAAGAACCACCTGGCATCAACCCTAAGAACGGGAAATGACAACGGCAGACCCAACCCTGCTAGTCCTTGTTACTAGCATCTTGGGTCTGGTGTCAAAATTGGAAGAGATGTTTCGCATACTCATCAAGCAACAGTCTAATTTAACCATACTCACTGAATTATACTTTGCGTCTCTTACAGACAAAAGTGCAAAATTGAATGAGCTGAACCATGAACTTCAGGGAGGGACAGAGGCTTGTCACACATCAGTGCAGTGAATGTGCTCAAGCTGAAACTGGGCCTGTGGTCCTCCCAGTTAAAGAACAGAATTACTAAGCATTTCCCAAATCTGGGGAAAATCCAACAACAGGTCAAACAGAAAAGGTTTCCATCCAAACAAATTGGAAAAGGAATTCAGCCCGCCCTAAATAAATGATCAGTGCAAATGACGAAGTGCAGATGAATCACAATCAGATTCATACCAGACATGCTGGCACGAATCATACCAGTCTTCTATAGGTATAGCTCTTGGGGCTAAAGGCGTATCGAATATCATCAGCCATCATCATAATGAATGGTGGAGCAGGCTCAGAAGGGCCTAATGGCCTCCTCCTGCTTCTGGTTTCTATGTTTCTCACCCGAAATGACAAGTCATATTTTTGGGAAAATTCCACCTATTATCTGCAAAGTATAATTCAGTGAGTATGATTAAATTAGACTGTTGCTTGATGAGTATGCGAAACATCTCTTCCAATTTTGACACCAGACCCAAGATGCTAGTAACAAGGACTAGCAGGGTTGGGTCTGCCGTTGTCATTTCCCGTTCTTAGGGTTGATGCCAGGTGGTTCTTTCAGTTTCATTCTGAATATATTTCTAGGCCATCTGAGGCCATTTAAGAGTCAACCACATTGCTGTGGATCTGGAGTCACATGTAGACCAGGTAAGGATAGCAGGGGTGGCACAGTGGTTAGCACTGCTGCCTCAGAGCCAGGGACCTGGGTTTGATTCCAGCCTTGTGTGGAGTTTGCACACTTTCCCCATGTCTGTGTGGATCTCTTCCAGGTGCTCCAGTTTTCTCCAATAGTCCAAAGATTTGCAGATTAGGTTGATTGGCTATGCTAAATTGTGCCTTAGTGTCCCAAGATGTGTAGGTTAAGGGGATTAGATGGGTAAATGCATGCTGTTACGGAGATAGGTCAGGTGGTGATTCTGGGTAAGACGCTCAGTCAGGGAGTCAGTGCAGACTTGATGGGCCAAATGGCCTCCTTTTGCACTGTAGGGATTCTGAATTATATGATTCCTAGCCTAAAGGACATTAGCGAACCAGGTGAGTTTTTACGACAATTGACAATGGTTTCATGCTCAACGTCAGTCTGAGTTTTTTAATTCTACCATCTGCCCTGATGGGATTTGAACCAAAGTGTTACCCTGGGTCTCTGGCTTACTAGTCAAGTGAAAATACCACTTGTGCTACTGCCTTGCTACTCCTCCCTGTTAGACACTAACTGCTCAACTGCAAAACCAACTACAACATGGTACACAAACCACAACATAATAACCACAAAGGAAATCTGTGTCCTGAAGAGTCCTGCTGATACCCGCCACACCTCTTAATTGGAGTTATCCTTGCATTTTATAGAGAAATCTTAAATTTACTGATAAAGCAGCAGTCACTGTATACTAATGCATGTGACAATAATAAATCAAATCAGTCTTTTTTCCCCCAAACTGCCAAATTTGGTTAAACAACCCTGTGGTGAAATCAGCAAGTAAGCCAAGAGCAGCCAAGCTGAGATGCAAATGCTGCAAGGTGGAAAGAACAGAGTGCAAAAGACTGAAAGTAACCAGGAAGCAGTCATCTTGTGCCATTTGAATATTTGTTTCAACAACAAACCTAGGAAAAGGCACTCAATTTGAAAACAGAGCTGTGAATATGAGAGATGGTAAGAAGTTTCACAACACCAGGTTAAAGTCCAACAGGTTTATTTGGTAGCAAAAGCCACAGAGATGAGAGATATGCAGAGCTGCAAGTGCAGGAGGTGCTCATTTCTCCAACTGCCCAAGTACAGGAATCGCCTGAAACAACTTTGATTTGTAGGAATAGCACAAATCTTCTTCCCTAGTTCAAATGCCGCGCAGAGCTGATGGAGGACAGTCAGACCAGGTCAAGAGACCTCCATAGTTCATCAATCAAGAATGGGAATGGATGGAATAGATCCATGGGTAATATACAAAAATATTGCTGAAAGTCTTTTTTCCACATGTGAAGAATGCTTTATGTACACAAACAGCAAAAATCAGTGTTGCTATCAAATTTTCATTTGCTTTTGAACTTGCAATGCATGAAATAAAATTTGAGGCACCGATGCTGATCTATATCTGATGGATTCTAATCTTACCCAAGTACATCAGAGATCTAGGTCTGAAGACTAATTCTCAAACTAATTGTTCAAACAATAACCTCTTTATATCCATGATTTAGATTTCAGTGTTAATGGTGACGTGTGTAATTATTTTATATTTGGTCCCATGAGGATTCACGATGCAAAGTCAATCTTTGAACATAATCTTCAATGCATTACAAACCCAAGGCAATTACAAAGTGTTTTTAATGTAGCCTTTGTAGTTTTAACCTTGCTGCCAACATATGGGCAGGAGGAGAGATGATCGTTGATGATTAGTGTTCAGCACCATTTCCAACTCCTCAAATACGGAAGCAATCTGTGTCCACATGCATTAAGACGTGGACAACATTGAAGCTTGGGCTGATAAGTTGCAAGTAACATGATAAAAGAAAAAGCTGAAAGTTGCCAGAAATAGTAGCAAACCTGAGGATTAGCAGCATTTTAAAATACAGCAAAGGAAGGCCAAAAATCTGATAAAAGGAGAATAGAGTATGAATGTAAACTAGCAAATGAAAAAAAAACTATAAAACAAATAAAGGAAACGTTTGACCAAGACAAATGAGAGTCCATTACAGGCAGAGTCAGGAGAATTTACAATGAAGAATTGAGAAACAGCAGAGAAGCTCAATGTATCTGTCTTCACTGAAAGAAGTCTCACAACACCAGGTTAACAACTGGTTAACATCTTCGCTGAGAAAGATGCAAGGAATCTCCCAGAATTTGAGAACCAAGGCACTAGAGAGAAGGAATTGATGAAATTAGTATTAGTAAGGTCAGTATTGTAGAAATGAATTGGACTGAAGGTTGATAAATCCCCAGGACCTGATATCCTACATCTCTGTTGAAAGAGGTTGCTGTGGAGATAGTGGATGCATTAGTGATCTATTTCCAACATTCTATACACCCTGGAATGGTTCCTGCAGATTGGAAGGTAACAAAATGTCACCCCACTATTTAAAAAAGGGAGACAGACCTGTTAACCGTACATCAGTAGTAGGGAAAATGCTAGAATCTATTCTAAAGGATGCGATCAATGGACACAGTTAACGATGACCTGATTGAACTTTATTAACATTGTGAATGGGAAATCACACCTGACTAATCTGTTGGGAGTATTTTCTGAGGATGTTACTAACAGAATTGATAAAGGGGCCTCAACTCCATATTCCACCTGCCCCCAATTACCCTTGGCTCCTTTGTAAGTCAAGTATCTACTTACCTCTGTCTTAAAGATATTAATTGACTCTACCTACCACTCTCTGGGGAAGAATGTTCCAAAGATTCACAACCCTCTTGAGCAAAACGATTTTCTCCGATCTCAATCTTAGATGAAAGACCCATAATTTTTTTAATGTGTACCTCCCACATGAGGGAGAACATCCTTTCAGCATCCACCCTGTCATCAAGATCTTCAAAGATGAGGTGATCTCATCGAAACCTACAAAATACTTAACGGGAAAGACAGATAGGTGCAGGAAACCTGTTTCCCCTGGTGTGTGGGGGGCACCATTTCAAAGTAAAGGAGGGAGCCACTTAGGACGCAATGAGGAGAATTTTAGTTTTTACTCAGTTGTGGATCTTTGGAATTCTCTACTCTAGAGGTCTGTGGAAACCATGTGTTTAAAAGCAGAGATTGATAGATTTCTAAATACCAATGACAGAAAGCGATGTGGGGTAAAGACATTGAGGTGGATGATCAACCAATAATGATTGTATTGAATGGCAGTGCAGGCTCAGACTGAATGTCCTATTCCCATGTTGCACACGAGTACCAGGCAATGACCACTCCAACATGAATGAATCGAACCGTCACACTGGAAGTGTACATCTCAAAAGTCAACATTTCCCCAGCACTCAGCATCTGTTAACCCATCTATGCGGGATTTAAATTTACTGCAGCCTAACATTTCCCAGGATGCTATCGCTAGGCAGGAACACAATCAGCCGGGTCCTGAACCCAAGGTGCAGAGGGACGCACAAGTACATTATTTAACAAAAGTGCGAGATTAATTATGTAAAGTGGAAAGATGGGAGTAGCAAACATGTCCCCAGCAATAATCCCAGTAGTTTTATAAGCAAAGCTGCTCCTACAGAGCATGCAAACAAGGCAGAAGTTTTTTTTGTTTTAAGTCACATCTTATCTCCCTCTTCTTTCAGCTTCTGTTTCACTTGGGGTTGCCACAATGCTAGTTGATCATCCTTTGCCATCTCTTCCCATCCGTCATCCATTCCTCTTCCAATTATGGGCAGCACTGTGGTTAGCGCTGCTGTCTCGCAGCTCCAGGGACCTGGGTTCAATTCAGCCTTGGGTGACTGCGTGGAGTTTGTACATTCTCCCTGCGTGTTTCCTCCCGGTGCTCCGGTTTCTTCCCACAGTTAAAGCTGTCCAGGTCAGGTGGATTGGCCATGCTAAATTGCCCCTTAGGTGTCCCAAGATGTGTAGGTTTAATAGATTAGCCATTGTAAATATGTGGGGTTACAGAGATAGAGCAAGAGAGCTGTTGCAGACTCGATGGGCAAACTTTTATGGCTGATCTCATCCCGAAACTGTAAAATCCTGCCCGAGGTCTGCCCCGCGCCCACTGATTCTT
Organism: Mustelus asterias; assembly: GCF_964213995.1. NCBI lineage: Eukaryota > Metazoa > Chordata > Chondrichthyes > Carcharhiniformes > Triakidae > Mustelus > Mustelus asterias. The sequence continues at coordinate 105,261,216 of NC_135805.1, forward strand.
GTGGCAGGTGAAATGGTAAAATTCGTCCTGATGGGTCAAATGGCCCCCTCTGCACTGCAGGAATCCTGCCATGTTTAATCCTCTCACCACTATCTTTCCATCTGGTCTGTGGCCTTTCTCCTTCACCTCATCTTTCTGGCAGTCTTATTTCCATCAGTCACCTCACTATATTTCCTCTCCCTCTCTACAACATGTAACAATACTTTCAATGTTCCTACATCACATTTCCCTCAATATATTTATTTTTTATCCACAAAAGTGAAAAATTAAGCAAAAAATGCAGAATACTTCAAAGTCTTGATTTGCTGGTTTGAAATGTAGATCCAATTAGGGGAGCCTGTGATATTAATCAATCAGTTTAATCAAGGCAGATGCCAGGAGCAGCAAGAGCTGGAAAATGAATAATCACCCTGTCTAGTAAATGTGCAAAATAAGGACATTATTATAGAATGTTTGTACTTGCTGCAACATTAATGGAAAATTTCTGTAATTTTAAAGGAAAACATGGGAGGGGTTTCAGGGAGGAAATGTCAGCTGAAAGGAAGCTGGCTGAGTTTAGTTGCATAATAATAAAGGATTGCTTTTATAAAATGTCTTACCCCCTAAGCATCAAGTGAATGAAGTACTTTTGATGTGTAGTCAACTGTTGTAATGGAGGAAATGGGGCAGCCAAATTGTGCTCAGCAAACTCACAAAAACAACGTGATAATGACCAGATAATCTGTTTTTTGAGACATTGACTGAGGGATAAACAATGGCCCAGACACTGGGGTAAATTCCATTGTTCAGTATAGTGCCATGGGATCTTTTACATCCCACTAAGGGGTCAGTCAGGGCCTCAAGTTTAATATCTCATCTGAAAGATGGCACCTCCAACATTGCAGTACTCCAAGTATCATGCTGGAGTCTCAGCTTAAACTGAACCACGGTTGATGTTCTGGAATGTATCTTAGAGTTATTTTGATTGTTACTCCCCAGTCATCAATCAAATACACAAAAATATACATAGCACCCAGTCAGAAACCATGTAGTAGCAAGCATGTTGATTAATGTGCAGGTCAGCTTGAATGCTGTGGGTAAAGAGATAATTAAAATTAGGCATCTCGAGGGACTGATCAGAAATTAGTTTCTTTTGTGGTCAAGTGGCAATAGCAAAGGAAACACTAGTTGGCTTAGAAACTGCATTTCACACTTTACATAGCCAAGTGGCCAATATCAATTGTTTAACAATCACAATTTCACATTTTCAAATGCATCTTCAAACTCCTAACTCTACTTCATCACTACCTCCTTCCACTCCTCCAGACTGTTCGGGTGAACTGCAATTAAATATCAGGAAGACTAAAGTAATTGTTTTCAATCTCAGATCGAAAACAAATGTTTGCAACTTTAGTGTCACATTGGATTCGGATACCAGCTTCCATCCTCATTCATGCCATCACTAAGGCTGCCTATTTACCTTTCATCTTTGCCCCGCATTAATTCATCTGCTGCTAAAACCCTCATTGCCTTCATTACCTCTAGACTCCACTATTCCAGTGCACTCCTGACTGGTCATTCATATTCTGAGGTCATCCAAAAATCTTGCTGCTCATCCCATTGCCCTTGTGCTGACCTAGATTGGCTCCTGTTCAAACAGCACCTTGATTTCATGGTATCCTGGTTTTCAAGTCCCTCCATGGCCTTGGCCCTTCTCATACATCGAGATATCTGCACGGCTTTAATTCTGATCCCTTTGTGCATTCCCATTATCATTGTTCCAGTACTGGTGGTCGTGCCTTCAGTTGCCCAAGCCCCAAGCTGTGGAATACCCTTCCTACTTCTGCTGGAACTGTCCCTAACTTTCCTTCTTTAAAAAGGGACTTTTTGTACAAAGTTTTGGTCATCTGACACTATCTCCTTATGTGGTTCAAAGAAAATAAATACTTGTACGTAGTGCTTTGTATGCCTACCAGACATCACAATGCACTTTTTGAATGGTGGTGACAATTGTAATGCATGAAACACAACAACTAATGACATGTACAACAACCCCCCACAAACAGCAATTTGATAATGACTTGATAATCTGTGGTGTTTTTTTGAGAGAGACATATTGGCTAGTTTACCAGGAATAATCCACTGACTCCTCCAAAATAGTGCCGGGATCTTTTACATCCACCTGAGCAGATGACACCTCTGACAGTGCAGCACTCCCTTGATTGATTTCTGTGCTCAATGCTTGGCGTGGGACTTTTTCGGATTATTCCTTTGTCGGATGTGGCCCTGCATTTATTGCCCATCCCTAATTGCCCTTGAGGTGGCATATTAAGAGTCACATATAGGCTAGACCAGGTAAGGATAGCAGATTTCCTTCCTTAAAAAAGGACATTAGTGAACAGATGGGTTGTACAACAACTGACTTGCTTTCATGGTCATCATGAGACTTTTAATTCCAGATTTTTGGTGAATTCAAATTTCACCATCAGCCGTGGTGGGATTCGAACCCAGGTCCCCTGAGCATTTATGCTGGATTACTAGTCCAGTGACAATACCACTACACCATCGCTTCCCCTTGAACTTGTAGTGCTATCAACTAACATGCAAAAGCATTCCTAGGTCCTTCACTGTATATGATTTGGACAAAAATAATTGTCCAAATCATACACAATGGGCAGCACGGTGGCACAGTGGTTAGCACTGCTGCCTCAGTGCCAGGGACCCGGGTTCAATTTCCAGCTTGGGTCACTATGTGTGTGCAGTTTGCACGTTCTACGTGTCTGCATGGGTTTCCTCCAGGTGCCTCCCACAGTCTGAAAGATGTACTGGTTAGGTACGTTGACCCGAACAGGTGCCGGAGTATGGCAACTAGGGGAATTCCACAGTAACTTCATTGCAGTGTTAATGTAAGCCTTACTTGTGACTAATAAATAAACATTAATTGATGAGGCAAAAGGAGGAAGGGATGACCAAAAGCCTTGACCTTCAGAAGGGTCCCAAAAGGAGACAATGAGGGAGTCCTGAGCTTGGGCCCCAGACAGCTGAAGGCACCACCAGGCAAATAGTGGAGCATGGCTAGAGAAAGTTACAGCAGATAGAAAGGGACAAGGTCTAGAAACAGAGTTGGGATATTGTGTAAGCATATCAAGTTTCATTCTACTTGGGTGTAATTATCTACCACAAATAACTTTAATTAGTTTGAAGCCTGAACAGAAGGCTGAATGGTATTTACACTTTTTCAAAGCACACGAGCATGCAGCAGGCATCATGAGTGGTTTCTGGGGAGTTATTCTATAAAGGAACAATCTCCAGCTCTGTGACACAGTCCCTTTATGGGACACAGGGGGGGTACAATTTCAGTTCAGCAGATTTAGTTGGTTTATAGAAATCCTAACCACTTTAAAATGCATCATCTTCAATGGAATTACCACAAAATAATCAAAATCAGTAGTGCCTTGGCTTGCAATACATTTAAAATCCTTCAACATGTTGCAGGAACATTTGCAGATGATGAATTTTCCACAGATTAGCAATGTGCAAAAATCTTTTTTCTTAAAATTAGATCAGAATTATTTTTGGATTTGAAAACAGTGTAAAAATATCTTTAATCTCCAAACTGGACTACCAAACATATAGCTATTATCAACACCATTCCATTGAAAAATATATGTTTTCTGTTGAGATGTATGGAAAATGATCAAATATTGCACAAAGTACAATAGATTAGGAATAAATTTAGTGTTAATTTCATTAACGGCCATTCAAGTGTATAGAAAGAACAAGAATAATCCAGTCAAATTTTGCCTCTTTTGAGAAGGTAATGTCTGTTAACAGCTTTATCATATTTAAAAAATTAATTTGTACACAGTCACGTTTCAAGAGTCAAAAGGGACCTGTTAGGGTCAATGGGGAAAGAAATGCAAATATTGCAATTTACTATGAATTTTTAATGAATGTTTTCAACCATATTATGCTCAAAATTAAACGGAAAGCATGAGATGAATCAGCCATTTAGTCGGTCACATATTCAAGGGTTCCTAGAAGTCCAACATGACGAGGGTTTGATTATGGCTCTTGACTACTGGAGCATACATGAATTCCTAACAGTTGAGAAATAGTAACCTGGCACTCATCCACAAGCTGCGTTGCAGAAACTTCAAGACAAGTAGCACAAATTGAAAAAGCTCAGATATGAGAACTAGGGCAAGAGATATGGGATATAGATTTTCTTTTTTAAAAAAAAGCCTCTTCATCTCGATGGCATAACACATTAAAATGTTGGAAATTATTAAAAACAAAGAGAATCAACTGGTTTCCCAAATGCAAACGGATGGATCGTGACTCAACACCCTTCCATATCCAATACACAAAAAACTTTGACAGTCCAATCCCGATTCTCCACGTGAAAGGGGTCACTATGGGAAGCAGCTTCGGTTCTAACAATGATCATCTTTTTTCTAGGAATACTCAATGCTAATCAGAATCCCTCCGTAACCAATTATTTTGTTACTCTAGTGGTGATCACTACTACAGCTATTGCTTTGCTGGTGATCACGACTACAGGTATTGCTTTGCCCTTCCACTCAGATCTTGAAAATTAATATGTCATACTTCTTCCCTTTGTGTGGTTACTGTCATGATGCAAAGTACTTCACTGGTTGTGAGGCATTTTGGATGCCCAGAGCTCATGAAAATGCAATACAAATTCAAGTTTTTCATACAATCCAACCCAACCCGGACTCTTTCCTTGCATGATTTATCCTCGTATCCAATGTATTTCAAGTTTACCAGTGCCTACAACTACTCTGGAAGTATGCTTCTTGTTTCTCCATTTGCTAATATTTTGAATCAATGAATAATCCACAACATTGAAGAGGGAGCAGGAATCCTCTCACCAGTGTTCACAAGATACATCAAAATAAAACACCTTTCCAACCAAATCTAATATAGACAACTTGAACGAGATAAATCAGAGAGCTGAATATTTTGAAACTTCAGAAAAAACAGATATGACAGAAAAATAAAGATAAACATTGGAAAAAAGCTTGCTGGAAGTTGGATGTGATGTGGGCATTGCCAAACTTACAATGGTTAGGCAGCCAATCCCAAATAAATACTACACAAGAAAAAATACTTTTCAGGAATGAGAAGACTTACTTTGGCTAGGAATAGGTTTGCGAGGTGGGATTAAGGCCAATAAGAATAAGAAGAAACCAGTTGGAAAATGGGCCTTTTGAAAATATGGAAGGTGGAAATGATGATGGATGAAGACTTTTTAAACCCCAAGTGAACATTTTGGCAAAAAAAGCCCCTAACTATGCCATTTCTTCGAGTCAATTTCAAAATTAATTTATTTTAGAACACAAGGTTTTAAATACCGTAACATTGTTATCCACAGATAGAATTTTAAAAAATCTTTTCTCTGAAGTTACACAGCTGTTGTAAACATTTGGTTCAGTCTACACTTAGTATTAAGCTTAGTAAGGTTTTATCACTTTTGAAGTTGCTTTTTCATGTCGGTATATTTCAAATGTCATCTGCAGGTATGTTCTTTGAAGCTCATGCCAGAAATTTGTTCATTTTGGAAAGATTAAAAAATGCTTTAAACACAACTGCCCTCTATGCATCTTTTTGGAGCAGCTGTGAAGTTCAAACATTGAAAGTACGCACGCAGATGTATTGAAATTAGGAAACCTTCAGCTTTTTTGTTGTGCTTTGTTCAACTGAGTAGAAACCAGATGCCCTTTGAGAGTCCAGAATCTCTGCCCGGAATTTAATTGAGTGCATGAGAATAGACAGCGAGTGGGGAGATGGTCAGAGAAAACTACAATAGATTCTCAACATTGGGAAAATTTGTCACCAATATGTTGGGGGCAGGAAGGGCCTGATGTGGGAATTTTGCCTACCCCTCAATGGCAGGATGTTAATTAGTCTCATTAATAGGCCACAGTATCAATTATTCGAGCCTACTGGAATTTGATGATGGCTCAGGGATTTAATTGGAAGTCTAGAGGGTCACCTGTAGTCTCCCAAAGGCTGTCCAGCAAACCGAGTCTGGTTTGTCTGTGGCCTCCTAGGTGGTTGGTTCCCTGCTGTGAGTCACTTAGTGCCCAATTGAGGGACAAGAAGTCACAGAGAGCCACCTGCCTGACCACCCTACCCTGTCATACCCACCCCCTCAATCCCCATAAAGAACGCACAAACACCAGAGGTGGAGCAGCAGTAGGTCATTCACATACACGGTGTATCTGGGCCGGCAGCTCTCGGGTGTGAGGGTGCAAGTGTCCATTTTTAAATACAAAATTCCTTCAAGGCATCCAAGCCTTGGGGAATGGGAGAGAAAAAAAAGGTTTCTTGTGGAAATGGGACTTGCCATTTAGCCATCATTTAAACTATTCATTTAACTATTCTAGCAGAATGGTGGAAGCAGAAGGGAAAATTGGAGAAATAGGAATGGAATGTTGGAAAGGACCACTGCTGCAAAAAAAAAAATCACTATTTATTTTCAATCACTACTGCAGGCCATGGATCACCATCGCTCTGAACAACTATGGTTTAATCAATAGATCTGTAAAAATAAGTTACTTTCTTTCATCACACCACGGCAACTACTCAAAGTAACATTTCTAAGAGGTATGCAAGAGAATGAATCTGTAAGGAGAGGAAAGAGCTGACGTTGAGTCCAGATGACCCTTTGTCAAAGCTAAAAGGCATAGAAAGTAGGTGATATTTATACTGTAGAGTGAGGGAATGAAAGATGAGTCATAGCCACAGAAACAAGGGGAAAGGCCAAGAGGTACTAATGGCAGTCCATAGAGAGAATAGAAATTGCGAATGGCCAAACGGCAGAGAAGTTGAAATCAGAGGGTAAACTGTGACAGAAGAAGAAGATGTGGGAGGAGATGGGTGGGAAAGAGATATAATTGAGAAAAAAAAACGGGGGGGGGGGGAAGAAAGGAATGAATGTGTTGGATCCTCATGCTGGATGGCTTCGAACAAAAGAGCTATTCAGCCTGGTCCTCTGTTTAATAATAAGGATATTCTCAACTTATACAACTGAACACCTCAAAGAGCAAGATTAAAAAGAGGAGTGCAGCGCAGGGACTGAGGGTGGAAGCGACATAATGGAGATTTTCTGTGAATCATGGAGGGCTAACACTTCCAACATGAGAAAATGAAGTGCTTTCTCCAAATATGCACTGCACTGATTTAAATGATGGAGGGTCACCGGTTAGTTGCAGGTGAAATTATTACATTTCACATTTCTTTGGTTTGTAAATTCCACAACCACTGTAGCTTCATGAAGACTTTTGCAAAACACCCTACAATTTTCTGCAGATTTACAGTAAACATCTGTAAATCCTAAAAAGGAAAGTCTGTTCTTCTTAAGAAGGCAATAAATCCAAAAGGTTTTCCAGAGTGCTCACTGGTCAGGAAATGGAATTTACACGTCATCTTTATTTTTCCATGTTAAAAGTTAATTGGCAAAAGTTGATTGCAACTACCCTGACCACTAAAAAAAAACTAGTCATCTCTCAAAAAGGATGTTGAATGTCGAGGAAGAATATACATTTAACGGCTGTGGCAAAGTTATGCAGATTGAATAGAATGGATAGGGAAGAAGAGAGTCACTGCTGGCATTGTCTCAGGTTCAAATTCAGCTTTGCAATTTCTGGGTCATTACTTTGAAATGGCAAATTGCCCTCGGCTAAAATACAGGCATGGTACACCAAATGGTCCCTTCCCAGGCTGCATCATTCTATAATTGGATAGATTTTTTTTGATATAGGTGCTCAAAGAGAAGAGACACTAGCTCCAGGAGAACTTTTACACTCTGGTGATCTAGAATCTAAAGGCATGCTGACTTCAGAAAAAATTCTTTAAAAGCTCACATTTAGCCCAATATTTAAGACACATTTCCTCCTCCACAACAAAATCAATGAATGCTAGACATTTAAGATCAATTTGGCACCGATATGAGATCGCAAGCATCCAGACAGGCTTCAAAATACAGCAGCCTCAAGTTTGTAGTGTAAAAGCATAAACAGAATTGTCCTGTTCTTTTCCTTTATCCAAGTATTCAATTTAAAAATAATTTGGTGCAGGATTTCAAGTTTGATGAAAAGAAGATTACTTATTATAAATTGCACAAACACTGTGTATTCTGGCAAGGCCACTGGAGACAAGTCATAATGATGATTAAAAAGCTGCAAATGCATTTGAACTTCAAATCACGATTTATGAAGGAAGTACGACCAGCTGCTTAAATCGCTTCTTCACTGCTTTTTAAAAAAAAACTTTTCACTGTTGAATTTGGATCAAGATCATTTGCCAATCAGGTAAAGCCTGCTCAGGAGTTGATGATCCACCCTGGCCAGGCCTGCACTCTACCCAGCAGGAAGGTTGCTGACAACCGTATGCTGCTCAGGGATACAATTGCCTATGTATAGGACAGAGGTGTGGAAACCTGTCTCATCAGCCTGGATCAGGAGAAGGCCTTTGAGAGTATTGCACACCTACATAATGAATGTGCTCTGGGGATGGAATCCACAGTTGGATTCAACTGCTCCACAAACATCAATAGCAGAGTTTTAATCAACAGGTGGGAATCAAAGCTTTCCAGTTAAATCTGGAGTCAGGTAGGGCTGCCCTCTCTCCCCTGTCCTGTCTGGTTTGCGTGTTGTATAAGACCCTTTACTGAGTCCAGCAGGAAGAGGAGTGATGATCCCAGGCAGTGGAGGAACTCGGGTCAAGCCTCCTTGTACATGAACAATATCACCATCTTCTGCTCAGTTCCACTGTCAGTGTGCAGACTGATGAACATCCACGACCAGTTTGAACTGGCCTTGGGAGCCAAGGTAAATCACAAAAGTGAGCCAATGTTCTTTGGGAACTGGGCTGACCAATCCTTTGTCCCCTTCACCATCAAGTCAGACTGCCTGACCATGCTGGGGATATGATTCAGCTGGCACAGGTGTTAGAAACTGAAGGAGCAGGTAGCAATGGTCAAACAAAAACTGGGTATGTGGGAATGAAGCTCCCTCTCCATTGCTCATAGGAACCTGTTTATCAGGTGAGAGGTACTCAGTGTTGCTGTACGTAGCACAGGTGCGAGGAATGGGCCAGAGCTGCACCATGACAATCACCCGAGCCATCTTCCATTTTATCCACACCTGTTACTTCAAGAACTTCAATAAATTGGTTAACCATGATTTCCCTTTCACAAAACCATGTTGACTGTGCCTGATATTGCACAGTTATAATTTCTTTAATAAACTACAAATGTTAAACTAATAGACCTATGGTTTCTTGCTTTCTGCCTCCCTTTGAGTTAAAATTACATAACTATTTTCCAATGCAAAGGAACCTGCTCCAAATCTATCGAATTTTGGGACATTAAAACCAATGCATCAAACAATTCACCAGCACTTTAAGATCCTCGGATGAAATTCATCAGGACCTGGGTACTTAGCAAATTGTTGGAACTGTGGGTTGGCAAGTACCACTCTCCAAACTGGAGAGGACTAATGCTCACCGTTAACTATTTTTAAAAAAATCTATAAAAACTCTTATGAACTGAGTTTACATTTCTAGCTGGCTCTTAATTTTTCCTTCCTTATTAATCTTAATCCTGCTTGCTGGGTTTTAAAAAAAAAAATACTCTGTCCAATCTTCTGAACTGCAGCCCACCTTTGTACAATGATATGCTTTTTGTTAATCTTTAACTTTTTTTCAGTTGACCACAGATGGTGGGTCCTCCCCTTGAACTTTCTCTCTCATTGGAATGTACCTGTATATTCTGAAATATCTGTTACTGTATCTCTATCCATCCTTAACCCAATTTGACTTCACTACCTCAGCTTTCATGCCCTTATAATTGCCCTTAAAAGTTTAAAATACTGGTCTTCGATCCAATTTTCTCACTCAAAATGCAATCATATTATGATTATTGCTATCATCCTTAGGAGTCATAGATTAATTCCATCTCATTGCACATTCCCAGGTCTAGTATAGCTGGCACATTCCCAGATCTAGTATAGCCTGCTCCCTGGTTGACTCCCGAAAACTTGCACAAAGAAGACCCTAGATGGCACGGACAGATATCAGAATGTGCTCTGGCCTCTCTATGGGAGAAGCAGTGAGGATAGTAGAGAATAGAGCAGCCAACTTGGAGCCAGATAATTCCAAGAAAAATAGGGTGGTAATAGCAAGCGATTTTAACTTTCCAACAATTATTGGGACAGCCATAGTATTAGAGGCTTGGATGGAAAGAAATTTGTTGAGTGTATTCAGGCAGAATTTCTCATTCAGTATGTGGATGGCCTGACTAGAGAGGGGGCAAAACTTGACTTCCTCTTGGGAAATAAGGAAGGGCAGGTGACAGAAGAGTTAGTGAGGGATCACTTCGGGGACCAGTGACCATAATTCCATTAGTTTTAAGATAGCTATAGAGAACGAAAGGTCTGGCCCAAAAGTTAAAATTCCAAATTGGGGCAAGGCCAATTTTGATGGTATCAGACAGGAACTTTCAAAAGTTAATTGGGGGAGTCTGTTGGCAGGCAAAGGGACATCTGGTAAGTGGGAGGCTTTCAAAAATGTATTAACCAGGGTTCAGGATAAGCACATTCCTCTCAAGAGTGAAGGGCAGGGCTAGTAGAAGTAGGGAACTCTGGATGACTCGAGATATTGAGGCCCTAGTCAAGAAGGAGGCACATAACATGCATAGGCAGCTGAGATCAAGTGGATCTCTTGAAGAGCATAGAGGGTGTAGGAGTAGAGTTGAGAGAGAAATCAGGAGGGCAAATCAGGAGAGAAATCAGAAAACATGAGACTGCTTTGGCAGATAAGGCAAAGGAGAATCCAAAGAGACTCTACAAATAAATAAAGGGCAAAAGAGTAACTGGGGAGAGAGTAGGGCCTCTTAAGGATCAACAAGGTCATCTATGTGCGGATCCACAAGAGATGGGTGCGATCCTAAATGACTATTTCTCATCAGTATTTCCTGTTGAGAAAGGCATGGATGTTAGGGAACTTGGGGAAATAAATAAATGTTTTGAGGAGTGTACATATAACAGAGGGGTGGTGGTGCTGGAAGTCTTAAAGCGCATCAAGGTAGATAAATCCCCAGGACCTGAAGTGTAGCCCACGATTTTGTGGGAGGCTAGGGATGAAGTTGCGAGTCCCCTAGCAGAGATATTTGAATCATCGACAGCCACAGGTGAGGTGCCTGAAGATTGGAGGGTGGCAAATGTCGTGCCTTTGTTTAAAAAGGGCTGCAGGGAAAAGCCTGGGAACTACAGGCCAGTGAGCCTCATGTGAGGTGGGTAAATTGTTAGAAGGTATTCTGAGAGACAACATCATCAGGCATTTAGAAACACAAAGACTGATTAGGGACATGGCTTTGTGAGTGGAAAATCATGTCTCAAAAACTTGATTGAGTTTTTTGAAATGGCAACCAAGAAGATCAATGAGTGCAGTGCAGTTGATGTTGTCTACATGGACTTTAACAAGGCCTCTGACAAGTTACCGCAAGGTAGATCGTTGCGCAAGGTTAAATCTCATGGGATCCAGGGCGAGATAGCCAAATGGATACCAAATTGGCTGGATGACAGAAGACAGAGGGTGGTTGTAGAGAGTTGTTTTTCAAACTGGAGGCCTGTTACCAGCGGTGTGCCTCAGGGATTGGTACTGGGTCCACTGTTATTTGTCATTTATATTAATGATTTGGATGAGAATTTAGGAGGTATGGTTAATAAGTTTGCAGACGACACCAAGATTGGTGGCATAGTGGAGAAGGTTATCGAGGATTGCAGTGGGATCTTGATCAATCGGGCCAGTAAGAGATACAAAAAGGGTCCAGAGGGGCAATTTTTTCCACAGAGGTTGGTGAGTATCTGGAACAAGCTGCCAGAGGTAGTAGTAAAGGCGGGTACAATTTTGTCTTTTAAAAAGCATTTAGACAGTTACATGGGTAAAGTGGCTATAGAGGGGTATGGGCCAAACACAGGCAATTGGGAATAGCTTAGTGGTTAATAACAAAAGGGACAACATGGACAAGTTGGGCCGAAGGGCCTATTTCCATGCTGTAAACCTCTATGACGCTAACCCTTGGAGCAAGGACAAATGAAAGACAAGAGTACGCCATTTTCTTCCAACAAAATGAAATGTGTCCTCACTACAATTCAAGTCATTTGTATGACACATTTTTGTTAAAGCATTTGTTTAGAGCTCACAAGATTTCAAACCAATCACAACTAGAGGAAATAAATATTCCAAATAAAGTACCAAAAGTCCACTTGTCACTCACCTAGAACATAGCAATAGAGCAACCTCCAAATGGGAAAACTCAAATTCCACTCTTTGAAAATGTTCAGCCTATGAATGAACTGAAATTATCTTCCTTTTGCATCTTCTGTTTCAAAACAAAAGCTTTTATCCACAGGTATAAAAATTACATTTATTTTGTGCACCATGCACCAATGACATAGTGGCCAGCACTGCTGCCTCAGAGCTCCAGGGACCTGGGTTCGATTCCCAGCTTGGGTCACTGTCTGTGCGGAGTTTGCACATTTTCCACGTGAATGCGTGGGTTTCCTTCGGGTGCTCCAGTTTCCTCCCACAGTCCAAAGATGTGCAGGTTAGGTGGATTAGCCATGCTAAATTGCCCCTTAGTGTTGGGGACTAGCTAGGGTAAATGCAAGGGGTTTATGGCGATAGGGCCTGGGTGAGATCGTGGTCGGTGCAGACTTGATGGGCTGAATGCCTCCTTCTGCATTGTAGGATTCTACGAAAAACATTCATTTTAATATCGCTATATTTGGGTAACATTCATTTAGCTGATCAGTATCAGTATGCGGTCGGCATACACATGGAACCATATTTGTGAACATAAGCCAAGCAGCAAAATTAAGATTTAGCCAATGGTTTCATGAGCGCATTTGTCATATTCATTGGCATATATTCAAGTCAGGAAGCAGGGGAAGTAGTTTCATAACTTGCCTCATCTCGCCATCTCAACCCCACCTCCCCTCAGTCCACACCCATCACCCCACCCTCAAAAGGAAAGTGAAGCAATAGCACATTAAATTTTAGCCTATTTTTTCTTTAGCATACTGGCCCCATATTACAAACTTTCACTGAAGGAGTCAAAGCTAAACTGCGCAGTGAAATGAAATTAGGATGTTGTTTTTACAGCTGGATTTAACAGGTCAGTAGATGGCCAAATCCTTTTGGAACTGTATATTCTCTGATCAAGGGATTTTCTTGGGAGTTGCTTCACGCAAAGCACATTCTCCACAGGGACAGGGTGGTGATTAAAAAAAAGTTGGAATCCTGTTTTGGGAGACTGCTATTAAAAACAAATAAAAAAATCTCTCCCACCTCATGAATGATCTAACCCATCTAATATTCGACTCAATACTAAAATAGTCAAGAATTCTTTTGACCCACACTGATGTGAACTAACGAAACTCAATGTGAGCACTGCATTCTTTGCTGGCCATGTGAATGACAGCTGGCTATTTCATTATAAGCAGAGCATTTGTGTGTCTGTGGGAAGGGTGGAGGACGACAGATGGGCACATCACAGTCAAGTTTTAAGTAAATCCTTAAATAAAATTAGTAACTGGAAATAGCAGGTCAGGCAGCATTTGTGGGAGAGAAACAGAATTACTGGGTTGGATTTAGGCATCTCTTTTGTCTCCTCTTCCCCAGTCCACATCATGAAAGCTGCTGGGCTGGATGCTTGGTGCAGGTCTCTCCCCCACGGGCCGTTGCTGCCTGCTGGTTAAATCCCAGCAGTGGTGGGATGATCGGTTAGCCACTTAAAAGGCCTCAATTAGCTCATGGACAAATGGGTTCCCGAACACCACCACCACTGGCAAACTGCAGCAGGGGTGGGCAGCAATCATGGTGCTCACTATTTACAGGCTCCCAGTTGCAAACTCGCTGTCAGGCAGGGTAAGGGCAACTGTAAAGTCCAGTCCAATTATTCAGTTTCATTTCTTTTTGTCAGATTGGTTCAAACCTGCTGAACATTTTTGGTTTTGAATTTCAGATTTCCAGCATCTGCAGTATTTGGCTTTTCTTTAAAAGAAAATAAATACCATTGTGGATCATGACATCCAAGCTTTCTTCAGCAGAGACCATTGGATAGCAACCAGAATGAAGACCAGTAGAACATAGTCATTTCACTAGCCCAAACAATTGGAATGGGTGGGAATTTCAACACCCCCCCCCCCCCCCCCCAAAATCGGGCAGTATGCTTCACATCAGCAGAGATGACCTACCATTGGCAGGACCTTCTGATCCTGCCATTGTCAACAGGGTTTCCCATTTTATGCACCTCCTGTCGTGGAGTCTTGCCATCATTGGGACGGGAAGATCACACCACAAAGTTTGGCCAGAAAATTCTGGCCAATACTTTCACCGGTGCCAAAGCAGAGTCTGGAATATAATCCAGCCAGGTTTACAAAGTAGTTGAGTGACAGGGACGTAGGACAAAGAAATACCTATAACTTCAGTGGAGAAATTGTGGTAAAATTGTACTCGCCTTCCAATCAAGTGGAATTATTCACAAAATAAGTACTCAAGAGACAGACTATAGTCCTAGCTGCAAGAATGAATGCACATCTATGGTGTACAAAATTTCACTCTTTCAAAATATTCTTCTGCATCTCATCTATCCCTCTGTCAGCCAAAGGCAGCCAAGATTCCATTCGCCTTCCTACTCACTTGCTGTAGCTGCCATGCTAACCTTGTGATTTATGTACTAGATCCCTCAGTACAGAGTTCCGCAGCCTCGCCATTTGATATTCTACTTTTCATATCAAAGTGGACTAGCTCACACTTCCCTACATTATATATCCCCATTCCCTCACTGTTGCTGGGTTAAAATCCTGAAACTCCCTCCCTAATAGCACTATCAGTGCACCTACACCTCAGTGACTGTAGCAGTTCAAGGTGGCAGCTCACCACCCCCTTCTCAAAAAGGCAACTAGAGATGGACAATAAATGTTGATCTAGCCAGTGATGCCCACATCCCATAAATTGTTAAAAATCTGCCAAATTTAGGCCATTCATTTAACCTATCCATCTCTCCTTGTGTCCTCTTCATAGCTTGTTTTCCTGCCTATCATTGTGCCATCAACAAATTTAAAAACCATACATTTGGTCCCTTTATCTCACTACCCAAGAATCAAGAGGGAAATGCAAGGGAGCCTTTCTCAACTAGTCTCGGAATGTTTGCTTCTTCTACAATGAAGAATGATACAAAATACTTGTTTAATGTTTTCAGTTTCCTCAATTCCTATTATTAATTTCCCACTCTCACCCTCTAAGGAACCTACACTCACTTTAGTTATTTTTCCATTTACATAAAACTGCAGAATTTTGTTACTGAGGCAGGTAGCTCAATCTTGAAAGTTCCTGAATTGGCTTGAGGGGCGTGAGCAAGGCCTTTTAAACTTATCATCCAAAAGTTCCCAAATCCAGACTATGCCTTACGATCCTCTGAAAGGTCGTGAACCACATGGCAAATCATGGAGAAGCTGGCCCAACTCCATTAAAATTATTTGGAAGAGGCAGGGGTTGCTAAGTAATGCCTACCCCTTGCAATGGAGCCACACAGGTTGGGAGTGGAGGCTCATTGCCCACATCCTTGTCCTGCACCACCAAATATTGGAAATGGTGCGAAAGGGGACAGGAATTCTGCCCGCCATTTTTAATGGCTCTGGAGTCTTTATGGCTAAATCTGGCTGTTACTGTTCATTTTTATCTTTCCAGCTAGCTTCTCTCATACTCTAACTTTTCCACAAAGACACCTATGTCAGACTCCTATTTATTGACTTCAGCATTCAACACCATTATTCCTACGAAACTCATCTCCAAACTCTGTGGCCTGGGCCTCGGCTCCTCCCTCTGCAACTGGATCCTGAACTTCCTAACTCACAGACCACAATCAGTAAGGATAGGCAACAACACCTCCTCCATGATCATCCTCAACACCGGTGCCCCACAAGGCTGTGTTCTCAGCCCCCTACTATATGCCTTACACACCTATGACTGTGTGGCCAAATTCCCCTCCAATTCGATTTTCAAGTTTGCTGACGACACGTAGTGGGTCAGATCTCAAACAATGACGAGACGGAGTACAAGAATGAGATAGAGAATCTGGTGAACTGGTTCAGCAACAATAATCTCTCCCTTGATGTCAACAAAATGAAGGAGATTGTCATCGACTTCAGGAAGCGTAAAGGAGAACATGCCCCTGCCTACATCAAGGTTCGAGAGCTTCAGGCTTTTAGGTGTCCAGATCACCAACCAGCTGTCCTGGTCCCCCCATGCCGACACTATAGTTAAGAAAGCCCACCAATGCCTCTACTTTCTCAGACGAAGGAAATTTGACATGTCAGCTACAACTCTCACCAACTTTTACAGATGTACCAATAGAAAGCATTCTTTCTGGTTGTATCACAGCTTAGTATGGCTCCTGCGCTGCCCAAGACCGCAAGATACTACAAAAGGTCGTGAATGAAGCCCAATCCATCACACAAACCAGCCTTCCATCCATTGACTCTGTCTACACTTCTTGCTGCTTCAGTAAAGCAGCCAGCATAATTAAAGACCCCGTGCACCCTGGACATTCTCTTCCACCTTCTTCTATCGGGAAGAGAATACAAAAAGTCTCAGGTCACTTACCAACTGATTCAAGAACAGCTTCTTCCCTGCTGCTGTCAGACTTTTGACTGGACCTACCTTGCATTAAGTTGATCTTTCTCTACACCCTAACTATGACTGTGACATTACATTCTGCAACTGTTTCCTTCTTTATGAACTGTATGCTTTGTCTGTATAGTGCGCAAGAAACAATACTTTTCACTGTGCGCTAATACATGTGACAATAATAAATCAAAATTCTTCCAAAGCATTCTTTGATGGTTTCGAAAATCCTTCTGACCTACCACTAATCTCCATAAAATTGTATGTTCTTTCAGTCTGATGCTTGCGGTAGTTCCAATCGTTCATGAAAAAAGGCAAGTTTTATTCTCCTAGTCTTTTTAATTGTTAGGCACTATTGGAGAGTATGTAATAAAGCTTTCTTTCCACTCGTAACTAGCCAGGGAAGACATTCTCAACCATATTATTTGCCTAGAAAAGAAATAAATTAAATCAGCAGCCCAGATATCTCTTCCATCACTGATCTCAAGTCAGTTTGAAATCTTTGATTTAAGGCATCTTCAACAGTCAATCCATTAGCCCATTTTAATATAGACACAATTGGAATAGGAAATGGAGGCAATGTATGCAAATGCCAGCAGTTGATAGGATAGAAATGGCACAAGGAAATTGGCAGCGACCCCAGAGGAGATTAGTTTTGCACTAAGCAAGATGGACATTTTGTCAAGGACCTGTATTTTATGGCAAGGGACACAAAATGCAGGAATTCTGGGAAAGCTGCCACTTCTCAGTTTGCTGCATGCCTAGGAAACCTAAAGACAAGATGCAATTTGCAATAAACAAAGGGAGGAATGGAATGAGGGCAGTCTGTATCCTTTTTGTAGAAGGAAGTTTCAAGCATCATGCAAATCTGGGTGATGTCAGTGCATGGGTGCGAATCTATTGTGATACTCACAACCTAATTGACAAACATACATGGAAACTTCAAAAAATAGGATTAAGTGCAGAGCCATTAAACACACGAGGAAATAGCTTATGCATGGTATGGCAAAGCTAATGAAAATGCCATGAGCTTAAGTGTGTGTGTGGTATAGTTTTACAAGACAGAGGGAGGCTGTTAATTGTGATTGATGGTAAAGATAGGTAATTATTAGATTGCAAGAGTGAAGGAATTAAATAAAATTATGGGCTGGACCATTGGTGAATCAGCAAGCATCAGGAAGTGTTGTACCTGAATTGACATGCCAAAAAAAGATTTCTTGAAGACTACTTCTGTCAATAGTGGATGTTGATACTGTGCCATTGTTGCAAAAGAACTCAGAGTAGGCAATTCAGCCCCTCTAGCCTTTCAATATGATCATGGCTGATTCCCTCTCTGCCTCATCTCCACCTTCCTACCCACCCCTCATCCCGATCTATCTCCTTAAATTTGTTTAGTGTTATGGCATCCAGGGCACTCGGAGGTAGGGAAATCCACACATTCACGACCCTTTGAGTGAAGTAATTCCTCCTCATTTCAGTTTTAAATCTGCCACCCCTTAGCCTAAAGCTATGGCCTCTTTCTAGAACGTCCAACAATGGGAAAACATCCGCTCTATGTCTACCCTATCAATACTCTTTAGCATCTTCTATATCTCCAATGAGATCTCTTCCTCATTCTTCTAAAATACAGCAAGTATAGACCTAACCTGCCCAATCTCTCTTCATGAGAAAGTCTTTCATCCCTGGAATCAATCTAGTGAACCTTCTCTGAACTGCCCCAAATGCATTTACATCCTTCCTCAACTAAAGGGGCACAGTATGCCAGATGCAGTCTCAGTTGCAACAGCACTTCTCTACTTTTATATTCAAATCCATTAGCAATCTCAGAATTCCATTTGCCTTTCTTATTTGCTGCAACTGCATACTAACGTGCTGTGATTCATGCATGAGGACACCCAGATCTCTCTGCACCAAAGCATTTTGAAGTTTCTCTCCATTTAGATAATATCCCTCGAACAAAATAGATAACCAAACTCCATCTGGCAAATTTTGGACCACTCACCTAACCTATCATATCCATTTGTAAATTTCTTACCTCATGGCAAACTGCTTTCCCACCTATTTTATATCATCATCTAGCTATGCACCAGGATAATGCTGCAGAGAGAGAAAACCAATTCCCAACTCAGGAAATGTCAGTAATGTATTCTCCACTTCACTTGGATCCAAAAAGAGTCCAACAAATCAAGTCATGGTAAATCTTACTCTTGTGAATTTGAACTACCCCAAATGATTGAAGTATCAGTATGCCTGAGCAAACAAATTTATATAGCCCCTTTAATGTAGAACAATGGTCGGAATTTCTCTGTCCAGACCACCACGGAAATCGGAGTGGGCGAGGGGCAGACCACGGAAAGGTCTTTGATCTCGGCGGGATTTTACAGTTTCGGGATGAGCGAGGACATAAAATCCTGCCCAATGTCTCAAGGCGCTGCAACAAACAATTAAACAAAATGATGTGGAAACATATAGGTAGGTTTTAAGAGTAGTCTTAAAAAGGAGGAAAGGGAGGTCGAGAACAGTCTTACTGAGACAATATGATTCTGCATGATAGGATGAAGAATCATGAACACCTTTTTGAAGTGAGGAAACTGGAGCAGGGGCAAAATAAACAATAGTTCTGACTGCTTCAACTGGCCTTTGGCGTCGGCCTCTAATCCAGTGTGGGGGAGAAAATAGAAACTATTTGGTGTGCAGGAGCATTCACATTGGATGTCTGGTGTTTCTAGGGTTTGGTGCAGTGCAGCTATAAATATCTGCCAAACTGAAATGTGATGGTTAGAGAACCACCATAGCACACGATGAGCAAGATGGTTTGTTTTTCAAAAAACTGGAGTTGATGGAAGTTTGTCTGTCAAATCTGCAACTTTGACACATCTTGACAAAAACCTATACTTTTTAAAAATGTTTTCATATGATGTGTAGACCAGCATTTATTGACCACCCCCCAAGGCATTTGAGGGGGTAGTTAGGAGTCAATCACCTTGCTAAGGGTCTGGAGTCATACGCAGGCCATCCGAGGCAAGGATGATGGATTTCCTTCCCCAACGGACATTAGTAAACCAAATGATTTAATGGTTATCTTTTAATTCCAGATTTTAACTGAACTAAAATTTTGCCATCTGCCATAGTGGATTTGAAACCAAGTCCCCACATTATTACCCTGGGTCTCTCGATTACTAGTCCAGTGACTTCACTACGCCTCTGCCTCGTAAAAATGTATCAACTAACATTTTAAAGCACAAAAGGCTTCAATTTATAGAAGTGCTTTTCACAATCATGAGACATCCCAAAGCATTTGCAACCAAATAAAGAGTGTTGAAATGTGGTCACATGTCAGAAATCTGGCAGCTATTTTGCACTCTCAATCTGATAATGACCAATTTGACTGACAGAAATATTGGGCAGGACACTGGAGAATAACTTCCCTTGCCCTTTAAACAGTACCGTAGAATTTCTGGTCCGCCTCCAGAGAGCAGAAGGGGCCTCAGTTTAGAGATTCACCTTGATAGACAGGACCTCCAACAATGCAGTACTCCATCTGTACTGCACTAGAGTGTTAACCTTCAGTCATGTGCCATAAGTCCTGGAGTGGGACTCAAAACCTACAATCTTCTGATTCATAGACAAGTACTAGCATCTGAGCCATGACTAATGACTAAATGTTCAAGACTTCAAGGTAATTATAGCAACATTCTGCTTACTAGGACTAGTGTAATGTCTAAGTTGAGTCCATGAGTACATTACAAGAGAGACATCACATGACTGGGGATCAGAGCTACTTACTGGCTGGGCATCACTGGATAGACAAACTGCCCTAGATGATGGTGATAAGCAGCCTTCATGAACCACTGTAGTCATTGGTACACCCACAGTGCTGTTAAGGTGTTCCAGAATATTGACCCAGCAACAGTGAAGGAACAGTATTGTACTTACAAGTTAGAATGGTGGGGGATTTGGAGGGGATCTTACAGATAGTGGTATCTGCTATTCTTACCTTCAAGATGGCAACGGTCGTGGGTTTGGAATATGCTGTCAAAAGGAACCTCAAGTTGCAGCAATGCATCTTGTAGATGATACAATGTCACTGTGCTTTGGTGGTGGAGGGAACATATGTTTAAGGTGGTAGATGGGGTGCCAATCAAGCAGGCATCAGTGTCCTGGATGATGTCAAGCTTCTCGTGAAGCTGCAGTTGCACTCATCCAGGCAAGTGGGAAGGATTCTATCAGACTGACTTGGGCTTTATTAGATGGTGGGCAGGCTTTGGGGAGCAAGTTACTCACTGCAGAGCTCCCAGCCCCTGACCTGCTTTTGCAGTTAATATTGATACAGCTGGTCAAGTTCAGTTTCTGGTCAATGAAAACTCTCAAGATGTGTCAAAGGGAAATGGTTAGATTCTCTCTTGTTGGAGATGGCCATTGCCTGGCACTTTTGTGGCATAAATCTTATTTGCCACTTATAAGCCCAAGCCTGAATGTTCCTAAAGTTTACACTAATTTAACTAATTTTTCCAAAATATATTATTGTTCATTACAAATATACTCCTGTAAACTCTCAAATCCCAAGATGCTTCAAAAACATCAAAGCAAAATTTGACAGCAAGCCACACACTGTAGAGGGGTAAAGAGGTTTGGGGAGGGAAGTCCAGAGGTTAGGGCCTAGGCAGTAAAAGACAGCTATTCCTGACTAAACATCTGCGATGATCTAGAGTCCAGAATTAGAGGAGCGCTAATACGAAGGATTGCAGGTAACAAGTGTTCAATTAAACTAGTTTAGCACTAAAATCAGGGACCAATTAACTAAAATGCATCTGCATGGTTCTGGAATTAAGTATCTTATCTAGTGAGAATGGCAGACTATTATATCGGACCATTTTGCATCGATAGCCTGCATTCCCGAGGACCTATCATAAAACATGTAAAAATAACGTTACTGTTCATATACAGGTCACATTCTTGCTGTATTTTTTGTTACTGAAAGAGCTCAAAAAAGGGGTTTAGGAGATGTCACAGGCCCAGGCTATTGCCCTAGGAACAGGAGTTCAAATCCCATCATGGCAGCCGCTAGAATTAAATTCAATTAAATCTGGAATATGAAGCTAGTCTCAGCAATGGTGAACTTGAAATTATCACAGATTGTCATAAAAACTCATCTGGTTCACTAATGTCCTTTAAAGAAATCTGCTGCCCTTAGCTGGTCTGGTCTACATGTGACTTCAGGTTCCCAGCAATGTGCTTGACTCTGAGCTGCCTTTGAAATAGCCTAACCAGCCATTCAGTTCAAGGGCAATTAGGGATAGTCAACAAATGCTGGCCTTGCCACCGATGTGCACATCCCTTGAAAGAATAAAGAAAATTGTGCATATCTGCCATTTCTTGAACAGGGCATATATAGACACAGACTCAATTACAAGATAATGGTTGGAATGCGAGTCTTAACAGGTAATCAAGTCTTCACAGGTGCAGACAATGTGAGTGGAGAGAGGGTTAAACACAGGTTAAAAGAGGTGTGAATTGTCTCAAGCCAGGGCAGTTAGTCACCTCTTTAACCTGTACTTAACCCTCTCTCCACTTCCTTTGTCTGCACCTGTAAAGACTTGATTACCTGTTAAGACTTGCATTCCAACCGTTATCTCGTAATTGAGTCCGTCTATATATTTGTGAACCCAACTCTCCACTTACTTGATGAAGCTCATGCTACCAAATAAACCTGTTGGACTTTAACCTGGTGTTGTGAGACTTCTTACTGTGCCCACCAATCCCACCCAAGTCCTATCCCCACTTAGCTACCCTGCTAATCCCTATAACATCCCAGGACACCAAGGGTTAATTTAGCACGTCCAATCAACCTAACCCACACATCTTTGGACTGTGGGAGGAAACCCACGCAAACACAGGGAGTATGTGCAAACTCCACACAGACAGTGACCCAAGCTGGGAATCAAACCTGGGTCCCTGGAGCTGTGAGGCAGCAGTGCTAACCACTGTGCCACCCGACAAAATTTATTGAATTGTTTTTTGCCATTCATTAGGGAATTTAAAGGCTACAATTTATTTTTGTAGAAACAAATATTTGTAGTCACTTTTTACAGCCAACATGCCTTCACGAACGATAAGGCCGCACAGCAGAATGAGCTATTTTTAGACTGATGGAAGTCCCAGACTGAGGACAATGCAAGTCAGCACTGCCAAATGAAAAACACAGGAATGTCAACTAAGTAAATATGCATTCATGCAAACTATTCCCTCGACTAGTTATTTATATCCCTAGTAATGTACACTAAACCTCCACTTCAGTCAATCCAAGTTGAAGCATTACACCATTCAAAATAGTTTTATTTGCTCCGTGCTCCACAAGTCAATAATAGAACATTTAATAAGGAAACTATCTGAAAAACAACAGTTCAGAAACCAATGCTGATTAATAATAAACTGAAATGGCTGAGCCAACATTTTCCATTTGATGTAGTTTCTATTATACTCCACCCCAAAAGTTCAAAAATGTTGAAGTAGCTAATTGGTATGCAGAAATGCACATGCAAAATTATTTTCAATAGCAGACTTGTTCCAGAATCAACTTCAATACAAACAATGAAAATGCTTTATTTCACTCTGCTACACATCCTTGCCCTCCACCTCTTTCACAACTAATTTTCACCCTGACCGGAAGACGTCTATCCTATGCCAAGATATTCTCAGATGTGCCTGTTGGCCTCTACTACCTCACCCGAGGGGGCCAATGCTGAAGATTAGAACGCAGCAGGGAATCCTGGCAGATGTTTATTGTAGGGAGCAAGCATAAGCTATCAATTCACTCATAGGTGTGGACATCTCTGCAGAGGACGTTATTTATTCATCGTTCTGCCCTCAAGGAGAGTGTGATGAGATACTTTATTGAACTGCTACAGTCCAATAGGACTGTTCGGTCTGGAGCAAAGTTCCCTCTAAGCTGTGTAGTAATCAGGAATGTGCTGTGGGTGGGATTAATAGGCTGCGTACAATGAGCAATCCCTTTCACATATACTCATGCATAACTGTGCGACAATCACAGACTGTAAATTGGCTGTGCACAGCAAAAGGAGAAATTACAGGGAACGTTGGGAGGTGATCAAGGAAATCCTCTGATGCATTTGCAAGGTACAAATTTCTGTCAATGTTTTTACATGATACCTGCTACGTAACCAGTGTCTCCACTTAGAGGACTGATCAGCCAACTTGATCAACTGAATATTAGCAAATTGTACCAAAATGTCAGAATATTAACTCAATTAACATAGGGAAGGACAAGGTATTGGGGGTGTTGCCAGCCTTAAAAGTGGATAAATTTGCAGGTCCAGATGAATTGTGTCCCAGGCTGCTGTGGGAGGCAAGGGAAGAGATTGCAGGGGCTCTGACCCAAATTCTCAGTTCCTCTCTGGCCACGGAGGAGGTGCCAGACGACTGGAGAACAGCTAATGTGGTTCTGCTATTTAAGAAGGGTTGTAGGGATAAACCAGGGAACTACAGATCAGTGAGTCTCATGTCAGTGGGAGGGAAACTATTAGAGAAGCTTCTGAACGAGACCATCTATCTCCACTTGGAGGCAAAGCTTGATCAGGGATAGTCATCATGGTTTCAGAGGGAAGTCACGGCTAACAAATTTGATTGAATTTTTTTTGAGGAAGTGACCAGGTGTGTAGACAAGGGTAGTGCAGCCGATGTAGTTTATATGGATTTCAGCAAAGCCTTTGACAAGCTCCCACATGGGATACAGGGTAATTTGATAAAGTGGATTCAAAATTGGCTCAGTTGTAGGAAACAGAAGGTGATGATAGAAGGCTGCATTAGTGACCGGAAGCCAGTGTCCAGATCCAGGGATCTGTGTTGGGCCCCCTATTATTCGTCATTTATATAAATGACATTGACGACTATGTGGTGGGTTAGATTAGTAAGTGTGCGGATGACACCGATTGGACAGGTGGTTAAGAGTGAAGCAGTGTTTTGGGCTACAAGATGATATAGACAGAATGGTCAAATGGCAGATAAGTGGCAGATGGAATTTAACACTGAAAAGTGTGAGGTGATACACTTTGGAAAGAGTAATATAACAAGAGAGTATTCAATAAATGTTAGGACACTAGGAAGTTCTGTGGAACAAAGGGATCTTGGCTTGTTTGTCCAGAGATCTTTGAAAGCAGAAGGGCATGTTGGTAGGGTGGTGAAAAAAGCATAGATTACAAAAATAGGGAAGTCATGTTGGAGTTATATAGAACTTTGGTGAGACCACAACTAGGGTATTGTGTGCAGTTCTGATCGCCACATTATTGGAAGGATGTGATTGCACTGGAGGGGGTGCAAAGGAGATTCACCAGGATGCTGTCTGGGATGGAACATTTAAGTTATGAAGAGAGGTTGGATAGGCTTGGGTTATTTTCATTGGTGTGGAGATGCCGGTGTTGGACTGGGGTAAACACAGAAAGAAGTCTAACAACACCAGGTTAAAGTCCAAGTTAAATAAACCTGTTGGACTTTAACCTGGTGTTGTTAGACTTCTTACTTATTTTCATTGGAGCAGAGAAGACTGAGGGGCAACCTGATCAAGGTGTACAAGATCATGAGAGACATGGACAGAGCTGTTCCCCTTAGTTGAAGGGTCAGTCACATGGGGGCATAGGTTCAGGGGGAGGTGGGGATGAAGGCTTGGAATGTTCTGCCTGGGTGGGTGGCCTCACATCCTTTAAAAAGTATCTGGATGAGCACTTGGCGCATCATAACATTCAGGGCTATGGGCCAAGTGCTGGCAGGCGGGATTAGGTGGGAGTTCAGGTCTTTCTAATGTGTTGGTGTGGGCTCAATGGGCTGAAGGGCCTCTTCCGCACTGTATGATTCTATGAAGTTTACAAATCACACATCCAAAATCAAACAAAATAAATTCCCGGAATCCAAGTTTCAGAGCCTAAGAACAGCAATCATTGCATGGAGCTAGAATGGTTCAAATGGCAGTTTCTTAAAAAAAAACTACACATTAGAGAACGTATATCAAGATAAAATATCAAATATTTACTTGCACTCTGCCTTGCAAACCACAACGGCCTGGTTACATTTCTTTTCAGTTATAAGTTATTTAGGAATCCCATTCATTTTAGAATTCAAAAATTTGAATTGTGTTTGCGGTACTTGTCGACACATTCAGCTCCATAACCACCATAAAATCTAGAGTCTACATTGCACCATATAACTTTTGAAAAATAACTTCCAATACAGATGGCATTAGGTGGGATTAAGCAACAAATGGTGCAAATTTTATGCCCGGTTATGGTAAATTATTTTGCCGCACTTCCCGCAAGGAGAAGTCCTGTTGGCTTTCATAGGTACAAAAGTAATCCAAGATTCAGAGGTCAGTACTGGCATCCAGAAAACTCATGTTCCACAATTGTGGTGATTGTCCCTTTAGGGGCAACACAGCAAAAGGGTCACATGGCCTGGGTAACCATTCGGGACTCAAAATACTGAAAACCCCTGACCTTGCCCATGGCTGGCATTCTCAAGTGCAGTGAATGGAGTTTTGGCTGAGTGCCAAGTTCTCCATTCTTACTGGCAGCAGGGCAGGTACAGACAAGATCTGAGAATCCCAGAGTGTGGAATCGCCCCATAGCGAGAAAGAATCCTCGGCAGACACATTTTGGGAGCAAGCTATAGTTATGCGGCTGCTGTACAAGTCTCATTAATTACCTTTTGTGTTCGCTAATGAAGTCTGTGAAAGTGCATCTTTACAACAAAATTAAGCCTACATCCTGAAAAGCAGCTAATGATTTTAAATTTACCTCATATTTTCTGTAGTAGTTTCAAGATTTATTCGAAAATGATTCCCTTATAGTAATGAGCATTTAGGCTAGGATCAATTCTGGCTGGACACTTTTATTTAAGTAGGTTCCATTACATGATGTTTTACAACTATTCAGTCACCTCAATCCCCAACTAAAACAATATTAAAAAATATATTTTTTGCGTCCTTACAATTTATCTCCCAGCAACACACAGGAAATTAATCTTCTAATTCCTGGAAAACTCCAGCACAACCTGGAGGGCTTGCAACTCTACTTCAAAAATTAATGCATTCAAGGAATTCACATTTTCTTGTATTATTGCCAAACTTCTTAAAATCTATGCAATGCGATACAAGAAAGTAGGATAATTCTGCCATTTCGATGAGCCTCACTCAAGATGCAAAATATTTTAAAATTCTAGATTCCTGATGAATTTATTCTTCATCAAGGCAAGGAATGTTGATGCTGGGGAACAAAACGTTCACTTCCCAATTTGGACAACGTCAACATTATGCACAGTTCAGCTATAGAGTGCCTACATTTAACCCTAGGCAACCTTTGCTAGTGCCTTATTCATCTTCCTATCTCCACAATCCTCATAGCTTAAATGAATCTACCACATTTGTGGAGAGTTTTGCACTGTAGGCCCACATCTACTAGAATCAGGTTGACAACACAAGCTCATTGCACTTGGGACCATTTTAAGCAGAGGGAAACTTCATCCCATCAGTTTGGGGTGCAACAGACAACAAAGCTCAGTGAGCCATTTCACCACCCAGTTTCTCTCCTCCACCTTTAAATGCAGTTGGAATGGACATGATTGTTAAACACAGTAATGCTGAAATGGATACTGCAAATCTGAAGTAGAATTTTTAAAAATGTTAATCTGAATGTTAAAACATCACAATTGACCAAACTCCGAAATCCCTTTTACACAGTTGTGAAGCAAGCTGAGCCATCTGTCAGAAGAGGGCAGTGGAAAAGGAAGGAAAAATAGATCTAGAGATAAACCACATTGCTCTTTCAAATCCAAATACAGTGAAATCTATGAACAGGGCACTGGCATCAGTGGTCCTCTTTTTACAGGTGCCAGTAGTTTTAGTTTAAGGCGGCTCATGGTTTGATCGTAAACTGCCTCCTCACGTGCAATTATCTAACTTCATTCGATTCAAGGGTCCGCCTATGCCTCGGGGCAATCAGATTTTCCTTTTTAATGTAAATGACCATTGAAAAACCAAGTTTTCCAGTTTCAAAACTATTTACACAGTTGCAAATTGAAGCAGCCACAGCATTGGTAACCTTGGCTCGAATGTTCCAACATTTGGCAGACAAACTTTAAGGATGGGTTTGCAATGACAAACACTAAATGGAAAAAGTGAAGGTTGCCAAATCAGTGCACAGGAGAGGAAGGGAGCACCAAGATTCTAGTCTGGATTTCTTTGTCTCAGCTCTGCTGTTGAAATGTCATATTAAGCCAGAAGAATCCAGTGACAGCACAGTGACCATTCTTCTGGCATTGGCCTCAGGTGCCTGTGAAACAAAAGGTTGGTGGGATACTGTGCCTAGTCAAACTAATTTCAAATATAAAACAGCAAAATATTGCCATTACACAGTTACTCAGACCTCCATTTGAAGCAGTCACCTACACATAGGTAGGTTTGTGTTTCAAATTGGAAAATTTACCAAGTAAATGGACTTTCTACTTTCTCCAGAATCCATTTATGATTGTCTGATGTTCAAGTGCATCTTGTATAAAATGTCTAATATCTGGGATGGTCATGAATTGTCCTTCCATCTGTCACAATTTCTGTAGGACCAGATCAGCTAACACATTTAGTAGCTGGAATTAAAAAACTGGAAGTGTGGACTGATGTATATGATCGAAATTCATTTACTGTTTATGTAACTATATATGTACTCAAGTCCTGAGAAATTCCAGCTAAATCTATATTCTTCTCCTGTCCCCACAAAGAAAATCCACTGAGAGTTAACATCCACTATTTCTATCTGCTAAATGGCTTCCCTTCAAACTGCTTGCTGTCCACAAATACATTTTGTTTATCTTCTCATTTGCAGTAGCTTGATTTCAAGCTATTGCTCCATTCCTCTAATGCAGTAATATTTTAAAATGTTAACTCCGCACCAAACTCCGAGCTCCCACCGCTGATCGAAAAATAAATCTCCCTACTCTTATCCTACAGTGTTGTGTCCAACATTAAAAAATGGCAGGAGTCTGGATTGAAGTCAGAATACAACGGCACCAAATCAGCAGAGCAGGACACAGGTGAGAAAGTACTTGCACAGTGTTGCTGGGAATGCCTGAGAACTTGCTTAAATCTCAAGGGAATTCTGAGGAAGGATGTGGCTCAAGTAAAAATATGATACAAGTAAACTGCACCCATGTCCCCCACCACACCCCAACAAAGGGGTATAAATTTAAAATCGTAAACAGTAACAAGTGCAACAGAATTATAAACATTAAATAGCGCTGTTCTATTCATAGGAACATTGAAAATTGAATTCCCCATACTCCACACAACACATAGCCTTTTTAATTGGATTCTCAATCATTTTATATGGAGGTCCCACTTCCATTTTATGAAGGTCCTATAATGGTCTTTATGAAACCACCATACATTTCATTATACATTACTTGCAGGTGATAGTCAAGTATCTAGTTATGACTGTACTGGGCGCAAGGCAAGTTTGGGGTTCAGGCGTTGGCTTAAGCAATTGTTGTGTTTCGAATAGGGTGGGAGAAAAGGAGAAGAGCCTGCTTACTTCCAGCCATACTGAAATGAGAAAGAGTCTATTTGCATTAAGTGAATCAGTGTGATCATTCCCATCACAGAATCACTTCAGTGCAGAAGGAGGCCATCCAGCCCATCGCGTCCGCACCGACCACAATCCCATCCAGCCCCTATCCCCACGTATTTACCCTGCTAGTCCCCCTGACACCAAGGGGTAATTTAGCATGACCAATCAACCCGACCCCCACATCTTTGGACTGAGGGAGAAACCGGAGCACCCGGAGGAAACCCACGCAGTCACGGGGAGAAGGTGCAAACTTCACACAGACAGTGACCCAATCCAGGAATTGAACCTGCAGCCCTGCCGCTGTGAGGCAGCAGTGCTAACCACTGTGCCACCCTAACTCAATTTAAATCAGACTAATTAATTGGGAACAACAAATAGTCATTTGGTGACAAAGACAACTTGCTTTTAAGATGGCATTGAAGAGCACAACTGAAATACCCCATCTTTTCTCTTTACAAACACTGATATGTGCTGAGCTTTTTCTGTAAAGAGCAAAGAGAGACATTAAAAGTAAACCTTCTCATCTATTATATTACTTCAAGTCACAGCCAACCAAAAGAAAACTACATTTGCAGTTAAATGCCAATGAGCCGATTAAAATCACCGCTTTAAATGCAATTGATTATGCAAAACCACTTGCTATCACCTAATTAGCAGGTTTTAACCCATGTCCAACCATAAACAAACACTAATTATTAGCTTCCACTTGCTCTATGATACTGGTGTCATAAACCAATCTCAAGCCCAGAGGACGGATAGCTGGCCATCTTTCAGCACCTCTTCAGCCAGAAAAGTGTCTAAGAGCAATTGCTGTAACCAGTCTTGTTCTTGGCTTGGTGCCTTTTGTTGATGATGTGGCCAAGACTGCGATCCCACTTGATGGGAATTCAAGGAGACGAGCCTATATTTCATCACTATGCAAAATACATTGATACTTCAAAGTTTTACATTGCTTGGTTTCACATTATACAGCACGCATTTCAGCAATACAAAAATAGTTGCATCAACTATTTTCTATGACAGTTCTGGCAACATAATACAGGAACTGTTAAGATCATTTTGCAATGTCTAAATTGCCATGTCCATATAGAGCAGATAGGTGGGTAGATTTCAGCTTGTTGCCCTAGCGTAAAGGAAGCTGCAAATTAAAATTGGATAGTTTCTTCATTTGATGGCTTTATGCCAGGGTGGAAAGTAGAAAAGACCCTTCTCTAATTTTCATTATTAAACAGACAAACAAGAAAGGAAGGTAGGAAAGGGTAAAATATTAGCCCCATCGCCCTTATAAACTAATTTCGAAGTGGTGAGGTTTTCCGTATTGTTACTGGGAGCTTTCCCCACCTACCAAGGTTCTAATGAAATAGATTAGCTGTGGAAGTACATTATTTTAGAACAGTGTGGACAGGCTGTGATCTTAAGTTATTTTTGCACAAACTGCCAATAAAGTGAATTTATAATTTGTCATTTACCCGGTGTGTTTACCTTTACAAAGTATTGCAGCTGAGTTACATCACCAAATTTATATTTAAAAAAACTCCCTGAAGGTTCGTATGCCTCATGGATTTTATTCCCTCCTTCAGGATTTGAAGTCGAAACTTCTGCTACAAACATTCAATTCCACAGGCCATCACAATTCCTGCGCGTGACCCAAAAACCTCAGGTGTGATTTCCTCAGTAAATCAAAAAGTCTATTTCTTGTATCTAGCCTATTAAGCTGGGCAATTTACTTTTGCTAACAATTCAAGTCCGACATCGATACGAGGGCAAAATATATTTTGGGTACGGACAATTGTCATCTACTGATGAGAAATATAACCAGGGGTGACACTTTGTATGGAGCTTATTTCAGCATTTAATAGCCACAAAGATAAATTATTATACTACGCCAAGTGGAACAGTTCCAGATACTAGTGATATTGGATGCAATTTCCTGCATGGGAGTTTCTGATCTCTGCTATCAGTCGGATATCTCCTCACATGGGAAAACAGGGTAAAAAGCTTCCACCTGTATATAATGGTCAGAAGCAATGACTCAGAGCAATGTTAGTCAGCCACTCACAGGATAATTTGGCTATAAATTGTCTGATGTGGGGAAACCACAAATAAAGGAGAAATTACATAAACAAAATTAGATTTCAGTTACATAATGGATCACTAGACATAATAGGATTTATTAACCTTGTGGACTCTAACTTGGCCAACCTAATCACATAAATCGAGTGCACGGCAATGTTATTTTTTCCAAGGTAACAATTGATGATGCTCTAATTTAGTATTGTTAAATCCTCGATTCTCAAATGCTGCAACTAATGGCTTCAAGAATCCAAATGACATTAGTTTAATCTCAGCTGATCAGGTGAAAATTGAATGTTTGCAAAAGCTACTTTTAAGAGCAGTTCTAAAATATGCAAAGATAGTTCACTTTGATGTACAATTTAGGTAAAGATTGAACTGATTTTTATAGTGAAAGTTAATTGTTTGGGTATGGATTAAAACCAGAAAGTGAATAAATTGGATATGGATTTTTTTTTAAAAAATCAGAAAGTGAATAAAGAATTGGGTACTATATAGTTTAATGATAATAATATCTTCAAGATTAAAACATGCTTCTTAGCCCTAGTCTAATTTTGGCAGTATAAATCTTCATTAAAAAGGCATGGAAGTATTTTTAGTTCTGCATATATATTCTTCATGCATTCTCTGGTTTTTGAGATAATTACTCCTGAAATCCGGTATCCAATACCTAACTGCCACCCACCATCATATGCAAATCTGTGTACACTTTTATGCACAATTTAGGTGATCCTATTCATTGGGACTGAGTTCAAATTATACAGCTAGCAACCATTTAATTTTCATACAACTGAGAACAAAAACGATACTGCTGAAGCCGCCAGGTGCAACATTTGGCAATGAAGAATTGTTAAAATGGGATACGAATAAAAACATTATAAAAACCTTAAACCTCAATAACTTTGCAATACTCTCAGAATTAAACAATTAGGTTGGCAGAGTTAAAATTCCACAAGGATAATAAATCCTATTATATCTACAGATCCATTTATACAACTGAAGTCTAATTTTCACAGTTCCTGCACCCATCATTCATAATAAAGACTACTTTCAGAAGGTTGGAGTCATGATTTAGTCAAATTTCTCACGTGAACATTGCATTACCGAATGAGCACCAAGTTGCTACACACTTTCAATATTGGGACCAAGATGGTTAAATACATAGGATGTAAAAATCACTAAAATATGCTCATTTTCAAATTGTTCACACTGACATAAATGGTTTGAAAATATGGGTGGATCAGAAATCTTGCTTGCATCAAGTTTGGGTATTATACATTGCACTGGACTTGAGAGAAAGAATCAAAATACAAATAAAGCCATTTGTTAATGTTAAAGTTTATCCAGTGTCACAAGTAGGCTTACATTAACACCGGCACCTGTTTGGATACACAGAGCATTTAGCATGGCCAATGCATCTAACCAGTATGTCTTTCAGACTGTGGGAGGATACCGGAGCACTCAGAGGAAATCTATGCAGACACGGGGAGAACGTGCAAACCCTGCACAGACAGTAACCCAAGCTGGGAATCGAACCCAATTCACTGGCACTGAGACAGCAGAGCTAACCACTGTGCCACTGTACATGCAGCCTCAGAACATAAGCATCCAATTATACCTCAAAAGCGTTATATTATTGATAGAAAATTAATCATTTTCTTGCTAGAACATGTTGATAAAGGTAATTATTTTCCTTTTAATAACATGATACCTATAAACATGTAATTTTAATATTTAAAAGCTTTTTCATGGACATGGGTGTTGCTGGCTTGGCCAGCATTTTTATTGCCCATTCCTAATCGCCCTGGAGAAGATGGTGGTGGTGTCTTCGTGAACCACTGCAGTCCACGTGGTGTAGGTACATCTAAGGTGCTGTTTTGAAGGGAGTTCCCAGATTTTAACCCAGCAACATCATGGAGACAATACGTTTTTTAATTTATTTCTGGGTGAACTTAGCAGGTAACTGGAGGACAGAGTCCAGATAAGTGTGGCATGTCTCAAGTCATTCATTTTATCATCAACTCAATTAAAGAGCCAAATGCTTAGGTCAGTCTGGAGTACAATTTTGAAGAATCATTTAAATTCTATTTTAACACAGTCTCAATGTACATCTTCACCTTCATCCCCACCAACCATGATAACTCAGTCACACAATCCCCATAAATCAAGGGAGCTGGGTCTCCGTATTGCTTTGCAAAAAAAACTATAAAATAGAAAGGGTGACACAGTAGCAAGGACAGCTGCCTCACTGCACCAGGGACCTGGGTTCAATTCCAGCTTCTGTCCGTGTGGAGTTTGTATATTCTCCGTGGGTTTCCTCCGGGTGCTCCGGTTTCCTCCCACAGTCCAAAGATGTGCAGGTTAGGTGGATTGGTCATGCTCAATTGCCCCTTAGTGTCAGGGAGATTAGCAGAGTAAAAACAAGGGGTTACGGGGCTAGGGCCGGGGTGAGATTGTTGTTGGTGCAGGCAAATTGAGCCAAATGGCCTCCTTTTGTGCTGTAGGGATTTTATATATTTTTTAAAAATTTATTTATTAGTATCACAAGTAGGCGCACATTAACAATGAAATGAAGTTGCTGTGAGAATCCCCTAGTCGCCACACTCAGGCACCCATTCGGGTACACCAAGGGAGAATTTAGCACGGTTGATGCACGTAACCAGCACGTCTTCCTCCCACGGACTGTGGGAGGAAACTGGAGCACCCGGAGGAAACCCACACAGACACGGGGAGAATGTGCAAATTCTGCACAGACAGTGACCCAAGCTGGGAATCGAACTCGGGTCCCTGGTGCTGAGAGGCAGCAGTGCCACCATCCTGCCCCGTCACCCATAGCTTCATAATCACAATATCATGTAACGTTTTTACCTCTAGCAGACTCATGGAGAATAGATTATGCCCGTTTAAAACGTGGAATAGGAGGGGGAAAAAGCCTTGGGGTGTAGTGAATTGGGATATCATCCATTCAATGTCTTTTTTGTAAAAGGTCCGCCATAAATTGTGCCAATCTTAGCATCTGTCGTCCTATTCATTCATTAAAAGGCAGGAATAGCTGGTACAATAAACAGATAAATTCAATTTTCGAATAGAAGCGGCAGTCTGGAGGATGGGGCTTTGGCAAGTGTGTAATATTTGTGCGTGGTTGATAAAGCTTTAACTTGGCCTGTGAGACAACTGACCTTGGAAGTGTTTAGATAATCAGGGGATACCACACATATGGAATCCCCCCGCTAACATTTTCATCTTAATAGCCACAAGTAGTTGTGAATTATGCTTCCAGGAATCCCAGGTCATCTTGGAACTTGAACTTAGTTAGGCAGCTGGTATTCTAATAAAGTGCTCTTAATCTGACATCCAGAACATACAGGCAAAGTTGATGGAATCCCCTCGTACATGTTGAATCCCATAAAACCTAGTCACTGCAAAGAATTAACAGCCCTATAAGCAGGTATTAAAATAGCCAAGGAATAACACTCACATTTACAAGGCCTGTCAAGATTATCAATCTGCAAATCATCCCTTAATGTATAGTTGTAAAGGAATGGAGTGTTTTCATTTAGTACTGTGAAGGATGTGCACAAGTAGGCATTCGCTATCTGGAAGAGCTACCCACCACAATCAGGTTTCGAGCACTTAAATGTAGCTAAATGTTTGCGCTCCTGAAGTAATATTACTTTCAAAGTGTTCCCTGCACTGGCTAACAGCACCAAAAGTGGACACCTTGGAAACATTATTTGAATCTGAAAATTTGACTGTTCTAATAATTTAAGCAAAGTCTGCCACCAATTTCTCTAACCTCACTACTGGATATATCTAGTGCCTGCTTTGGATTACTGGAAGTACAATGAGGAAACATTAAGTGAAGGCCTTGAACTGCCGTTTCACAGTGTATTTCTGTCATAGGCCCGCTATACTCAACAAGCTTTGTTAGGATTATTCATCTCATCCGCGGATTAATGCAGGTCATCTCGGGGAACCAACAGGTACAAAGTATTTTTAACCATGTTAATGATATTTTAACCGTTTTAAAGTGCAGCAACTTTATGTCCCTCTAAAATAGATTTTTCTTTAGCATCGAGTCCCATATCTGACAAGTACAATTACGTGACCACAACTTAGGATAAAACTACCTTAAAAGAAAAATCAGGATATTGTTTTTCTCATCAGGGGACGGCGTTGAGATAATTGTATACGGTACTTTTTTAACAAAACTTACGGGTCTTTAGTGGATCATTGCGAAGTAGATTCCCCACTTAATCCAATAAAGCTGGAAAGATGTACATTTAGAAGTTCACATTCCAAAAATGCAAGCATGCATGCCACTGTTAAAAGGACAAGGACAATACCGCTGTCAGCGAGCGAGAGAAAAGGAGGATTTAATTTCAAGAGGAATTTAAAAAACACACGCTCGTCCAACCCAACTCCCAGACATTTAGATCAGCTTTCCTACACTAACACTCTGCCGACCCAGACAGAATTCCGCTCAAGAGAGGGGGGGAACCTGTCAACTAGTGTTTCCAATAACGGGGAATTTTTAAATCATTCGCTCCGTCCCTTGCAAAACAATACAAGTTTCCCTCCCCAAAAAAACAAAACTTTATCGATACTATCTTTTGGGTATTGCGATTCATCGATGGTCCAAAATGAACTGGATGGAATGAGGAAGGGGTGGGGGGGATGAAGGCTCTTGTAGCAGCTGCTCGCATGGAGAAGGGAACCCTTGACACATTCTGCACTTTTTCCTGGCAGTTCCTGCAGCCTGTAGAAGTTGCTGGACTGTTGTTGTGGTTCGCTTTGCAACCCAGCTCCTCTCTCACTTACACACACACACACATATATAATCAAGACTTACCAACTACCCCAGAGGGCTCCTTCCGAGTTATCTTTTCTTCCTCACTTTTACTTTGTAGATCTGATCACAGCTCGTTTTTATTAAAAATGTCTTTATTTTTAAAAAAAATAAAAGAAACAACTTTAACCAAAAAGAAAAGCCCAGTAAAAATATATGTTTTAAAAATGATTTTAGTCAACCAGGGTGCGATAGGAAGAACGTGAAGCCAGCAGTGGGTTTGACTGAGGCAGCATCAGTGGGTAGCAGGCTGACTTATCCACTTCTCTAGCTCTTTCCATTTCAGGCAGGAGATGAAGAGGCGCCGCTCCGATACCATGTAACCATTTCCATGGGCCAGCCCACATACAGGACAGAGGGGTGTTCAGAAACTTCTATACACCAAAACCCATCCCCTTTTCATGACAGTGCAATCCTCCCATACCACGTACACCCTTACAATGGCCCATCACCTCTTATTGATGGAGGGCAATGCCATGTAGTCTCATGTCAAAAAATGAAGGCACACGAGCAATCAGACTTCCCCCCCCTCGCTCCGCCTGGGTTTTGACTTAGCAGATTCCGGAGTGTCAGTGGTTCTCAGAGTGACAGGAAGTGAAGCCAGGCCCTGAACTGATCCTTAAATCTACACCAGTTTAAGGATTGATTCATAGCTGCAATTGTCTAAATTGACAACTCGCTGACTTTCTTAGTGGATAATCCATTTAACCAGGTCAGGTGGGGAAGAAGGTTAAATATTTATTCAAGCACAGAATCCATGTCTCATAATGTTTCTTGTGTGTATTAACCTTCTTCCTTGCTGCCCGCTCTCCTTTCATTGTCACAGGAGAGGCTCCTTAGCGGCATTACAGCAGAAGTTTTCACTTATCCTATTTTTGGATAAAGTAATTGGATTGTAAATGCTTAGAGTACAACCTACAGAGGACGTACTTGCGCAATTTCTCAATGGGATATATGTACTGACGCGTTTTGACGGTGTATAAGGAATTTGTCAGAGTTGCGATCAAATATTTTCGGTACAAAAATAAATGTTTCACTATTTAATATCGAAAGTGAATCACATTTCTCGCAATAATACAGAAACTAAGATTTTGGTAACGTGGGTCCAAATGTTGTAAGGCAATGGAGCAGTTTTAAACTCCAGAATTCACTCAATACCGATATTTTCCGAGTACATATTTCCAGCTAACATAAACTTTCAGCGACACTCACCCATCCGCCTGTAATCAATGTATCCCAATAATACAAATCATACAAATAATTTCTTTTTAAAGATAACTTTTATACATTAAGATGACCACCATTCTGCTTTACACTTAGTGCTGTCATTCATACTTCCATCTTAACTGACTGGAAAAACGTGGTGTCATGTGTTATACTTTGCCTTGGAGAGAGTGGTACTAAAGTGCCCGAGGTTGAATGGTGGATGAGAGGATTGGCTAGAACAGGCCTCCATTCTCTGGAGTTTTGGTGTCTCATTGAAACATATAAAAAACACGGAGATGACTTGTAGAATCCCTAGAGTGTGGAAGGAGGCCATTTGGCCCATCAATCCTGCATGATAGCAATCCCACACAGGCCCTATCCCTGTATTTAGCTTGCTAGTCTCCCTGATACTAAGGCTCAATTTTAGCACAGCAAATCTACCTAACCCTTACATTTTTGGACTTTGGGAGGAAACTGGAGCACCCGGAGGAAACTCACGCAGACAGGGGGAGAATGTGCAAACTCCACACAGACAGTCACCTGAGGCCGGAATTGAACCTGGGTCCTTGGTGCTGTGAGGCAGTATGCCAACCACTGTGGCACCATGCCACCTGGCCTGGGGTATTTAACAGGGTATTCCCTGTGTATTTCCCTAATTAGGAGAGTCTGAACTAGGGGTCATAGACTTAGAATAAGCTGAAGGACTAAAATGAAAACTTTTTTCACTCAGTGATTTTTATTGAAGCTTTCTGCCTCAGAAAACTGTGGATGCTCAGCGTCAATTCAAGATTTAGATTTTAAGGGAGTTGAGGGATATGGGGATAGAGCAGGAATGTGGAATGTAGGTCAAAGATTCAATCATATTGAATAACAGAGCTGGCTTGATGGGCCAAGTGGTCTAACCCTAGTCCCATTTCCTCCGTAGTATTGGAGAAAATACATGATCACTCATACCGGCTACTGGTAGTCGGCTAAATATGAAAGTTATTGTATTTCCAGAAAGGTACGGCATTATGTCATTGAGCATAACCATTCAGTTGATGGAGAGTAAAGGGGAAGTTTTCCCTATCATGGATTATGTCCCCATTTTTATGGCTCTGATATATATATATATCTTGCCCCAGAACTTGGGTGCCTCTGCATTTTAGTTCCATTTTTGTGAAAATGCGAAATGTTTGATCCAAAAACAGAAACATCATTCAGGGGTTCTGATGAAAGGTCAAGCCAGACAGGTTAGCTCAGATGGCTAGAGTAATGTGTTTAACATTGCCAATGGCACAGGTTCAGCAGAGAAGCTAAACTGTCCTCAATGGGTGGTTTCACCTGTTTGTCAATGCATGCCAACCTGACTTACCATGGTTCAGGAATATAACAGCATGCTGAATCTTGTAGCTAGTTGTCAAATAAGCAAAATCCCTTGTTGGAGTGGTGTTTTTGATGTCAATTCTTTTTAATGTAATCTGTCAGTTTCTTCCAGTCTACTATGAATCATGTTTTTGATGATGAGTTGACTGTGTGCATGAACTTCCACGTGTTCAGGCTTCATTATAAATTCACCTCAGCAGAGAGTAATTTTGATCGGTCCAATAAATACCTATCAATGTTGGACTAATATTTGTAGTATGACTGCTGTTATTTGTAATTTACCACTGTCCAAATTCACAGCCCACATAAACACTATTCATAGAATCATAGAATCCTGCAGTGCAGAAGGAGGCCATTTGACCCATCGAGTCTGCACCGACCACAATCCCACCCAAGCCCTATCCCCATAACCGCAGGTATTTACCCTAGCTAGTTCCCCTGGCACTAAGGGGCAATTTAGCATGGCCAATCCACCTAATCCGCACATCTTTGGACTGTGGGAGGAAACTGGAGCACCCAGAGGAAACCCACACAGACATGGGGAAAACATGCAAACTCCACACAGACAGTGACCCAAGCCGGGAATCAAACCCGGGTCTCTGGCGTTGTAAGGCAGCAGTGTTGACCACTGTGCCACCGTGCACCTAATTCTGTTGAATTAAAATGTAATCTTTTTGATGTGATAATAGTGATTTGATAGAGGGATTCAAAATGATGAAGGGTTTTCATTGAGTAGATAGGGAGACACCGTTTTCACTGGCAGGAGGTGGTCAATAACCAAAGGACACTGATTTAAGATTATTGGCAAAGGAAGCAAAAGGGAAATTAAATCTTTTTTTACACAGCAAATTGTTATCACCTGAAATATATTGTCCAAAAGGGTGGTGGAAGCAGATTCAATAATGAATTCAAAAGGGAACAGGATATATACTTGAAAATGAAAGATTTACAGGGCTATGGGGAAGAGCATGGGAGTGCAACTAATTGGATAGCTACTTCGAAGGGCCAAATTAGTCCCTTTGTGCTGTAATATTGTATTACCTTATCCTGTTAATAACTATAGTAAGAGTTTAAATGTACTGATGTAGCTGAGGCCTGATTTTGCCATGCCTTGTAAGTAGCATCGACCCTTGTGGATTGTGAAATCAGGCATGTAGCTTCCAGCAGATGCTGTGCTGCTCCCTCTGAGCTGCACAGCAGATTTGAAAAGTTCTGCACGAGCCTTGCACAAATTGGCCCCTTTATGTTACAATGCGTGCTTAGCTAGACAAAAGAATTTAAAGGGCCTACAAACTTAGATTAATTGACCACTCACTACAAAAAAGGAGGGCATGTTGATCTCCTATGGGATAGACTGGATTTTGTGACAAAGAACATGTTCAGTTTTGAGGAGACTGATCTAAAATATGAGTTGTGCTATCCTTGCTGAGTTAACCCAAACAGGTGCCATCTGGGGACCATGACTCAGTCAAAGAATACTGACTGCCCTAATGGATTAATAGAACTTTATGCTGTAGGGACATAGGTATTGTGGCCGTTATACGTAATACAGGAAGGACTCCACTGCACTAAAATATATTTAAAATATTAATTTATCAGTTTCATGATTAAAAATATGGTTAAAATTGATAGCAGAACAAGAATTTTCTTTTAATTGTCAACAGTAGGTTGAATAACTTTTTAAAATGTGCCTGCTTTTACTGCTCCCTTTGCTTTACCACCACACCATCATACAACAACAATTTGATATTTTTGAATAGGCAAAGTGAGATCCTGGGCAGATACATTATTTAAATCATTGCAATATCCATTTTTGTTTTGTCTGCAATTTTCTCCACTCCCACCAACAGCGGTTCATGGAGAGGTTTGGTTCTTTGAGTGCTGGCAGTCTTCTTGTACCTCACTCAAGTGGCCATACTTTGTGTGGGAGCCTGAATGGAGAATTCCTTCATTATTTCATGTCGTCCATCACCACCAAGGCCAATGTCCTCCTCATCTGAAGTGCGTGGAAAATTAAAGAGATCTGGCTGTCCTCACTACCACTGAGCATCATGGCAATAGTTCCAATTTATTGTCAAAAATAAATTGGAACTATTGCCATGATGCTCAGTGATAGTGAGTGAAGCAAATCAGATGTGGGGATGCATTAAAATGTTAATATTGAGCTGCAATCGTGAGGTAATCCTGCCACTTTATAAATTATTAGTGAAACTGCGCTTAAAATATTGTGTGCAGTTCTGACTGCTGCAGTACTGAAAGTATATTACAGCTATTGAAAGGATGAAAAGAGGTGATTGTGAGAAGCAATTATGTAAATTGGGCATATTTTAACTGAAAAAACAGAAGGTAATATGAGTGTTACTTCTAGAGTTCTAAAGAGACTAGATAATGTCGAACAAGTCAACCTGTTCCACCATGTCCAAAATGGGAGAACCAAGGGAGAAAACCTGCATGTAAGGGGTAAAGAGGTTCAGTTCAAAACAAATCTGCTGAAACATTGAAGGAAATTTTAATTCCTAAAAACAAGTACGTTTGGATTGAGTAAGAAAATATCTTCAACTCGAACCCACACACGTTTAGCTTTAAATGATGTTGAACAGGAGGTGGGCAATCAACCTGGTCCCTGAAGGCAAATTGCTCACTTCAATATTTCAGTAGAGTTGCGTGCCTCTACCTCATCCCTTTTCCATTTTGAATGTTGGCCAGTTTGGTTCCCCAGGCCCTGGGAAACCCAATAGCTAGAGAGAGGCAAGGGCTGCACATTGAAGAGGTAAGTGATTTTCCAGCACTGGCTGTGGGCTCATGTGAGAAGGAGTGTTTCCCCCACCCCCAAAGCAAACCTGCTTCCCAACCTATAATCACATTCCCCAAGACACTTCTCCCCCATCTCTGCCTCTGCCCTCTGCCCGACCCACTGTGATCAACTCCCTACTCTCCATATCAAGCCAAAACTGTCAATCAGGACTGGCTACTGGTGCTGGTCCTGCTAAGAAAATAATCTACACAGGCTCTACAACATTCAAGAATACATAAACTTCTGGATTTCCCACAACTTGCAAACAAAACAGAGCTTGCATTTGATGACGGCTTTCACATTCTCAGTGCTTTCCAAAGAGGGCCGAAGGGCCTGTTCCTGTGCTGTATTGTTCTTTGTTCTTTGTTTGTTCACTCTGAAGCCAATGCATCACTTGCAGCCCTTTGTGCACAGTGAATAAAATAAAAGTGACAACTTCACCTGGTTTTGTGGATGTTGATTGAGGGATAAAAGCTGGGCAGGATAGTCAGAGACATTCATGCTGCAGTGGTGTAGATCTGTTATGTTCACCCAAACTAGGAGATAGAACCTCAGTTTAGCATCTCATACAAAATGCAGCATCTCTAGTGCAATGACGTGTCTATTTAGATTTATGTGCTCAACTGGAGCACAAATATTGGAAGGAGTGGCCACTGAGAACCGGTTAGAAGACATACTTGGCTCTGTTTGCAGATAAACAGAATCTTAAAGCAAGCTCTCATCAGAAGTCCTTCACATGAATGCCCATTGTGTTCAAAGCATAAACAATCAAGTCCACATTTGCTCTATAAAGTGGACTAAACACTATTCCTATAATAAACCATTTTTATTCTCCTTAATACAATGTATTATTACCTTCAGAAGGGAAGTATTGTATTAATACATTGTGTGACATGGTGACACAGTGGTTAGCACTGCCTCACAGCGCCAGAGACCCGGGTTCAATTACAGCCTTGAGTGTCTGTGTGGTGTTTGCACATTCTTCCCGTGTCTGTGTGGGTTTCCTCCAAGTGCTCCAATTTCCTCCCACAGTCCAAAGATGTGTGGGTTAGGCGGATTGGCCATGCTAAATTGCCCCTTGGTGTCAGGGGGATTAGCTGGGTAAATACGTGAAGTTAAGGGGATAGGACCTGGGTACGATTATTGTTGGTGCAGGCTTGATAAGCCAAATGGCCTCCTTCTGCACTGTAAGGATTCTATGATATACAGTGTTTGTCTTCCAGTACCTGATCTATTGCTCTCTGCAAAGGTAACTGGCCAATTCCTACTTTGAGCTCAAGGGATCTGCCAGTTTGTATTACAGGATTTCTGAGATACTGTCAGTGGCTTTCCTTAAACCTCAGCCCTTTCAAACAGCTGAGTGCCCTGCCTTCAGATTTCTGATTTCTCCTTGGCTGTCCTCCAGCCTAATGAACTATGGGGCAGCTAGTCTCCAACCCTTGGTGGCAAGGCTATAAAATGATCAGCATGTGTATTCAGTTGCTCCAGTCTTTTACACTTCTGATCAAGTGACCAGACTCTTAAACAATCTGGCACTATTATCAAAAATATTTTCCTTAACATTAAAGGACAAATACCTTTACAGCCGGTTGCACCTTTGCTTTCCAAGCACATCTCCTGGTGTCTTTTAGTGTTCACGGAACAGTTATAATTGGTAGTAACAGTCATGAAAATCTCATGTGTAATTTTGTAAATTGCCAGCAGGAAGTGCTGAAAATATTCAGCATGTCTGACAGCATGTTTGGAGAGAGGAGCTGAGTTAATGTTTTGAGTGGAATGTGACCCATCTTTAGAAGCAAGATAGAAACGTGATTGATTTTATGTGTTGAAAGATGGTGAAGGACAAAAGGGAAGGTCAGGGATGGATTAGAGGGTGGGAAATATCAACTGACAAAGGTGTCATGGAAAAAAAGACAAAGGGAGTGGTAATGGTTGTAGCAAAGAAACAAAACATTTGCCCAGAGTGAGTTTTGTTCTTCCTTGCTGTCGTGCCCTTTCAAGGGCATCAACCCATCATATTTCTACCTGCTTTCAGTTCTAAAGGTGAGTCGTATTTGATTTGGGACATTAAGTTTCTCTCGCTACAGATACTGGCAAGGCCACTGAGTATTTCCAGCATTTTCCATTTTTATTTCAGATTTCCAGCATCTACAGTATTATGTTTTAATTATGTATAAGCTTGTGTCTGTATTCTAAGGGCTGAAAGGTCAATAGCAGGCAGGAAAAGTGGCATTTAAGCCTCCTGACAGCATTGGTGGCTTTCTCTGTTGTATCGTTGGTGGCCGTTGATTGGGAGAGGCTGTTCGGGGGTAAGT
This sequence comes from Mustelus asterias, assembly GCF_964213995.1. NCBI lineage: Eukaryota > Metazoa > Chordata > Chondrichthyes > Carcharhiniformes > Triakidae > Mustelus > Mustelus asterias. Next base: position 105,305,139 of record NC_135805.1, read on the forward strand.
CCACGTCTGGCATGTGGAAGTCTTTTAAGGAACAGTTGATAAGGCTGCAGGACAGGCATGTGTCTGTAAAAAGGAAGGATAGGAAAGGTAGGATTCGAGAGCCATGGATAACCAGGGAAATTGAGGATCTGATCAAAAAGAAAAGAGAGGCGTACGTTAGGTCCAGGCAACTGAAAACAGATGGAGCTCTGGAGGAATACAGAAAGAGTAGGAAAGAACTCAAACAGGGAGTTAGAAGGGCAAAAAGAGGTCACGAAATGTTCTTGGCAGACAGGATTAAGGAGAATCCTAAGGCATTTTATTCATATGTTAGGAACAAAAGAGTTGTCAGGGAAAAAGTCGGACCTCTCAGGGACAAAGGAGGGGAATTATGCTTAGAACCCAAGGGAATAGGGGAGATCCTAAATGAATACTTTGCATCGGTATTCACAAAGGAGAGGGACTTGTTGACTGGGAGTGTCTCAGAGGGAGGTGTTGACCCGTTAGAGAGAATCTCCATTACAAGGGAGGAAGTGTTAGGTTTTTTAGGTAACATTACAACTGACAAATCCCCAGGGCCTGATGGCATCTATCCTAGACTGCTCAGGGAGACAAGAGATGTAATTGCTGGGCCTCTGATGGAAATCTTTGTCTCTTCATTGGACACAGGTGAGGTCCCTGAGGATTGGAGGATAGCGAATGTGGTACCGTTATTTAAGAAGGGTAGCAGGGATAACCCGGGTAATTATAAGCCAGTGAGCTTGACGTCCATGGTAGGGAAGTTGTTGGAGAGGATTCTTAGAGACAGGATGTATGCGCATTTAGAACGGAACAATTTCATTAGTGACAGACAGCATGGTTTTGTAAGAGGGAGGTCGTGCCTTACAAATTTGGTGGAGTTTTTTGAGGAAGTGACAGAAACGGTTGACGAAGGAAGGGCCGTGGATGTCGTCTATATGGATTTCAGTAAGGCATTTGACAAAGTCCCTCATGGCAGGTTGGTTAAGAAGGTTAAGGCTCATGGGATACAAGGAGAGGTGGCTAGATGGGTAGAAAACTGGCTTGGCCACAGGAGGCAGAGGGTAACAGTCGAAGGGTCTTTTTCCGGCTGGAGGTCTGTGACCAGTGGTGTTCTGCAGGGCTCTGTACTGGGACCTTTGCTATTTGTGATATATATAAATGATTTGGAAGAAGGTGTAATTGGTGTTATCAGCAAGTTTGCGGATGACACGAAGATGACTGGACTTGCGGATAGCGATGAGCATTGTCGGACAATACAGCAGGATATAGATAGGCATAAAATTGGGCGGAGAAATGGCAGATGGAATTTAATCCAGATAAATGCGAAGTGACGCATTTTGGAAGAACTAATGTAGGGGGGAGTTATACAATAAATGGCAGAGCCATCAAGAGTATAGAAACACAGAGGGACCTAGGTGTGCAAGTCCACAAATCCTTGAAGGTGGCAGCACAGGTGGAGAAGGTGGTGAAGAAGGCATATGGTATGCTTGCCTTTATAGGACAGGGTATAGAGTATAAAAGCTGGAGTCTGATGTTGCAGCTGTATAGAACGCTGGTTAGGCCACATTTGGAGTACTGCGTCCAGTTCTGGTCGCCGCACTACCAGAAGGACGTGGAGGCTTTAGAGAGAGTGCAGAGAAGGTTTACCAGGATGTTGCCTGGTATGGAGGGTCTTAGCTATGAGGAGAGATTGGGTAAACTGGGCTTGTTCTCCCTGGAAAGATGGAGAATGAGGGGAGACCTAATAGAGGTGTACAGAATTATGAAGGGTATAGATAGGGTGAACAGTGGGAAGCTTTTTCCCAGGTCGGAGGTGACGATCACGGGGGGTCACGGGCTCAAGGTGAGAGGGGCGAGGTATAATTCAGATATCAGAGGGACGTTTTTTACACAGAGGGTGGTGGGGGCCTGGAATGCGCTGCCAAGTAGGGTGGTGGAGGCAGACACGTTGGCATCGTTTAAGACTTACCTGGATAGTCACATGAGCAGTCTGGGAATGGAGGGATACAAATGAATGGTCTAGTTGGACCAATGAGCGGCACAGGCTTGGAGGGCCGAAGGGCCTGTTTCCTGTGCTGTACTGTTCTTTGTTCTTTGTTCCGGACTTGGTCTCAAAAACACAACGTTGTGGGGGGGTTCTGATGATGCGACGCTGGTGGGGCAGGCTCTGATGGAGTCCATCCCGCCAGCAGCTTAGTCCCTCGAAGATCGAGATGTTATTTTTAAAAGTTTCCCCAGCACAAAATAATTTACTTGGAATCACCTCCCCGACACTACCTGGGCAATTCCAGATGGCTGGGCAATGCCAGGGATAATGCCCGGGCCTAACCCTCTCTGCCTGAATGATGCGCTCATTGGGTTCCCTTTGGAAGTCTGCTCACCAGATGCATGATGTGGGAGAACAGTTGGGTTGCATGAAGGTCTGCCCTCATGCCAACGTGAATGGACTTTCTTTTGGCGGGGGGGGGCGGGGGGGGGCGGTGACTCAGGTGTAGAAGCCTGATAATGAGAAGATAATGTAGTTAAATGATGATCCCAAAACACACTACATCACTGGTGGGGGTAGGGGACAATCACATTTATGTCAGCATGAAATGTGATTTGGAACTTTTTGCAAGATCTTTCACTCCTGTTACCAAACCCTTCAGACACAAACAAGAGGGGAAAGTCCTGGCCTAAGTCTCTTTGCACCTTTACCAGAGAGTGAGCAGATATATAATGCCTGAACAGGGGTATTTATGGGCAAAAGTGTATTTGTAACAGAAATGGATACTCCTAACTGAATAAGTAAGATGAATTTACAGTAGGCAACCCAATATCCTTTCTTAGCCCCATGGGTTCTAATTTTATGTCCCATGGTCCCAGGAGATTAACAAAAGGCTGGTAACTATGAAACACCTTCTGTATGTTTGGTGATGTGGAAGGTCACCCACCTTTAGATATAAACAAATCTGATACATCAGGATCAGGCATCGGAGATTCTTGAAATGCCGTCACTCTTACATCCAGGAAGGCAGGTTTCGCGCAGGTGCTCCGGCTTCCTCCCACAGTCTAAATATGTGTAGGTTAGTTGGATTGGCCATGCTAAATTGTCCCTTAGTGTCCTACAAAATGTGTACTTCAGATGGATTAGCCATGGGAAATGTGGGGCTACGAGGATAGGATGGGGAAGAGTGCCTGGGGAAGATGCTCTGTCAGAGAGTCGGTGCAGATTTGATTGGCTGAATGGCCACTTCTGCACTGTAGAGGTTCTATGATTCTATGACATTTGTTCTGGATTATGTTTTTGTACAGGATTGCTTCCAGTCAGAGTAATAACTGCCAAACTCTATGTAATACCCTGGATTATACTGTATGGGAGCATGTCCTCATCTGCGGCATATAGGCTACAGGTGAAAGATCAGTGCATCCTGAGTCGCCTCAATCTCTCCTTTAGGGCATTCTGCAATGTTGCTCCTGCCTAGCTGAAGCTTTCAAAACATTTACAACATTCATCATTTTGCAACTAAAATTTCCGTAGCTTTGGTTATGATCTTATTCACTAAAGTAACTACCTGACAAGGCACCATTGCTGGCACTTGGCTGCACTGTGGACCTCAGATTGAAAAAGCATTCCTCAGTTCCTTGCTTACTATGCCAGTCTGCTCAGTTTGTAGCCACAGACCTATTTAGAACATCCTGAACTTGCACACCATGTTCCCTATGGAACCAAATGAGGCATGTGCAGCACGCACAATGCCCAGTATCCTCTACTCAAGGGAATCTGCTAAGAAATGCTTCAAGAAGATTCAGAGTAATTTTACCTTCTCTGCACATCTTAGTGCTTTCCTAAGAATTTGCATTGTAAATCACCAATAGTAAATATATCTGCCTTTCCTGTCAAACCGGTGACTTCTTGTCATTAACATGTGTGGAGGTTTAATATCCCTCCTTTTCCTCTTGCTCTTCATCTTCAGGAATGCCAGACTGTGGTCCTGCCACCCAGGACAGCAGAGACGTGGTTATTTTAATGTCAGTCATGGCAGTATGTTCTGTGTGAAAGTCTTTTCTTATTGCCAAGATACAGTGATAGAGCAGGTGCACAGATTAAGTTTTATATCTGTATGGGTGAGTCAGGGATAGCAGGTTCGCATTTGAGGACAACAGGTTCTATTTATCCGCAGCTGTGGAAAGTCATACACAGGGCATTCCAATATGTCCATATCATTTCAAAAGCAGGGTACAACTGACAGTCAGTGTACATATTTATTTTCCGTCAAATGCCTCCCATTCTTTCATGGGATGTTGGCACCACTGGTAAAGCCAACATTTGTGCCCATCCCTAACTGCCTTGAATGAAATGGCTTGCCAGGCCATTTCAGAGTGAAGAGTCAACCACATTGAACCCCCATATGTAGGCCAGATCAGATAAGGATGGCAGAATTCCTTCCCTAAAAGATGGATGTTACTGAACCAAAAACAGAACATGCTGGAAAATCTCAGCAGGTCTGACAGCATCTGTGGAGGGAGAACAGAGTTAACGTTTTGAGTCTGGATGACCGTTGATCTGTACTGAACCAGATGTATTTTTTAACAATAGTTTCGTGTTCAACATTACTGACACCGGCCAGAATTCTCTGGCCGCGCTCGTCTAAAAGCCACAAATTCCCGCCCAACCGTCAATGGGGTTTCACATTGTCCACAACCCGCCCGCTAAAATTCCAGTGGTGGGTGGGATGGGAGAATTCCGGCCATTATCTTTCAATTCCAGACTTATTCACTGGATTTAATTTTCTACCAACTACCGTGCTGGGATTTGAGCAACATCAGCAGAGCATGAGCCTGGATTGGAGTCCAATTATATTATCATGACACCCCATCTCCCCTTAGAGCCCCTTGACTTTAGTGGACAGTGCATGCTTCCTTTACTAATAGACATTGTGTGCCATCCAGATGGCTAAGTTGTCACCCTCACCCCCCCCCCTTCCCCCCACTGCCACTTTCAATGGCTGCCCACCTGTTTTTCAGTTGAGAAGCAGATGGCGGGCGGTTGAAATCACCTCCATTCTACCATGATGGTCCTGTTCACCAGAAAACAGTCGGAGATACCTCCCAGCTGGTGGGGTTAGAAGGAATGAGAGCTGGTAGCTGGATGAACTGCCAGTCCCAGTGGCTACGTCATGGCCAGGGAGGGTGTTAGAATTTGAAGTTGAGATGTGGACTCTCCAACCAGTTACGAAACAAAAGGACAAAGACATTGGGCAGGATTGTCCAGCCTCAATCGCCCCCAAGGCCAGAAATTCCCGTCAAAGGTCAACAGACCTTTGCAATGGTCTGCCCCGCCCGCTATGATTCCTGTGGCTGGCAGGATGGGAAAATTCCACCCATATAGTCCAATTCCACTTTCAGTTGAGGAGACAGGTGACAGGTGGGTGGTCATCCCTATGATTCAATGGCTGATCAGAACAGCGATATTTAGCTCACTGGTGTCACTCTTGTTGTTTCTTTGCCCACACTGCGTGGGGCACAAGACAGACTTTCATCTGTTTTCATAGCTAGCTTTTTGCAGGTTTATGTTCAACCTTCCTTGGCCAGCAAGTCCTGGGATGGGGCTTGACCCCAGAGCCTCTGGCTCAGAGGCAGGGATATTTCACACTGCACCGCAAGACCTCCTCAGTGACACTGTAGTAAACTCTATGTTCAGTGGTTTGAGGAGTGATGAAATATCCAATTTGAAGTGTGGTCAGATTCATTTTAAATGTTGTTTTGCTCACTCGTTTGACAACTGTAAAATAGGCCTGATTTGTTGATTTCTCAATTGACCTCTTCTCAATCAGTTACCTTTCCGAAGATTGGAAAAGTCCACATGTAAAATTACATCCTGTTTAAATCACCACTAGAGTTTCATTAAGACAGTCCCCCAAGTCATTTTATCATAAGACTAGAAGTTGGACAATAAAGGTACGTTAACTAACTTTAAGATGAAGGTGCTAAAAATTGCCGCAGTGGAAAACTGAAAGTCAGTGCGCAGATGCAGCAGGCAGTAAAAAAGGCAAATGGTCTGTTGGCCTTCACAGAGAGAGGATTTGGGTTTGGGTTTGGGATGTTTTACTGCAATTGTATAGGGCATTAGTGAGGCCACACCTGGAGTATTGTGAGGAGATTTGGTGTCCTTATCTGAGGAAGGATGCTCTTGCTACAGAGAGAGTGCAGCGAAGATTTACCAGGCTGATTCCAGGGATGGCAGGTCTGTCATATGAGGAGAGACCAATTCGGTTAGGATTATATTCACTGGAATTTAGAAGAGTGAGAGGGATCTCATAGAAACTTATAAAATTCTAACACGATTAGACAGGGCGGATTCAGAAAGAATGTTCCCGATAGTGGGGGAGTCCAGAACTAGGGATCATAGTTTGAGGATAAGGGGTATACCTTTTAGGACTGAGGTGAGGAGAAATTTCTTCACCCAGAGAGTGGTGAATCCGTGGAAATCACTACCACAGAAAATAGTAGTTGAGGCCAAGACGTTGTGTGATTTCAAGAAATTAGATACAGCTCTTGGGGCTAAAGGGATCAAGGGATATGGGGGGAAGGCGGGATCAGGATGTTGAATTTGATGATCAGCCATGATCATAATGAATGGTGGAGCAGGCTCGAAGGGCCAAATGGCCTACCCTTGCTTCTATTTTCTACATTCCTATGTTTACACAAAGAAATGCAAGATAACAGGCCTGAAAAACAGGCAAATTAATACTGCCCAAATGGAAATTATATCTGCTGCAGAGATATTGAACTGGCATTATCACCAGTAACAAGGAGTACATTCAGAAATAAACAGTCTCCATTTAAAGTCAGGAAGGCAAGATGTTATCTTTAGTTATTTCCATTGAGCTACAACACAGTTCTGCAGCATTTTCCAAATTAGCCTCTGGGAGGTTGGTATTGAATAATGTCAAGGATTTCCAGAGCTCCAGCAGTTTAGGTAACCGCTATGGAATGCTTCCAGTTGGAATTTTTAAAAATTGCATTCCTGACTGGTCAGTCCTTGACCACAAATTACATACAAAGGCACAACTATCCCTAGATATTCTTCATGCAGCTACTAATAGTCTATTGATCATACTGGGTTGTTTTTTAGCCAAGGGCCTTCAGGCAGTGGCTGCGGGGACTCCATCCAGAAAATGAACGGCCACAACTTTAAGGTTTTGTATTTATCATTGACCTTTTGTTTTAAAAAATCACTTGTGATCTGAAACATGACTTTCTCACTGTGTGCATGTTTCATTCTTGCATGGATATCAAGTTAGATATTGTCCCTTTAATGACTTTCACAAAGGTCAGCTCAATAAGTTTCTGACAGTCTGAAATGATCTTTTGCTATATCAATCTATATATCAAAATTACACTGGATTTGGTATCAACCAACCTTTCGGAGAATGACAATCCAATGAAAGGCTGCAACTCACCTTCTTCAGGTGCCTGAATAGCCCGAGTGTATATGCAAACCTGCTTCGACCTGGAATGGAAATTTTACATTCACTCTTCTCACGCTGTAATTGGCCTGGGTCATCTGGTAGGGGCACCAAGCAGAGAAAAGGAGTAAGAGGTTTTCCCCAGAGGGGACAGAGAATCAGAAGGTAAGACACCTCCTGGCTAGTCTTACACACTTCATAGTGAATGGAAATGTTGCCTAAAGGCTTGTAAACAGTTTGCATCTCGATCCCTGTTGGTTGGATAATGGAAATGTTGCACAGGATGATTTTAAAGGGACTAAATTAATGAGAATTATTTTTCAGATTGTCAGATTCTTTTTACAATAGAATTCCAAGAGTCCTCTCTGTAGGACGTTGCCCATTCGCTACATTTACCTGAAGTGGGAAGTATAATCTGGTGAAGAAAGAAATGTGGGTTATATTTGTTATTGGGCAATATTTGCAACATGGCAAAGCTGCTTACAAAAAAAGAGTTTAATGTACTAGTGAAACAGTAAAACGCTGAAATGAATAAATCTAGATTTTTCCATTCATTTAAACATGTTATTTATTTAACAGTTAATAATTTAAGAAGGAAGCCTATTTTTAGAAAAGTGAATTGGAAAGTGATTTGTGCATGGTGAATATGTCATCTTAAACATTATGTTCTTTTAGCACTTGGTAAAGTAAGTAGTTTTAATGCAACTGGATTCGTTTTTCCCTTGGATACACTTCTTGTGAAGGTTGTTTCACTCTGACATTAACATTATTCGCAAAGCGCAGGATCTGTATTTTTCTGTCAGGCCAGACAGCCAGCTCAGCATCAGTATTAATATCCCTGTTTTCAGTCTATTGTCTTCTGTTTCTTTATGTTAAGGCCTCCCAGTTTTCCACTGGCAGCAATATTTAGCACTTTGCTGTTAAAGTTAACGCTGGGATCTGCCCAATCTCGACTTGCCTCTGATAATGCCAAATTTTCGGATCTGTACTAACTATGAAATGGATTCACCCTACTGGGCACTCCCATATACAATCAGTTTTACTTTAACTGTCCAATTTTTGGAATGGGTCTCAAATCTACCCATGTATAGAGACCCAGTTCCCATCCCCAATTATTGGTATGGTGCTATTTAGGCACATCAGGTAGGTCCATCATGCCAATAAAGGCAATTCAGCGGTGCAGACTATGGGCTGCCAGCTGTAATGTCTGAGTAGAAGACCCTAGAATGTCCTAACCAAGATGCTGTGGAGTACCTCAAGACATTTGGCAAAAGTCAGCTGTAAAGTGAAACAAGCAGTAGTTAACTCATACCCTAATTATTGTGTTAGTCCTGAATTGTTTCTGCAAGTTCAGCAAAGCTAAGAAAAATATGTAATCGCATGCATTGACCCCCCCTCCCCCCTCACAAGATATAGCATCTCTGATCACCAGTTCCCCAGGGAAATTTTGGCTAAGATCAAGTGTAAGATCATGGATGTGGTCAGGTGCAATACCGTTCTTATCAGTTTGGATCTGGTATGTCCCTTGTCATGAATGGAATTGAATTGGTTTTGGAGGAAGCAAGGAGATGGATTAGGTGCTTGCCCCATCCATTCTGCGCATTGGCTTTGTAACTCTGAGAAAGGAATACATTTATTAAAAATTATAGGGTGAGATTCTCCAATCTCCCAGCTGCGTGTTTCCTGGCAGTGGAAGGTGGCTTGCTGATGACTGGCAGCGGATTCTCTGGTCCTGCCGCTGTCAATGAGATTTCCCCCTGAAGCCTCCCCATGCAGCATGAAACCCACAGCCAGGGGTGGGCTGCTGGCGGGATTGGAGAATCATGCTGGCTTGAACGGCCGGAGAATTACAGCCATATAATTGATTCTGAATTGATCAATTATCTCAGCCGGCAAGACTGAGCCCTTCCTTGTGGCCCTGCCACTCCCCATGCCACCCCACCCCCACCCCCACCCCACCTCACCCGTCCCCCCACCCCCTTTCTGGCAGGAAAGTATCATCCAAGAGTTTCAGCCCCATGATGTCTCACTAGAAGAATGTGACATCTGGGAATGTGATTGGCCAGATGTTCTGAAATCGATTTTTTTTGGAAAATGTTTACTTTTTCCATCAGTATTCTTTTAATAGTTTCAATTGGAGCTATGCTGTACTTTAAAAGTTTTGCATGATATATGTAGTAGGCTGATGTAGAAGTGCTTGGTCACACCAACAATTATATTGCGTACATATTATATATATGTATATTTATTTACATAATGGAAACTAAGTGCATTTAATGGAATGTAATCTTATCCGAGTTAAGTTTGAATTATTCCTGGAATTAGACGGTTCTCTTATGCCCTTCAATCTGAGGTGATTGACAGGATGATGTAATTCTGTCCTTCGCTTTGTAATCAAACTTTTTCAAGGAACTAGTGAGAAAAAACCTGGGAGCATAAATAAGAAAGTCTGCTGGGGGATTAAAAAAAAGAGCATTCTAGTTTGGGTGCACAGATCAACAGATAATACTCTGGGTAAAAGGTGCACCAAGAATGTATTGGACATGTACCAAACAATCAGTTACGGGGCAAAACAAACAATGGAAAGTACTGACTGCAAACAGGTATAGTGCCAAGCAAACAGAAAATAAAATGCTGTAGAGCATGAAGTACTTGTTGGTCTACAATAGGTTGACAAATGAGCAGCAAGCAACATGAAGTGGAAACAGATGGTAAGATGTCAAGTGTGAGCCAGGGCACAAGTGACTGAAGGACAAGTCACGGAACAGGAGTTGACCATCAATGAAAATCACTCCCACAGATGACCCCTAATGCATAGAATATCCAGCCTGCGAGTAATTACCACTGGATAATTTCAGATTAACAAATCACAATTGTGTCGATTTTCTAGAAGATCTGCTGCCAGCGCCTATCTCTTAGGACACTTATGGCTGACAAAGAGGGAAGACCTTCGATTCCACCACTGAGTGGGATTTACGCTGATAATGGAAATTGTACCACTTAGCTTTTCTGTTTTTTCCCCAATGTTTCCATGTTCCATTTGAATAGTAATACCTTTAATTGTAATTTATTGTGCAATGCCCAAAGCACATTTGAAAACCCAACAGCCAAAATTAAAGATTGTGGTTTAAGGTGGCTGTGGTGATGAAAGTAACTAACTTGTTATGCAAGACTTTTTTTGTTAACATAGCTGAGCTAGCATGTGAAGTAGCACATACCTGGCAACAGTCATTGCCTGTACAAAGTTACAATGTGACCTCTATGCGGTGGTCTTTGATCCTCAGCTGTTTGTTGGCACATGTACAATAAAACAAGATGGTGCTGCATCTGGATAGGATTAAGTGTGTAAATGATCAAATGATTTTAACACAGATAAAGCTAAGGATGATTAACCCTGTTCCTGCCTTGATGGTCACCCCGGAGAGAGCACAGGTGATTTGAGCATCATCATAGAATCATAGAAACCCTACAGTGCAGAAGGAGGCCATTCGGCCCATCGAGTCTGCACCGACCACAATCCCACCCAGGTCCTACCCCCATATCCCTACATATTTACCCGCTAATCCCTCTAACCTACGCATCTCAGGACTCTAAGGGGCAATTTTTAACACGGCCAATCAACCTAACCCACACATCTTTGGACTGGGGGAGGAAACCGGAGCACCCGGAGGAAACCCACGCAGACACGAGGAGAATGTGCAAACTCCACACAGACAGTGACCCAAGCCGGGAATCGAACCCAGGTCCCTGGAGCTGTGAAGCAGCAGTGCTAACCATTGTGCTACCGTGACAGCATGTATAATAAAAGGGAAGGGGGCAAAATATATTTGCCCTGATGTTTTGGGCACGGGGGAGTGTGATTCATGATGTGCCCGTGCCCATTCCCATTGGAAATGAGCTGGGTGAAACACAAAAGTCATCTACCTTCCTCATTTCCATGATTGTAGCGTAGCCACATGTGGCTCCCACATCACCCCAGTCTCCATTTCAGTGCAGATGTCCTCTACACATTCCGAGTAATATTGATTATAAACCATGTGCTCCATGTAGCTTTCCTTTTTATAGATGTTGGGTGTAATTTCATGCTGGCTGAGGAAACAGTGCAGGGGGATGGCAGGTGGGACACTCAGAAGGGTGGGAAGGTGATGTTTCAAAATTCCCAACATCAGGATAATAGAACCAAATTCTCCTGGTGGTGAGTTGGAAGTGTGACAGCAGTGCCAGTAGTACACAACATGAAACTAATTGTATTCATTGCATGCAAATTAATTACATGTTAAATGCTATCTTTGCAATTTTAAAAATTCTTTTCATGGGATGTGGACATCACTGGCTGGGCCAGCATTTATTGCTAATCCCTAATTGCCCTTTAGGGGACATTTTAAGAGTCAATCACATTGCTGTGAATCTGGAGTTAAATGCAGGCCTGATCAGATGGCAGATTTCCTTCCCTAAAGGACATTAGTGAATGAGATGGGTCTTTAACAACAATCGACAATGGTTTCATGGTCATCATTAGACTTTTAATTCCAGATGTTTATTCAATTCAAATTTCACCACCTGCTGTTGGGGGATTCGAACCCAGGTCCACAGAGAAATAGCCTGGGTCTCTGGAATACTAATCCAGTTCAAGACCACAATGCTGCTGCCTTCCCAAGTTGGAGGTACGTAGGAAACACAGCTTTCACTTTCACGGCCAGTTAAAGCTGGTGTGGTTTAGATGAAGCAGTCTCCAAGGTTGAAGCTAAGCAAGTTGAGCAAGGAGGAGACGGTGGTGTAATGTCATTGGACTAGTAATCTGGAAGCCCAGGCTAATGTTCTTGGGTTATGGGTTCAAATCTCACCTCAGCAGTAGGTGGAATATAAATTCAGTAAAAAAAATCTGAAATTGAAAACGAGCCTCAGTAATAGTGATCATGAAACTTTCATCAGTTGTTGCAAAAACCCATCTGTTTGATTAATACCCCTTTAGGGAAGAAATCTGCCATCTCTTATCTGCTCTGGCCTACATACAAGTCCAGACCCAAAGCAATGTGGTTCATACTTAACTGCCTTCGAAAATGGCTGAGTACAAGGATAATCAGGGATGGGCAATAATTTTTTTAAAAGTAGGAGCTCTTTGTCAGTAGGGTTTGCTGGAAGAGGGGAAAGGAGGCTGATAAACATGGGACCTTTTGTATCACTGCCCACACAAAACTGGCCAAGCCACCTCCCCTTCCCCCACCCTCTCTCAAATGTGAGTATTCTGCAATGGCACCTATTTTAGAAATGTATCCAGAATTTCAGAAGCTGAGGAAACAGTTCTGTTCTTTTAACTTGCATTTTTTTGAATCTTTTTAGTAAAGCCACCTTTGGTGAGGATTGTCTGTTTTATGTTTCATTAAATGCATTTTTTTTTGTCAACTATGTCACATTGCGCCCACGTCGCTAAGTCCGGGCCTTTGTTTCAGTGACAGCAGAATAACACTGAGAAAATTGTATTCTATTAAATCTGTTGCACAATAGACGTGAGCCTGCGGCACATTGTACATAAAGTCCAGCTCTTCAAATGGAGGTCAGGGACCAGCAGTGTGAAGGGTGGGAGGTAAAATTAATATACCCACATGTGCTGAGATTGCATTCAGTGTAATGTCTGAATGTTCAAGTGCTTTAGCTGATGCCATTGAAATGATAATGTTTCCCAGAAGCCTGTCATAGAAAACTGCTCCATTTGCGACTAATTACAATTTTGTTTCTCAATAAGAACAAAAAGATGTAAACACTTTGAAAATTCAGCTGGTTAGAAAGAAATATAATCATTCTATGCATCTGTACCCTTAGATCCCTATTCTTCTACTCACCATTGAGGGTGTATTTCATTTTGTTATTCTTTTTTTGGTAATTGTCCGTTCCATATCTCTACGTATAAAAAGAATTTCCTACTGAGCTCCCTGCTCTATATACTTGTCTAATTTCCACTGCAGGCTCCAGTTTCCTTCCTCACAGTTTACTAAGGCATTGAATTCGGTACGTCAGCAAACTTCCATCTCACTCCTCTTCTGCCTATGTCCAAATCAATCGTATCAATGGGGAAAAATAAGTTCCGGCACAAATCCTAGAGCACCCAATTGCTTTAAAAGATGTCAATCAAAACCATCCATTTACACCTACCTATGCTTTCTGTCCTTTGACAACCCCCTTTTTACATCAAGTAAAAACAGTAAGTGCTGGACAAACTCTGGAGGTCTGGCAGCATCTGTGGAACGAGAAACAGAGTTAATGGGTGGGATTTTCTGGCTGTGCTCACCCTAAAACTGGAAAATCCTGCCGGAGGTCAATGGACCTCAGCATGGTCCACGTCCCGCCCGCTACGATTCACGTGGCGGGATGGGAAAATTCCCCTCAATGTTTCGAGTCCAATATGACTCTTCTTTGGAACTCCTTTTTATCCGGTTACATTCCTTTAATAACATATACATCATTTTGCAACAAGTTTCTAACATTTGAAATGCACCCATAATTAAAACTTCAAAAATAGTTGCATATTCAGCTTGGATTCTCAGATCACAAGAACAGTGGATCAAATTTTGCTGCAGTGGGGCATGTGGCAGCAACTATCTTGGTTAGATATGCTCTGGGACATTCAGTTTTATAAAAGCATTTTACATGGTAAGTTATTGAAAATGCTGTAACATCATAGTGGGAAAACAGGACATCTGAGATCTGTGAAAACCGGGTAAGAAATTGGTGAAATAATGCACAATCAGATTGAAGGGTTGTGAAATGAACAGTGCAAGGGCTGAGAAGGAAGCGTAACCTCGAGTAGGTAAATTCAATGTTAAATCAAGTACAGAAAGTGAAAGGAAGATTGGATTGAGAGAAAAAAAGGAAACATTCAATTTAAAATATTCAATTTCTCAAATTTCCAACAACAATTCAAAGCAGAAAGAATGATCCTTCACGCTTGGTAGTACAGAACTTGAATATTGTCGAAGGAGGGATATGTTGCCAAAGCTTTTCAACTTGCACTCATCAGGACAAATGCAAAAATACCAAATTTCAAACAACCACAACAATTTATACTACAGGAGAGAGGTGTACTGATTGGTTGACAAGTCAATTCTGATTGAACAAAGAACAAAGAACAAAGAACAATACAGCACAGGAACAGGCCCTTCGGCCCTCCAAGCCCGCGCCGCTCCCCGGTCCAGGATTGAATCCTGAATCCAGGATCCCCGCCCAATTTTCCAGCCTATGGACGAAAAGAAATTGGTTTAGGTTGGAGGGTCACAGTTTTTTTTTTTAACTGGTCGGTGCAACATCGTGGGCCGAAGGGCCTGTTCTGCGCTGTAATGTTCTATGTTCTATGTTCTATCTACATACCAATATCCTATCCACCGAGCTGTCCCTCACAGCTACGATGCTTTGTTCATTACAACCTATTAACTTACCCCCACCCCCCCATTCCAGACCATGTGATCTCCAGGGAGAGGCGAAAACCCAGAGTGAAAAACCCCAGGGCCAATATGGGGAAAAAAAATCTGGGAAATTCCTCTCCGACCCCCTGAGGCGATCGAAACGAGTCCAGGAGATCACAATGGCCCCGATCGGAAAATGCTTCCCAACCCTAGTCATTTCCACTTCCACGAACACCATATGAATTCCCTGCCCCCGAGACAGGTTCCCAACTATCCGCAGTCTCACTCTGTACTGGCACCAGCAAGATGATCATAGAATGAAGCCTTGAAACGAGAAACCAGGAACAATTAGCCCGCGCCGCTCCCTGGTCCAAACTAGACCACTCTTTTGTATCCCTCCATTCCCACTCCGTTCATATAGCTGTCTAGATAAGTCTTAAACGTTCCCAGTGTGTCCGCCTCCACCACCTTGCCCGGCAACACATTCCAGGCCCCCACGACCCTCTGTGTGAAATATGTCCTTCTGATATCTGTGTTAAACCTCCCCCCCTTCACCTTGAACCTATGACCCCTCGTGAACGTCACCACCGACCCGGGGAAAAGCTTCCCACCGTTCACCCTATCTATGCCTTTCATAATTTTATACACCTCTATTAAGTCTCCCCTCATCCTCCGTCTTTCCAAGGAGAACAACCCCAGTTTCCCCAATCTCTCCTCATAACCAAGCCCCTCCATACCAGGCAACATCCTGGTAAACCTCCTCTGTACTCTCTCCAAAGCCTCCACGTCCTTCTGGTAGTGTGGCGACCAGAACTGGACGCAGTATTCCAAATGCGGCCGAACCAACGTTCTATACATCTGCAACATCAGACCCCAACTTTTATACTCTATGCCCCGTCCTATAAAGGCAAGCATGCCATATGCCTTCTTCACCACCTTCTCCACCTGTGACGTCACCTTCAATGATCTGTGGACTTGCACACCCAGGTCCCTCTGCGTCTCTACACCCTTTATGGTTCTTCCATTTATCGTGTAGCTCCTCCCTACATTATTCCCACCAAAATGCATCACTTCGCATTTATCAGGATTGAACTCCATCTGCCATTTCCTTGCCCAAATTTCCAGCCTATCTATATCCTTCTGTAGCCTCTGACAATGTTCCTCACTATCTGCAAGTCCTGCCAGTTTTGTGTCGTCCGCAAACTTACTGATCACCCCAGTTACTCCTTCTTCCAGATCATTTATATAAATCACAAACAGCAGAGGTCCCAATACAGAGCCCTGCGGTACACCACTAGTCACAGGCCTCCAGCCGGAAAAAGACCCTTCCACTACCACCCTCTGTCTTCTATGACCAAGCCAGTTCTCCACCCATCTAGCCACCTCCCCCTTTATCCCATGGGATCCAACCTTTTTCACTAGTCTACCATGAGGGACTTTGTCAAACGCTTTACTAAAGTCCATATAGACAACATCCACGGCCCTTCCTTCGTCAACCATTTTGGTCACTTCTTCAAAAAACACCACCAGGTTCGTGAGGCATGACCTCCCTCTCACAAAACCATGTTGACTATCGTTAATGAGTTTATTCCTTTCTAAATGCGCATACATCCTATCTTTAAGAATCTTCTCCAACAACTTCCCCACCACGGACGTCAAGCTCACCGGCCTATAATTT
Organism: Mustelus asterias; assembly: GCF_964213995.1. NCBI lineage: Eukaryota > Metazoa > Chordata > Chondrichthyes > Carcharhiniformes > Triakidae > Mustelus > Mustelus asterias. Next base: position 105,321,665 of record NC_135805.1, read on the forward strand.
CCCGGGTTATCCTTCCTACCCTTCTTAAATAACGGGACCACATTGGCTATCCTCCAATCCTCTGGGACCTCACCTGTGTCCAGTGACGAGACAAAGATTTGCGTCAGAGGCCCAACTATTTCACCTCTCGTCTCCCTGAGCAGCCTTGGATAGATTCCATCAGGCCCTGGGGATTTGTCAGTCTTTATATTCTCTAACAAACCTAACACTTCCTCCTTTGTAATGGAGATTTTCTCCAACGGTTCAACACTCCCCTCCGAGACACTCCCAGTCAACACATCCCTCTCCTTAGTGAATACCGACGCAAAGTATTCATTTAGGATCTCCCCTACCTCTTTGGGCTCCAAGCATAAGTCCCCACTTTTGTCCCTGAGAGGTCCGATTTTTTCCCTAACAACCCTTTTGTTCCTAACGTATGAATAAAATGCCTTGGGATTCTCCTTAATCCTGTCTGCCAAGAACATTTCGTGACCCCTTTTTGCTCTTCTAATTCCCCGTTTGAGTATTTTCCTACTTTCATTATACTCCTCCAGAGCTCCCTCCGTTTTTAGCTGCTTGGACCTAACATACGCCTCTCTTTTCCTTTTGACCAGTCCCTCAATTTCCCTGGTTATCCACGGTTCTCTAATCCTACCCTTCCTATCCTTCTTTTTTACAGGCACATGCTTGTCCTGTAGCCCTAACAACCAGATGTGGATTTACCCTCAAACAGCCTCTCCCAATCAAGAGCTGCCAATTTCTGCCTGATCCCAATAAAGTTAGCCTTCCCCCAATCCAACACCTTACCCTTGGGACACCACTCATCCTTTTCCATCACTATCCTAAAGCTAACAGAATTGTGGTCACTATTTGCCACATGTTCCCCAACCAAAACTTTGAAGACCTGACCGGGCTCATTCCCCAGCACCAGGTCCAGTATAGCCCCCTCTCTAGTTGGGCTGTCCACATATTGTTCCAACGAACCCTCCTGTACACATTTTACAAATGCCTCACCATCCAGAGTCCCTGCCCTCAGCGATTTCCAGTCTATACCAGGGAAATTGAAGTCTCCCACTACAACAACCCTATATTTCCTGCACCTATCCAGTATCTCCTGACATATCCATTCTTCCACTTCCCTTGGGCTGTTGGGGGGCCTGTAGTACACCCCCAACATAGTGACTGCGCCTTTCCTGTTTCTAAGCTCCACCCAGAGTGACTCGCTACACGACTCCTCCGAATTGTCCTCCCTCTGCACCGCTGTAATATGCTCTCCAACCAATATCGCTACTCCCCCACCTCTTTTGGCCCCTCCTCTGTCTTGCCTAAAACACTTGTACCCTGGAATATTCAGCTGCCAGTCCTGTCCCTCTTTCAACCAAGTCTCTGTCACCGCAACCACATCCAAATTCCTCGTGCGCATTAAGGCCCCAAGTTCGTCTGTTTTACCTGCTACGCTCCTTGCATTGAAGTATAAGCACTCCAGGCCCCCAGGCTCAGTGAGGTTGTCCTCCCCCAGAGTGCTCTTCTTCTTTGCCGGCCTTGTCCCAGCCCCAAGCTCGTCCCCAGCCACCACACTTATAGACCTAATAGTTTGATCCCCACCCCCCTGCCATACTAGTTTAAACCCCCCCGAACTGCATTAGCAAAACTCCCAGCCAGGATATTTGTGCCCTTCCAACTTAGTTGTGACCCCTCCCTCTTGTACAGGTGCCATCCTCTCCTGAAAACCTCCCATTGGTCTATGAAAATAAAGCCCTCCCTCCTGGACCAGTCCTTTAGCCAGGCATTCATTTGAACCAACTCCCTATTCTTATCCTCACTGGCTGAGGTATGGCCATGGAGAAAGGAATGGGGAATTATAGCTCCCAGGTAATTCAAAACAGATATAAGGATGAATATATTCCTTTTGTTTGCAGAGAATGGGTCCCTGTTAATGAATATATGTTGCTTCTAACAGCATAAATAATCTATGTTGAGTTTGACCGATTATCTTAAATCGGTTGTTAGACATTCTGCCTAACACACAATTGAGCAACGTTGTATTTGAGTTTCAATGCTGGTGCAATGTCAGGTACTTAGGGATTGGCTGATTGTATCAAATAGCATGTTCCTTCAATTTTTGATGATAGGCAAAGTGCAGATATATTCAACAAGCTCACATTTACAAAAACCCAAATAAAATGGCTGCTGTTAGATGTGATTTCACGATTGGGCAGCACTTGCTGAATAGTCCTCAGTGTGCGAATAGCTACACTAACGACCAATTTAAGTTCCAGTCAAGATTGTAACATGGGTCATTCACACTTGCTCGAATTGATATACATTCATACACAGGGACCTAGTCTCGAGAAACAAAAGGAGTAGGTTTAAGCCTTGCACTTTTAAGAACTATCTGGGAGCTTGGTGGCAGAGGGCAGGAGTTTAAGGCCTCCATCCCAAAAGTGTGAAATCTTGCCCAAGGTCAATGGGCCTTTCCATGTCACCCTCTCTGTTTCCCGTGGCAGGCAGGACAGTAAAATTCTGGCCAGAGTGTCCAAACATCCTGAATTTGAATTTGGCTAACTATTCTGTGTCCCAGATACAGACTTCCTAGGATTCCATATATCCTCGATTTCTCCGGACATTGACTGAGGAGACTGCTCAAGGTATCCTCTTGTTGTTGCCTGATCATCATTGGTGTCCGTGCATGCAGCACTGGCCGGAACCCCTGGCTTTCACAGGTGGGGAGGTGCAGTGAGGTGTGGAAGCAAGGAGGGTTGGAGTCAGGCTGTCAATGGTGGCACTCAGGCCCGACTTGGGGCAGTTGGAGCATGCTCCAAAGTCAGGTCAGGTGGTGACCACACTCTTGGGCCTGAGTCCGGGGGCTCTGCCAATTCCATTTGCAACCTCCCTGCTCCTCAAGTCTCACCAACATCCCCCCCACTCCTGCTCCTTCCATCTCATCAGCATCCACCCCCTCCTCCTGATGAATTGTCCTTTAATCTTTTTCCCCAGAGTTGTTACCCTGTTTGGTGAGCCAACAGTTCTCATTTGCTTTCTCCATGGCAACATCTCGGTCAATAAGTGTTGACTTACTAACCAATCAGCACCTTTTTCTCCTATAATATAAATTCATAGAATCATAGAAACCCTACAGTACAGAAAGAGGCCATTTGGCCCATCGAGTTGGCACTGACCACAGTCCCACCCAGACCCCACCCCCATATCCCTACATATTTTACCCACTAATCCCTCTAACCTACGCATCTCAGGACACTAAGGGGCAATTTTAGCATGGCTAATCAACCTAACCCGCACATCTTTGGACTTGCAAAATTGTTGTGACCATTTTGAAATTTGGCATTCTTTAGTTTGTCCTGATGAGTGCAAAATAAAAAGCTTTACCAATATGTCTCTTTTCAGCAATATCTTTGTAGATGTTGCTTTTCAACGCCAGAGTGATTGATTTTTTAAAAAATTACTCTTCCATGAAACGTGTGCATCACTGACCAAGCCAACTTTTATTGTCCGTTCTTAATTGCCCTCGAGAAGGTGGTAGTGAACCGCCTTCTTGAACCATTGTATCCATGTGGTGTAGGTACACCCACAGTACTTTTAGGGAGGGAGTTTTAGGATTTTGACCCAACAACAATGAAAGAATGGGGATATTATTCCAAGTCAGGGTGGTGAGTGACCTGAAGGGGAGCTTGCAGATGGTGGTGTCCCCAAGCATCTGCTGCCCTTGTCCAACAAAGTGGGAGAAGTCATGAGTTTGAAAGGTGCTGTCAAAGAAGCTTTGGCGAGTTGCTGCAGTGCATCTTGTATACGATACACACTGCTGCTTCTGTGTGTCAGTGGTGGGAGTGAACGTTTAAAGTTGTGGAATGGGTTGTAAATAAAGCAGGTTGCTTTGTCCTGGATGCTTTCGTGCTTCTTGAGTTTTGTAGGAGCTACAGTCATCCATGCAAGTGGAGAGTATTCTATCACACTCCTGACTTACGTCTTGTAAATAGTGAATAGGCTTTGGGGAAATAGGAGGTGAGTTACTCAACACGGAATTCCCAGTATCTGACCTGAGATTATGACCACAGTATTTATGTGGCTCGTCCAATTCAGTTTCTGGTCAATGGCAACCCCAAGGATGTTGATACTGCAGAATTCAGTGGTGCTAATGCCATTGACTGTCAAAGGGAGATGGTTAGATTCCTCCTTGTTGCAGATGGTCATTGCTTGTCACTTGTATGATATGAATGTTACCACTTATCAGCCCAATCCTAAATGTTGTCCAGGTTTTGCTGCACCTGGACATGGACTGCTTCAACATCTGAGGAGTCTGAATGACACTGAACATTGTGCAATCAGCAGCAAACATCCCACTTCTGACATTATCATGGAGGGAAGGTCACTGATGAAGCAGCTGAAGATGGTTGGGGCTAGGATACTACCCTGAGGGACTCCTGCAAAAATGTCCTGGAACTGAGATGAGTGACCTCTAACAACCACAACTGTTCTCATTTGTGCTTGGTATGACTCCAGCCAGTGAAGAGTTTTCCCCCATTGGATCCCAGTTTTGCTGGGTCTCCTTGATGGCATATTTGGTCAAATGTGTAGGACAGTGACTCTCACTTCACCTCTGGAATTCAGCTCTTTTGGAGTGAGTCTGTAATGAGGTCAGGAGCTGTGTGGTCCTGGCAGAACTCAAACTGAGCATCAGTGAACAAGTTATTGCTGAGTACGTGCTGCTTGACAGCACTGTCTACAATCCCTTCCATCGCGTTGCTGATTGGCACTAATTAACACTTAGCACTTTCCAAAAATAATAACTGACAGCTAAAAAGCTCTCTGTCCGAATTCAGGCTTAATTAAATATGTACAGATCTAAACTAGCTCTTGGCACCATTTCTGAGCAGCCTTGACTTACTGTAGCGAACTTAGTTCATATCTTCTACACAAGCTCAGTAACATCATGCCATTCAGTGTATTTCAAAGATGTGCAGCTAAGAGAGGAGCAGTGCAACTTGGCCAACAACTCTGGATATTTGCACTTATCCATGCCTCTATCTCTTGCATGAAGTTGTTGTCCCATTTACACGTGAGTAGTGAGCCCTGTTGGCCTCACCATTCCTTTAATAGGAATGATCCTGAATTCTGTGTTTCTTTTATTCACTACAGACACGTTTCACACACTTCTGCCTGGAATGGCTAAATATAGCTCCTGGGTGGAGAAAAATCAATACATTGTTTACATAAAATTATTCAACACTAACTGAACAAACATTTTATGATGTTTACATGAAGCCCTGGGGACCAAATTATTTTGTTTCAAGGTGACAAGGTTTTGCGACAAGTGGCTTCCTGGAAGTTAGTGACTTCTCTGTTGTATTTTGCATTTTCAGCTCACTAAAAGTCAAATTTAAAATTCAAACAATTAAATTTACTTTTCACACATTTCTAATTACGTTTATATTAAATAGCACAAATCATCTCAACACCCATAATCCACAACCTGAACTCAGGAAAGTCTCCAGTTGTGGGGAATTCTTGGACTGCACATGCTTAGGGAATATCAGTTTTCATGGCAACATTTCATAGAATCCTACAGTGCAGAAGGAGGCTATTCAGCCCATCGAGTCTGCACTGACCATAATCCCACTCAGGCCCTATCCCCATAATCCCATGCATTTACCCTAGCAAGTCCCCCTGACACTAAGGGGCAATTTCACATGGCCAATCAACCTGACCCGCACATCTTTGGACTGTGGGAGGAAACCAGAGCACCCGAAAGAAACACACACAGACATGGGGAGAAAGTGCAAACTCCACACAGACAGTGATCCAAGCTGGGAATCGAACCCAGGTCCCTGGCACTGTGAGGCAGCAGTGCTAACCACTGTGCCACAGTGCCACCCATTTCTGGATTCAAGAGCCAGAAAAAGTGTTTTGAAAAGTTAAACTTTCTCAAGCATTAAACACAGTTCTCAACATTTAATTAAAATGTGTGAGTTGATTGCAGATTTCTGTTTGGGTCAACCTTAAATAATACAAATTGCTTGGATTTTGCTAGCTCCCCACTCAGTCCAATGCTGATCACAGATGTGCTGTCCTGTTACAGTACCAAGTGGAGTGAAGACTCACCCTTCTTGAGGAGAACGGAAACTCAGATAGCAAATTATCTACTCCTCCTGTACACCTATTAACAGCCAACAAGGAGGTGATGGCACAGTGGCTTTGTGGCTAGCCTAGTGAGCCATTGGGTTCAAGGGCAATAAGGGACAGGCAACAAATCCTCTTCTTAAACAGTCCCTCGAAGTTGAGGAGGACTTGCTTCCACGCTAAAAATTAGTTCTCAGGCGACCCAACATCGACTCCTAACTCCATGGATTCAGGTCAAACATGGGCAAGCTGATTACCTACTGATTACCACATATTGCCCCCCTTAGATTATGATTCAGTACTCTTCCCTGTTGAACACCACTTGGAGGAAGCGCTGAGGACGGCATGGGTGCAGAATATACCCTGAGTGGGGGACTTCAATGTCCATCACCAAGTTTGTCTCATTAGCACCACTACAGATGAGGCTGATCAAGTCCTAAAGGGCACAACTTGCTAGACTGGGTTTGAGGCAGGTGATGAGGGAACCAACAAGATGGAAAATATATTTGATCTTATCCTCACCAGCCTGCCTGTTGCAGATGCATCTGCCCATGATAGTATCGGTAGGAGTGACCACTGTACAGTCCTCATGGAGATAAAGCTCCCTCTTCACATTGAGGATATCCTCTATCGTGTTTTGTGGCTCTACCACTGTGCTAAATGGGATAGACTTTGAACAGATCTAGCAACGCAAGACTGGGTATCCATGAGGTGCTGTGGGCCATCAGCAGCAGCAGAATTGTAATTAACCATAATCGGCATATCCCCCACTCTACCAATACCATCAAGCCAGGGGATCAACCCTGGTTCAATGAAGAGGAACATGTCAGGAGCAGCACCAGGCATACCTAAATATGAGGTGTGAATTTGGTGAAGCTACAACACAGAGCTATTTGCGTGCCAAACAATAGAAGCAGCAAGTGATAGACAGAGCTATGCAATCCCACTATTAACAATCAGATCTAAGCTCTGCAATCCTGCCACATCCAGCTGTGAATGTGGTGGGCAATTAAACTCACTGGAGGAGGAGGAGGCCCCACAAATACCCCCATCCTCAATGATGGAGCCCAGCATCTCAGTGCTAACAATAAAACAGAAGCATTCACAACAATCTTTCAGCTAGAAGTGCTGAGTGGATGATCCATCTCAGCCTCCTCCAGAGATGCCCAGCATCAGAGATGTCACTCTCCAGGCAATACGATTCACTCCACTTGATACCAAGAAATGGTTGAAAGCACTGGATACTGCAAAGCCAATGGGCCTGACAATATTCTGGCAACAGTACTGAAGATTTGTGCACCAGAGATTGCCGCGCCCTTAGCCAAACTATTCTGGTATGACTGCAACACTGGCATTTATCCAGCAATGTAGAACATTGCCCAGGTATGTCCTGAACACAAAAAGCAAGACAAATCCAACCCCGCCAATTACCAGCTCATCAGTTTACTTGATGGAAGGAGTCATCAAAAGTGTTAGTTTAGCAATAACCTGCCCACTCGTGCTCCATTTGGGTTCCGCAATGGTCACACAGCTCCTGACCTCTTTGCATAAGTAGATTCATAGATGTTTACTGCACAGAAGGAGGCCTATCAGGTCCACACAGGTGCACAAAGTTCTGACTATGCTAATCCCACATTCCAGCACTTGGCCCATAGCCCTGGAGGACTAGTGAAGTGAATATCTAAATACTGCTTAAATGTTATGAGAGTTTCTGACTCAACCACCCTTTCAGACAGTGAGTTCCAGACTTTCATCACCTTCCGAGTGAAAATGTTTCTCCTTAACTGCCCTCGTAGCCTTCTACCTCTTTCCTTAAATATATGGCCCCTGCTTATTGACCCTTCACTAATGGAACAAGTGCCTTCCTATCTACCCCATCTTTGCCACTCCTAATCTTATACACCTCCATCAGGTTTCCTCTCAACCTTCACTGCTCCAAGGAACATATTCCAGCTATCCAATCTCTCCTCATAGCTCAGGCTCTCTAACCCAGGCTGCATCCTGGTAAAACCCCTCTGCACCCTAAAGTAAAGTAAAAGTAAAGTTTATTTATTAGTCAAAAGTAAGGCTTACATTAACACTGCAATGAAGTTAATATGAAATTCCCCTAGTCACCACCTAACCAGCATGTCTTTCAGAACATGGGAGGAAACTGGAGCAATTGGGGGAAACCCACACAGACACAGGGAGAATGTACAAACTCCACACAGACAGTGACCCAAGCCGGGAATCGAACCCAGGTCTCTGGAGCTGTGAAGCAGCAGTGCTAACCACTGTGCTACCATGCTACCCACCCTCCCAGTGTAATCACATCCTTCCTATAATGTGGTGAGCAGAACTGCCTGCAGCACTCCACTTGTGGCCCAACCAGCATATTATACAATTCCAGCATGACCTTCAGGCTCTTGTATTCCATAAACATAAATTTAATAAAGGCAAGTATCGCATATGTCTTCTGAACCAACTTATCTACCTGCCCTGCCATCTTCAGGGATCTGTGGATATGTACTCCAACGTTCCTCTGATCTTCAGCACTTTGCAGGATCCTTAGTTCAAATATGGAAAAAGGAAATGAACTCCAGAGATGATGTGTGTGGTGAACCATAGATGGTTACCACTATGGGTACTTGTACATATGTTACTCTTGTTACTGTTGGGGTTAGGGTTGGGGTGTTCTACCTGTTATTGTTTATGTGGTACACTCCGTTCGGCTCCGCCTTCTTACAGGAGTATAAAGGTCACTGCTACTTCCTAGTAGTCCTTAGTCTGGGATAGTATTGTTAAGTAGTGTGCTCCAATCTTGTTGTGAATAAAAGCCTTTATTCCCGGGGTACGTCCTCGCCTCCCGTGTGAATCAATCGCGCATCAATGTGAGAATGATTGCCCTTAATATCAGGGCCGCATTTGACTCAGTGTGGTACCAAGTGGCTCTGGCAAAATGAGTCAATGGAAATCAGGGGAAAACTCTCTGCTGCTTTATGTCATACCTAGCACAAAGGAAGATGGTTGTGGTTGTTGGAGGTCAGTCATCTCAGTTCCAGGGCATCACTGCAAGAGTTGCTCAGCGGGCTGTCCTGGGCCCAACCATCTTCAGCTGCTTCACCAATGACCTTTCACTATCACAAGGTCAGACATGAGTGTGTTCACTCATGATTGCACGATGTTCAACATTTGCAACCTGGACAATATCTGGACCTGGGCGTCACGGTGACACAGTGATCAGTGTTGGTGCCTCACAGTGCCAGGGACCCAGGCTCAATTTCAGCCTTGGATGACTGTCTGTGCGGAGTTTGCATGTTCTTTCAGTGTCTGCATGGGTTTCCTCCAATGCTCTGGTTTCCTCCCACATTTCAAAGATGTGCAGGTTAGGTTGATTGGCCATGCAAAATTGTTCCTTAGGGTCCAAAGATGTGTTGGTTTGGAGGATGAGCGGGCTAAATATGTGGGGATACTGGGATAGGGTCTTGGTGGGATGCTCCGGAGAATCGGTGCAGACTCAATGGGCCGAATGGCCTGCTTCTGCACTGTAGGGTTTCTATGATTCAATAAATATCCAGGCTTGGGCTGACAAGTGGCAATTAATATTGATGCCACACAAGTGCTAGGCAATTACCATCTCCAACAAGAGAGAATCTAACCATCACCCATTGAAATTCAATGGCATTACCATCCTGGGGGTTACCATTGACCATTAACTCAACTGGAGTAGCCATATAAATGCTGTGACTACAAGAGCAGGCAGAGGCTAGGAAACCTGCGGTGTGTAATTCACCTCCTGCCTTCCTAAAACCTGTCCACCATTTATAAGGCACAAATCAGGAGTGCAATGGAATAGTCTCCCCTTGCCTGGATGAGTGGAGCTCCAACAACACAGGACACCATCCAGAACAAAGCAACATGCTTGATTGGCATCCTTTCTACAAACATTCACTGCCTCCAACATCGACGCACAGTGGCTGTAGTGTGTACCACCCACAAGATACAGGAATTCACCAAGGCTCCTTCACACCTTCTAAACCCACAACCACTACCATCTAGAAGGACAATGGCAGCAGACACATGGGAACACCACCACTTGGAAGTTCCCCTCCAAGCCACTCACCGTCCGGACTTGGAAATATATTGCCATTCCTTCACTGTCGCAGGGTCAAAATCCTGGAACTCCCTCCCTCACAGCACTGTGGATGTACCTACATCTCAGGGACTGCAGTGGTTTAACAAGGCGGCTCACCACCATCTTCTCAAGAGCAACTAGGCATGGGCAATGAATGCTGGCCTAGCTAGTGACTCTCACACCCCTTGAGTGAATTTAAAAAATACTTGACTATAGACTGAAGAAGCAGTGTTAAAAGTTTTCTGGTTATGTGAAAGTACGTGGTGCAAGAGATTTTAATTCATAGAATCCTACAGTGCAGAAAGAGGCCATTCGGCCCATCAAGTCTGCACCAACCACAATCCCACCCAGGCCCTATCTACATATCCCTACATATTTACCTACTAACCCCTCTAACCTATGCATCCCGGGACACCTAAGGGCCAATTTAGAATGGCCAATCAACCTAGCCCGCACATCTTTGGACTGTGGGAGGAAACCGGAGCACCCGGAGGAAACCCATGCAGACACAGGGAGAATGTGCAAACTCCACACAGACAGCGACCCGAGCCGGGATTCGAACCCAGGTCCCTGGAGCTGTAAAGCAGCAGTGCTAACCACTGTGCTACCGTGCCGTCCCTGGTGGGTGGAATGTTTTCATATTAAAAATAAATATTGGAAGATTTATTACTGAGGTGCTTCCTTCAAGAACAATTTTCCTTGACTGATTTTCTCACACTAGAAATATGGAGCTAATGGTTTAATTTCACTGTTTGGATGGATACCTTTGTGCACATTTATAAAATTTCATCAGATTGTCTTGTTCCTGCCTCCATGAAAAATTGGTATCAAGGCCAATGGACCGGATTTTATGTGCTCCTACTCCAAGCTTGTTTTTGGTGAGAGGCATGTAAAATGGGATGGGTGCCACCCACACTACATTGCCCAACGTCAAGCTCACACCCATAATACAGGGTTGGGCAGGCACAGAGATTGGCAGCTCACCAGCCGTATTTAAATAATGAAGGGACAACTGTTAACAAGTCAACTGATGCTGAAAATGTGTTGCCCATACCAAAATATGGTTGGCGTGGCAGTAAGGTGGGAGTGGGCAGGCCATCTTCTAAAAACTTTTTCACAGAGTGGAAAGGTAGGGTGCAGACCCCTAAAATGGAACCCCCCTCCTTCCTACCCACATGCTCTGTAAAACACACCACCCCCACCCCACTGACACGTCCCCCTAAAGAGTTTAACCCTCTCTGCTCAATACCCTGTACTTACCTTGCTCTTGGATCCAACTGGTTTGGAACTGGTTAGAATCCTGGCGCGGTGCCCATAAATGCCAGAGCCATGGAGAGAAATCGTGTGTTCTTCTGCTTCTCTTTCTGGGCCCCTTATTCCTCCCAACACTTAACCCTCACCCCCAATCCTGTATTATATTTTTCCCTTTTCAAGATTCATCCATCAATTCACCAAACAATCATAGAAAAGTCCTCGTAAAATGATAATGCCCATTGTTGGCATCTGGTTACAAATATCAAGTGATATATATGTAGTATGGGTCATTAATATCAAGAGCAGCAACCATATAATGCAGTATTAGTTTGTGTGCATCTTACAGGTGATCCCACCATGACTATTAAACAAAAAGAGAATACAAATTTTACTTTAACAGCTTAACAAATTAAGCAATATTGTTAATTTGATGGGAAAATATCTCATTAGTTATTTATAACACGGTGCAGGTGACAACATTGATTTCAGTGACTGCCTCGACCCTCATTAACATGTTCTGCACATTGTACCATAGGGAGATGATGACAATACATACATATTTGGGGAAAAGATTCAGTGCAAAGTGGAATGATTGAACAATATAGGTCTTCACTGACAGTGAGAAGCACTGGAATCCTCAGATGTCTCTGTGTGACATAAACGTTTAAGAGGTCAGAGGACAAAATGATGGTTTACAATTGTATCTGTGTTTTCTTGATCAGCTAGTCTGAAGGCTGCCATTTGTTGATTTTCCTCTGGACGGTACAGTGGCACAATGGTTAGCACAGCTGCCTCACAGTGCCAGGGATCCAGGTTCGATTCGCGGCTTGGGTCACTGTCTCTGCAGAGTCTGCATGTTTGCCCCGTGTCTGCGAATGTTTCCTCTGGGTGCTCCAGTTTCCTCCCACAATCCGAGAGACATGTTGGTTAGGTGCATTGGCCATGCTAAATTTTCCCTCAGTGTACCCGAACAGGTGCCGGAGTGTGGCAACTAGGGGATTTTCACAGTAACTTCATTGCAGTGTTAATGTAAGTCTTCTTGTGACACTAATAAATAAACTATTAAACAAAACTGCAATTTATTTTTAATTTCTAATATAACTTTATCACAATATTTCAATAATTTAAAAAATCCGTAAAAATACCAAGATAAAGTGGTAAAATAAGTAAGTCAATAAAAGGACAAAATTGAAGGCAATTGGAAAGACTCTTGAAAATCATGTGCAAAAAATAAAACAAGTTATTGATTCACTACGAGTCAATGATGCATTCCTGTCCTGGCAATTTCACCACACAAAGCTTGCTCACAATAACTTTCATTAGCAACAAATAAAAAGAACTCCAGCCATGATTCCACTTTTTTTCCACAAGATAATTATGGATGACAGAAACCATCTCGCTCAGTTTATTTCATCCATCCAGAATGGCATAAGAACATATGTATTAGGAGCAGGAGTAGGCCACTCTGCTCCTCGAGCCTGCTCTATCATTTGATAACATTGCCAACATTATACCAATGACTACAACTCTAAAGGAATTAATTGGCTGTAAAGCTACTTGAGACAACATGAAAGGTGTTCTATAAATGCACATTACATTTGCATGCGGTAGGCACAGTGATTGTAGCAATGGTGAAATTGGAGGCCCAGTGCTGATTCTCTAATGATAATGAATCTCAGAGCAATCAGCTGACGTGAGGAAAGTGGCTGCAAAAAAAAAATCACTACATTTACAAAACAATTCTGCTTTGTAACTAATTCAATCTTTCCATTCGGACATCTCGGATGTCCAAACTACTTGCATACTGAGCATTTACAACTTATCCACAGGTTCTATACGCTGTTAGATTACATTTGTACGCAATAATTTTTTAAAATTCCATTTGTTGTTTGAGGCGTGAGAGAAACAAGTAAATAAGGTGAAAGGGGTAATTAATAAATAAGAAACTGCAACAGCTTAAATAGAGAATGCGACAGCAAAATTCTGAGCAAAATCACTTCTCAAAGCACTTAAATCAAGGACTGAATTTTTATAAGGACTCGTTATGGTCAAAGCTCTTGATGCTGATTCTCTGGGATTTTGATTTTGCAGAAGTTGCAACGGGTGATCGGGAGTCCTTAGCTTCAGAGACATTTTAGTCACATGGGTGTGACCTCCTTCAGCTAGATTTTAAACAGGAAGGTGCAGGGTGGGGATGAACAGAGATTTGTAAAATCTTCCTTTGAGCAATCCCTTAGTAACATAGATTCATAGAATTATACAGTGCAGAAGGAGGTCATTCAGCCCATCGAGTCTACGCTGACCACAATCCCACCCAGGCCCTATCCCCATAACCACCAGCATTTACCCTAGCTCATCCCTGACACTAAGGGGCAATTTAGCAAGGCCAATCCACCTAACCTGCATATCTTTGGACTGTGGGAGGAAACTGGAGCAGCCGGAGGAAACCCACGCAGTGGCCCAAGCCAGGAATCGAACCCGGATCCCTGGGGCTGTGAGGCAGCAGTGCTAACCACTGTGCTATCATGCTGCCCCACAAAATTATGTCCAAACAAAGGGATTTAATTCTCAGAGTTTGCAAGAGTAATGAAACGGGTGATAGTGAGTCAACACCCTGGGTTGCATCATTCCCTGTTTTTAGTTTCTTAAATTTAGTTTGATGAGGCCGAAGGTTCTGAAGCCCCTGGTACATCAACACAGTATGTCATCAGAATGTGTTTACTTTATAGCATAATAAAAATTTAAACTGCTTTTTAGATGCTGGTTTAAATTCTAAGAATTCCAAAAAGTATACAGTATTTAATTTTGTGGTACTAAGCCTTAAAAGTGACCCCAACCACATTCAACTCCCCTTCCAATCTCCCAATCCACACGCACTTCCAACCTCCTCCCCACCTGCCACAACCATCTCTGGCCCCCCCTCCAATCTCCTCCCTCCAACAAGCCTCCAACCTCCCCTAATCCACCTCCCCAACTTTCCCCATCCAAACGACATCCCATCTGCCTCACTTCCAACCCCCTGAATCCCCCAACCCCGTCCAACCATCCCTCCCAAGCCCCCTCACCGCTCTCTAAGCTCCTCCAATCTCCCCACCAACCTCCCCTACCTTCTCCTCGCCAATGTCCCCCCCCAACCCTAACACTAACCGTAAAACCCCTCCACACACACACACACAGGTACCTCCTCTCCACACACACAAAATCCGACTGATTTTCAGATTACAGGGATTTCACTGACCATTTTTTAACTGAGAGCACTCTCGTGACAGTTGCCGCGCTGCTGCTGACCTTTCAGCAGCTTTGTGGTTTTATGGCAAACTTTTCAAGAAAAGGCAATCGGAACCACAAAGCTGGCTGAAGTTGAGAAGCAGCAGCAGAGCCTGACTGTTCTGATTTTTTAAAGCTGACCTCTCAGGTTTGAAGCTCCGGCTGTTCAGTGTGGATGACTCGAGAACTCCATTTGAAAGATGGGCCTGGGTGCACCCCAGGGCCATGGTGTTTGACACTGTCTGCACTCCCCTCTCCTGGGCTTTGAAAGATGGGCCTGGGTGCGTCCTAGGGCCATGGTGTTTGACACCATCTGTGCTCCCCTCTCCTGGGCTTTGTTGGCGCTGCTGGAATTGGTGGAGCTGCCAACCATCTAGGCTGGCCAGCAGCTGCCAGGGTGGGAGACTCTCCCCAGTCAGTCAGGACATCATGGCTGTAGGGCAGATTGGCACCTAGTGACTCGGCTCCACACCACCTAGCTTCCAGGGGCAGTGGTGAGGAGGGATGAGCCGTCTAGCCGCCCCCCCCCCCCTCCCCACCCCCCACCCCCCGCCATAATATGCTGTCCAATAGCTGTAATTAAGCATTCCTGAGTGTTGCTATCTCATTTTTAATATTCTCTGATTTCTTACAGAAGCATTAAAGCTTCAGAAAGCAGGTACAGAATAATAATAATGAGTACAAATTTGCAGAGATGGACCTTGCCCATATAATGATGTAGGTAAAACTCACTGTGTCAAAATGGGCCCAAATGACAAGGGCCCAAAACATTTCTTCCTATGCAAAGGAGGCATTTCCATAGGAGGCGTTGGGGAAGAAAGTGAAGAGAACACAGAGACCTTTCTCTACTCTATAGACTGATGAGGATTCGTTGACAAACTTAATTCTTGACCACGTGTGTCGCAAAACTTGAATTGTTTCATTTCTATAAATATCTGCCAGGGTCCTAAATGTTGGTCCTTCATTTAACCAGGAACATCAAACGATTGCAGAGTGAAATACAATCATTGAAAAGGTTCATTTCGGGTGAACAAACGCAAAAGGCAAAACTTTGAGCAAGTTGCCAGTTAAAAGAGGCAGCAAAGGGGAAACATGTTGGAGACAGATGAAAGCATTCTTCTGTAAACTCGGGCAGCAAAGATAAGTGTCGCAGGATCTAAGCTCAGAAACGAGAGGCCTGGAAATTCCTGGGGCCCTGCACTCCCTGCATTAACCTCGTGGAATGCCACTAATAGCCACCAGAATTGGGGAAGGTTTATGCAATCAAGAATTCCAAGGTTAGCTAACTTAAACAGAAAATGCAGAACAAGACTGAGTTCTGCCGGCTTGGCACCTACTCCTAACAATGAAAGGAAAGAAAAAAAACTTGCTATTTATTATACTCCTTACCTACTGTCTTTATTTATTACCATCCATTTCATGAATTCTGATTGGAACTGCAGGTTCTGGATACTGCCACAGTTAACTTAGATATACATTCCTTCTGCAGGAGAAAACAGCACGCAATGAGAGGTAACACCAACTCACCAGAGGAGAATCTATTAATCCCTAATTATAACGCCATATTGGGGGCGGCAGTAGCCTAGTGGTATTGTAACTGGACTAGTAATCTAGAGACCTAGGGTAATGCTTTGGGGACCCAGGTTCAAATCCCACCATGGCAGATGGTGTTATTTGAATTCAATAAAAATATGGTATTAAAAGTCTCATGATGACTGTGAAACGATTGTTGTAAAAACCCATCTGTTTCACCAATGTCCTTCAGGGAAGGAAATTTGTTATCCTCACCATGTGACTGCAGATCCACAGCAACGTTGTTGACTCTTAAGTGGATTTGGGATGGGCAATAAATGCTGGCACAGCCAGCGACGCCCACATCCCATGAAATAATTAAAAAAGAGGTAGCAGAGGCCATAATTGGCTTCTACTCAGAGGTTGGAGGTTTAAGAATCCTTGGGTTTTTTTGTGAACAGATAACATTTGTTTCCTAATGTTTTCGAATCTCTTCACAGACCTTTCTATACGAAATCTATACAGTAGCTGATTATGTTATAATTCTGCTGAAGTACACCACAATTTATTTCCTGAATAGGTTACGTGCGAGGAAACAATAAAGAAAATTTCTGAAGAACAAGCCCTTGCAGCACCATCATTAACCATCTCCCTCAGCGTCTCGGAGGCACCCAGTTGAGGGATACAGATGGTTCACTTGAGGAATTGACATGGGCCTGACTTTTGCGCATGTCTGGCGCGTGCGATCGGTGGGACCCCATTGGTGAGTTTGAGGCCAAGCACACGGCAAGATCTCCAACATAGCAGATTCATTTCAAAACAAATTCAGCTAGAGTAGCTTTATTGTTTACAGAATTGAGAGGAATATTGGCTTAAGTCCAGGGGTTGAGGGCACCCTAGGCAACCCCCTTTTCCCATAAGCAGATGGGTGCTGGGATTCCCAGATCCAGTGAGGTACGCACTGGAAGATGCTGGGGGACACAATCTGGTGCACTGCAGAGATCTCAAACCAGGGATTTTTGGTTGAAACTATGTTTATAACAAGACCAATGACTAAATAAAGTTAACTGCCCTTGAAATTTCAGGCTCTTCCATAAATGAAATGGTACATCAATGATGCATGAACTCCAGGCGCATCCAGACTTTCACATACATAAGTATATCGCCATACTGTGAAATGTCAGATTCTTTAGTACTCACAGCCAGAAGATTACTTTCCCCATCACTTGAATTATACTGAACATCAAATATATCGCTTAAAACAAATTACAGTTCTTTGTAAACTGGAACTCTTTGAGGAAAGTATTACCAGCACGTCAGAAATTAATCCTGTATTGGTATTGATGTAATGTCAGGCAGCCCCATCCAACAATAGCAAACAAGTGATTTAAATTCAGATATCATACAGAGAGCCTCAAATCTCAAACACATTTACCTACTAACCATACGTATAAACTCAAGGAACACGTGAGGAAATAAATTAACCCCAGGAAGGTTCCCTATGCTCTCATTGGGACGTTTCTGCTCATGTTGCACTTCCTTTAATTTGTCGGTCTACATGTTTCTTCCCAATATTAGTGGTGCTCCAAAATGGAGACCTGTTATGCTGAGTCTTGTTTAGTGACATGTGGACAACCCAGTTTCTCTCTTATAGACAAATCAAAACTGGCTCCTCCTCAACTTTGTGACTTTTAACATTCTCGTGAATTTGAACTAATGGTTTAGTGGCTCAAAAATAATATTCTTTCAAATTGTGTGAACGTGATGCCAATTCTGACCCATGCACTGACAATAAAATAATCAACTGGACACGGTTATGAGGCTGGAAGCCAACAAATGCCTGACATGGTTCATGTCAGAGAAACACTGGGCACTGACGGACCTTAGTAACTGAAGATGAGGCATAAGATATTCAATGGAATACTGAATGTAAAAATTTGTTCACTGCCCTTAAGACCAACAGTAACACGGGGATATTGATGGATAACAATTGATTACCATCCTGGCAGTTTAAGGACACATTATGTTTGCATGAAGGACTGATTCTGATTCTTTTTCTGAGTAAGGGGAGGGATGTTGGACACTGGATGCATTAACACGATCGTGTTTATCCATTCTTTCATTATATTTGCGTCAGTGTTTATTTTCTAAATTGAGATTAATTACGAATCCACATCTGACTTTAATTCCATTAAGATATTTGAGAGGTAGAATGACAGGACATAGGTTAGTAGCTATGGTTCTCCACATAGTAACTGTTAGCTCACAACCACAATACCTCAGAATATGTGAATAAGGAAACATTGAGTGGACATTGGGCATTTCCACACAGGCAGGGAGTAAAATTGGACCGGGGGATGAGGGTGGGGGTGGGGGGGCGGGGGTGAGGAGGGGAGCAGGAATGGGTCGCCAGTAGTTCTCTTTGATTCCTCCGAGCAGCTAGTTTCAATGCTCTGCTGGAAGAGCCCTGGGAGTAATGTCACAATCACCATCTTGCCCAGAACACGGGATGGGAGTTAAAAAAATTACAAGGGAAAATTAACAAATTAATATTTAAAAAATTGAGGCATAGAATCTTACAGTGCAGAAGGAGGCCATTCGGCCCATCGAGTCTGCACTGACCACAATCCCACCCAGGCTCTATTCTCATAACCCCATGCATTTACCCTAGCTAATTCCCCTGACACTAAGGGGCAATTTAGCTTGGCCAATCCACCTAACCCGCACATCTTTGGACTGTGGGAGGTAACCAGAGCAAACTCACACTGAAACGGTGAGAATGTGCAGACTCTGCACAGACAGTGACCCGGATCCTTGGCGCTGTGAGGCAGCAGTGCTAACCACCGTGCCACCGTGTTCGTTACCCTCTGCGCGAAGAAGCAACATGAGTATTAGATTTCAATCTGCTCTATATTGTATTCACAGGATTTATTATTCAGCTGTTATATTAACAATTTTATTAGGAGCCATGAATGAATGAAGGAATGATGAGTTGTAACATTAGATTATCTTCAAGCCGCAATTTTAGAACCAGCTATACTTACGTTGAAGCAAACAAGGAGTATACTTGAGGAATACCAGGCCCTGGAGATTTAAATGTGTCAGCTGAAGTGTGGATGGTTGAAAACTGAACCCAATAAACACAAGTCTGTTCATGTTCACAAGAGCTGCCGGAAGGAAAGAACTTGATTTGGAAATAAGTAACAACAGAACAGCAAATAACATCTTATTTGGGGAAGTCCATAAAAGTTCTCCTTGTTTATAGCAATCACAGATTTAATGGAACAAGATCTCTGTGCTGCCAAAACTGGTACCATGTGATTTATTCCCATTAAGAGTTGCAACGTGCCCATGTAAAATCTGTTTGTGCTCTTTTAATGAGGGCAGGCTACTCCAGAAATGAGACAAGTAAATATTTATTTAATTAAAGGCTGCCACGGCAGACTTGTGACTTCTCTTGAAGGAGCCAGTTGCTGCCACAAGGGAAATGTCACATAGCCTGAGGCTGCTTCCTCTGACATCCCCTCGATAATCAAATAAGATAGCTCTCAGCATTAAAAAAAATTCTAGATTTAAGATTGGCTATGTCTTTGGCGTGCATTCAGATTATTTCGTAAACCAACCCTTAGAGAGGCACGGAATGGACACGTGAAAGACAACACAAGTAATAGTGTCGCCATTTCGCTGCAGCCCCTGGCAATCCTGGCGTATTCAAACTTGTTAACTTCCTGCCTGAACATGGATCTGCAAGCTTTGTTTTAGAATAATGTAATTCCCCTCCAAGCTTTGCAGAGCAGTGTCTTCTTCAGGAGAACATATTGGAAAATCATTTTGTTTTGGATTGGAGAGCCAATCAGGCTGGAAGCAATATAAAGCCCTTCTTGTTGAGCAAAACATTTTATGCAAATGACATGCTAATATGTTTCAACGCGACTTTTATCACTGTACACTTTGCCTGTTTGCAAACAAAACACCAAATGGTTCTCCAACATGTTTCCATGAAGACATCACCGTTTTAAACAACTGTGAAGCTAATTTTCTGTACATTTGCAAGATTATTTATGGATCTGTTTATTTTTTCTCTGCACATGATCCCTGTAGAGTTTTATTGACATGTGTTATTTACATCAACTCAGGGAATACATGGAGACAATGGCCCGGATTCTCCCCCCAAAAATTCTCTAAGTCCCCAATTCGCATGAAAACAGGAGTAACCCCCGCCAATTTTTTTAGTGTGATTTTCAGATTGAATTTCCGACACTCTGTACACCACAGAGTGCCCTGGCGGGATTCCCTCTGAAAATCAGAGGGTGGAGTCTATTCGTGCGCTGAGTGGGCCACTGCGCATGCGCTGATCTGTCAGTGCAGTGCTGGCATCCCATTGCTGGCCTCAGTTCACTGGCCAACTCCACAACCCCCCATTGCTGCCCTTGCAGAGACCCTCACTCCCCGATTGCTGGCGTCCTGGGCAAGCCCCAGTGTCCTCCCGCCAGCCCTGATTTCCCAATCTCTCCCTCCCCTGGCCAGCCCCGATCTCTCGATCTCCCACCACTCCCCCCACCCACTCCCCGCAGCCCCAACACCAACCCCTCCCACCACCCACCCCCACCTGGGTGGCCAGCCCTGATTGCCATCCTCCATCCTACTGCCAGCAATCCCGATTGCAGAGTAGCCGCAGGATCCCCCACCCCCACCCCACCGAGTGCCCCCCAATAGGCCCCACCCCTCAGCACTGCCTGATGCTCGGTCAGGAGTGCTAAGGTGCCCGGTGGGCATTGCCAGTTTGCCCGTTGGGTAGTGCCAGGGTCCCAGACTGGCACTGCCCAAGGGGACCCCCCCCCCCTTACAACTGACCTCTGGGGGGGCCTCAATGGCCTCTCTTCACTCCAGCAGGGTCGGTCGCCTGTTCCCGTTAGTGGGGAGCACTTGTAAACCCCGCTGGAGTGAAACACTCCTGGGGGGAGGGGGGGGGGGCGCAGGTGGGATGCTAACGGGCGCAGACTTCAGTCCCAGGCCTGCTAATGAAATGGCAATCTGGATTTCCATATGGTAATCAGCTCTGTGCCGATTTACAGTGAGGAGCTGATTACTCTGGAAATCTCAGCTGGGAGACTCATGGAGGCTGTGGTGCCCAGTGGGAAGCCCGCAAAATGGCCTCCGCTGATGTCTCGCGGCCCGCTGCACTACTACAGCAGCGCAGTGGGCTGGAAGAATCGCCCCCAATGTCTTGAATTTTCGCTCCCAGGTTGGGAACAGAGAGTTGGGACAATTTCCAGCTCCACAGTCTGAATGTGGGAGAGGGGGCTCCGGAAAGTGGGATTTTTGGTCGTAGGGTGGGGGCAGGGGAGCTTGGGTGACTGAAAGTAGGAGTTGTGGCAGGCAATGCTGGGACAGTTGCTGTACTGTCAGGTGCAGAGGTGTGCTTGGCAGAAGACCTGTCTCAGTGCTTCAACACTGGGTGGAAGTTTTTTTAAAACAATAAAATATGGCACAGCTCTCCAGCCCTCACCCCCCATGCCCCACCCATGGCAGATCATGGCCCTACCCAATCTCCATTGCCCCTCATGCCCTGTATGAAAATCTATGCCCCCTATCAATCCCCATGGTCCATCATACTCTCCATGCCAACCTAAGCTCCTTTACCGCTCTACCCAGTCCCTGTGGCCCTTTATAGCCCGCTTGCCAATATATTGCCAACTCATGCCAACTATACACTTCCACCCTTTTCCCTGAATTCACAATGGACAGACCTCAGGACCCATGCTGAGATTATGGCCAGAATTATCTGGCCATCCACGCTCTGCCACTGCTGCCAGCGAGATTGGAGGATTTGGTGCCCAGTCAAGCCTCTGTTTGCTGCAAAAGGCCAGATAATCCAGCTGTGGGCAGTGTTGGAGAATCCAGCTCTCAGTAAACTGAATTGTAAGTGTTTATTACTGACTTTATTTTTTTTAATCACTCATTCATAAAAACCCATTCACTGTATTTACTTTACTTCAAATACATAATCCGTTATAAAAACAAATATCTCATTCAAGTGCTTAATCTTTTATTAAAACAGGCATTGGAATTCATAGTCCCGCTTCAAGGAGTCCATAACTATTTGTAGCTGTCAATCAAACTATGAAACGGCAGATGCACCTCTGAGATAATGGAAGGTTGGGAAAACGGTCATGTGTCACTGATCCAGTAATCATTACTCTTAGGTGATGTCAAAAGACAGAATTAACAGAAATTTCAAGCAATTATTTTTTAACACGGTTTTTTTTTCAAATATGTAAAGGGCAATAGGTTTAAAAGCCTTGGCATCTTGACAGTTGCTTTTGATAGTTGCTTTTGATAGTTCCTTTTGATAGTTCCTTTTGATAGTTCCTTTTGATAGTTCCTTTTGATAGTTCCTTTTGCAAGTTGCTCTTGATGCTTTTGACAGTTGCTTTTGTGAGCTCTTTTAACAGTTCCAATGAGTTTATGCACTTTTTATGCACATTCATGTCTGCCTTTAACAATCCCAAAGGGCAGCTTACCTCTCTCAAAGGACAGTTGACCTAACGAAATGTGTCCCGGGACCATATACAAAAGGGTACCCCACCTCTCCAAAGTATTCCACAAAGTTGGGACTTGCTCTTTGTGGTATTTTTAAAGGATAGTCTTGCAGACCACAAAGGTACAAAAATAGAAGAGCTTTATTAGAAAAGTGTTTACTCTACAGGCTGTTATGTTAAACCGCCCATTTGCCTATGCAAATGGACGATGTCATTAATACTTCACGGGATCAGACTTTTAAAGTGACCTTGTTCCAACAACACCCCTTCGGTCTAATCTGCGCAAGTTTTACTTCCCACACCAGGCTAATCAAAATCAGACATGACTGAAGGCAGCTGTTGCTTAATATGGGCAGCCTCCACGAAATGCGCATGAGCAAATTTCAAAGGGCCTCTACTTCCACCTCTGCAAATATGGTAGGACTTCAGTTTCCTGTCATTACTGCTGCAAAAATCCAGACCAAACAAGTTAGGGGGCACATGGGTGCTGTTTAAGGTGCAATTGGAAAAGCATTTGATAACCATTTATGTTGTAGATTGCAAGCAAATGATTTGATAAGAAAGACTGCCCTAAAACACATCAGTATGCTGCATCATAATTCCTTATTGATACAAAGCAGATAGCTCATTCTCCATCACAAGCTGCATGATACTCCAAATATTTTTCCATGAGGATTTGTCCCTTCCTAGGAGGAAGACAAAGAGGCATTAGGATAAAACATGTGCACAGAACACAGAGAGACTAGAGTAAGAAAAAGTAAGTTACAAGGTGGGTCCAAGGTAAGGGGTTAAGTAATAAAGTTTAAATTAGGGTTACTGTATGTGTATGTGAATGCACAGACTATGGTAAATAGGTTTGGTGAATTACAGGCACAGATAACCATTGAGACCTAGCTCAAAGGAGGACAGGACCGGGTGTTAAATATTCCTGGGTAGAAGGTGCTGGGGATTGGTAGCAATGGGGGATGGTTGGCAGTATTGATTAAAGAGAACATTGCAGTGCCAGAGAGAGAGGTTCCAGTAGCTGAGCATCCAAACTTACACGGAGCTCTCATTGAAATATAGTAGGCATCAGTGGGCACATTTGCTTTGGCTAAGTCTGGATGCAGTTTAAGCCATAATGACTCCATCAAAAAAGAGAGCATAAATTTAAGTACCATGGGAAAGAGTTTGTGAAAACAATGGGACAGGATTATTCTCTGGACACTATCTGATGAAGAATGGTATTTTAAAAAATGAATTTGGGGATCACAGGTTGCAGGTTAGATGTTGGGGGTTTTTTGCATGGGTGAAAGATCTGACCCTGGCGAATGAGTGTGTGCCATTAGACCATGGCTTTGATAGATAGCAGCAAATGGATAATGCTCATCTACCATATAGAAATCCGATAAGAATGTTAGCAGTAAGCAGAAGCTTCCAGAGCAGAAACATCTAGTGCAGTTAGGAAGAATGATGCTGCAGTGGGAAGAGGAAGGAGGGTTCTGGAGTTACTGTGAGGCTTCTCTTTTTATTTGGAATAACAGCAGGAGGGGTGAAGGGGGTGGGGGGCGCAGCCGACATGAGCACTGAGAATCTCCACTACAGATAGAGAAACAGGTGTTTATAGTAAAGGAAGTGGCTGAGTTAATGACTATCAAAGGAGCTTGTGGTTGTTTTCCCCTCGTCTGTCTCCAAATTAACCACATCATCAAAAGAGCAGGCAGCCCAGTACTAAACACAGTCTCCATCACCAACTCTATAACAGACTAGCAGCATTCAACAACACGTACAAAGCAGCACAATGATTTTTTAAATATCAAAATAAAAAAATCTACCAAAGCAGTACCAGCCTATCCCCAAGACAAACAATGACTAACAGCAGCCCTGGGATCAGTAGCTCCTGAATTACTGTTAGGGGACACTTACATGCAGAGGTCTCTGACTTTCAGTAATTTGAAATTTACATTGTTGCAGCCCTTCTCAGTTGCAATGAGGTGCAGACATCAGAGAAGCCAGAGGAAGTTAATTTGCAGCATAATCAGGGCAAAGGGTTAGCATGCGTTCCTCCTTTGTGCCTATTTTGGCTGTTATTTGTTAGCAGGCCTTGCCCTTCCCAGATTGAAGGCAACACACAATTTGTCTTCCTAATTATTGTCTTTTCAACAGTGCAGTGTCCAAATGTTCTGTGTTTGATTATGTGAATCTGATATCTGATCAATGCTCAATGTGCTTGATTGGTTAAGCCTGGGTGAAGGACTCAGAACAAAGTTGACAGACACTGCAGAAGCAGCTTGAAGCTGTGCTGTAAGCATGAATGCAGACATGTTGGGATTGCAGAGATATTTTAGAACTCTTGTAAATAAACCTGTTGCAATACTTCGAAATGGGATCAATGTGGAATTTCAAACCGAAGAAATATTGTGCTGCTAAAAAAATGTCTAAGACACTGAGGGCAGGGTTTTCCAGTCGCACTCGCCCTAAGACCGGAAAATCCTGCCCGAGCTCAATGGACCTTTGCATGGTCCTATCCTGCCCACTATGATTCCCATGGGACAGGAAGATTCCGCCCTGAATGTGTAACTGCTGGATTATCTTCAATAAACAGTTGTCCTGTTAATTTAGTTTTATCAACACGCATAATAGTTAACCTTCTGGACTTTATGATGGGGAGATGCTGGCATTGGACTGGGGCGGGCACAGTAAGAAGTCTCACAACGCCAGGTTAAAGTCCAACACGTCTATTTGGTATCACAAGCTTTCGGAGCACTTCTTCTTCATCAGGTGAGTGGAGAGTTGGGTTCGTGGGTCTTGAAGGCCTCCAAGGCGTTCTCCAAGCCGGCCTTCAAGACACATGACAACGCAGAATCGCCGAGCAGAAACTGATAGCTAAGTTCCGCACGCATGAGGACGGCCTCAACCGGGATCTTGGGTTCATGTCACATTACATGTAACCCCACCATTTGGCCTGGGCTTGCAAAATCCTACTAACTGTCCTGGCTTGAGACAATTCACACCTCTTTAAACTGTGATTAAACCTCTCTCCACTCACATTGCCTATACCTGTAAAGACTTGATTATCTGTAAAGACTCGCATTCCAACCATTATCTTGCAATTGAGATTTTGTCTGTATCTGACCTGTTTATGAACCCAACTCTCCACTCACCTGAGGAAGGAGCAGCGCTCCGAAAGCTCGTGCTACCAAATAAACTTGTTGGACTTTAACCTGGTATTGTGAGACTTCTTATTCTGGACTTTAATTCATCACATGAAGGACATATTTTGAGTTGTGACCTCCCTCCCTGATCTTGTTTAGATGTGCATCATCTGTGAAATTGGAAGCCGGAGGATTCTGTATACAGGGCACTCAACTGAAACTGGAACAAGATGCCTTGTATTTGCAAATATGAGAGCCTAATGTTCATTGGAGGACCTTGATTGAAATTGGGCAGGAAGGGGCTGGAAATTGTACCCCTCTTGCGCCACTAAAACGGTTTGGTTTCTGAACACCCAAACCAGATATCCTTAGTGGAATCCCGAGCAGCAACTCCAATAAGTTAGAAAATATTGTAAGTTTCATTTTTGTATAGCCAGAGCTCCAAAAAAGTGTTGTGACATGCTGCCATTCCAAACTCATCTGCTTCACCTGCCTACTCTCACACTACATATCCATGGAGCTAGCTGGAATTGAGTCAGGCTCTGATCAGTGAACTACATTGACATAAATGATGCCCAAGGTCCAGTTTCATCATCACATAGAATCATAGAATCCCTACAATGCAAGAGGTGGCGATGTGGCCCATCGAGTCTGCACCGACCACAATCCCACCCAGGCCCTAACCCCATAACCCCATGCATTTACCCTAGCTAGTCCCCCTGACACTAAGGTCAATTTAGCACGGCCAATCAACCCAACCCTCACATCTTCAGACTGTGGGAGGAAACCGGAGCACCTGGAGGAAACCCACACAGACACAGAGAGAACATGCAAACTCTGCACAGTGACCCAAGCCGGGAATCAAACCCAGGTCCCTGGCGCTGTGCGACAGCAGTGCTAACCACTGTGCCACCGTGCCACCCCTGGTTGGATATTCAGATTGCATCACCCATTCCGCATTTGGAACGGGCACAAGTTGAATTTCACCCTCTCTACATTCAGGATGGCCTGACTAAAGCTAGCAAACAAACCACTTGAGAAAATTAACACTTTGGAAGTGAGGGATGATGAGCTATTGCAAGGACAGGAGCCGCTGTAGTGCTGTTACATGGATCTTGAACAGACAATGGAAGCAGAGAGAAATTGCCTCGTGTTTCTACTCAGGTGTGCTGTGTTTCTTTATGGCACAGTCCACCCAAAATTGGAGATACAATCACAAAAGATTACTGGAATTTGAAACTCAGATTACGTTTAGTGCAAATTATGTTGCTGTGATCTTTTGCTCTGGGTTTAAAACATTGTTATGGAAACTGGCCATGCCTCCAGACTGAATTAATCACCACTGGGAGTTTCCACTAATGGTGCTTATTCGTGGGCTTGAGACTGAGGCGGCTCTAAACATTAAGTTGGTTCATTTTGATGCAAGGACACAAAAAGGCTTGTTTTAAAATTGTCTCCATGATTTTAATTTATCAAGAAACCGATAATTGTACCCCAAAGCTAAACAATATAGCTTTTTAAATCAGGCTACTCACAGATGATGGGCTAGGCTAGTCAATTTCAGTGCCGGCCAGAGAACAGGAAGAAAATATATATATATTTATGTCAACCTGGCTGCTCTATAAATTTATTAATTTTATTTTAAAAATGGACAATGATTTACCCTGGAGTCAAGGATAGATGCTCGTACCAGAGGAATTTCTAACCTTCAGGAAACCAACAGGAATCTCGTTATCCTTAAAGAGGCGCTAATGCCCCCTGTGACAGCAACAATCAAATTCCAAAGAAATATAACAACACCTTTTTACATTTCTAAGGCAGAGCTCTGGCCAAAGGAGAAGGTGGGCGGAATTCTTCCATTTGAGACTAGGTTCCGTGGCAGGAATGGGAATGTGGAGTGTTTCCTGCTGTAGAGGCTGGTGGGAAACCACGCCTTGACTTCATTAATTATGCAACCGGGCATTTTGCACCACATTCTGTGATGGGACAGGCCTGATGGTGTATGGGAATTAATGGGTGCTTTTCAAATTGGCAGGCAGTAGCGAGTGGGGTGCCACAGAGGTTGGTGCTGGGACCCCAGCTATTCACAATACATATTAATGATTTGGATGAGGGAACAAAATGTAACATCTCAAAGTTTGAGATGATACCAAGTTGGGTGGAAGGGTGAACTGTGACAAGGATGCAGAGATCCTTCAGAATGATCTGGACAGGTTGGGTGAGTGGGCAAATCAATGGCAGATGCAGTATAATTTGGATAAATGTGGGGTTATTCACTTTGGAAGCAAAAACAAGAAGGCAGTTTACTACCTGAATGGCTGTAAATTGGGACAAGCGAACCTGGGGATCCTTGTGCACCAGTCACTGAAGATAAGCATGCAGGTGCAGCAGGCGGTAAAGAAGGCAAATGGTATGTTGGACTTCATTGTGAGAGCTTTTGAGTACAGGAGCAGGGATGTGTTGTTGCAATTATACAGAGCCTTGGTGAGGCCACACCTGGAGTATTGTGTGCAGCTTCGGTCTCCTTTTCTGAGGAAGGATGTTCTTGCTCTCGAGGGAATGCAGCGAAGGTTTACCGGACTGATTCTGGAGATGGCGGGCCTGATATATGAGGAGAGATTGACTAGGTTAGGATTGTTTTCGCTGGAATTCAGACAAATGAGGGGGGGATCTCATAGAGACATATAACATTCTAACAGGACTAGAAGGGATAGATGCAGGGAGGATGTTCCCGATGTGGGGGGTCCAGAACCAGGAGTCACAGTCTGAGGATTCAGGGTAGACCATTTAGGACGGAGGTGAGGAGACATTTCTTCACCCAAAGAGTGGTGAGCCTGTGGAATTCATTGCCACAGGAAGTAGTTGATGCCAAAGGCAGATAGAGTATAACGTTGACAAGTGTGAGGTTATCCACTTTGGAAGGAATAATAGTAAAATGGACTATTATTTAAACGGTGAAAAATTACAACATGCTACTGTGCAGAGGGACCTGGGGGTCCTTGTGCATGAATCGCAAAAACTCAGTTTGCAGGTACAGCAGGTGATCAAGAAGGCAAATGGAATGTTGGCCTTTATCGCGAAGGGGATGGAGTGTAAAAACAGGGAGGTCTTGCTGCAATTGTACAAGGTACTGGTGAGGCCGCACCTAGAGTACTGTGTACAATTTTGGTCCCCTTATTTGCGAAAGGATATATTGGCCTTGGAGGGAATACAGAGAAGGTTCACCAGATTGATACCGGAGATGAGGGGGTTAGTTTATGAGGAGAGATTGAGTAGATTGGGCCTGTACTCATTGGAGTTTAGAAGGCTGAGGGGAGATCTTATAGAGACATATAAGATAATGAAGGGGCTTGACAGGGTAGAGACAGAGAGATTCTTTCCACTTAGAAAGGAAACAAGAACTAGAGGACACAGCCTCAAAATAAGGGGCAGTCAGTTTAGAACAGAGTTGAGAAGGAACTTCTTCTATCAGAGGGTAGTGAATCTCTGGAATTCTCTGCCCATTGAAGCAGTGGAGGCTACCTCATTAAATATGTTTAAGTCACAGGTAGATAGATTTCTGATCAATAAGGGAATTAAGGGTTATGGGGAATGGGCGGGTAAGTGGAACTAAACCACTATCAGATCAGCCATGATCTTATTGAATGGCAGGGCAGGCTTGAGGGGCTAGATGGCCTGCTCCATCTTCTCCTCATCTTCTCCTTATCTTCTCCTCATCTTCTCAAAACATTGAATGTATTCAAGAGGCGGCTGGATATAGCACTTGGGGCAAATGGGATCAAAGGTTATGGGGAAAAAGCAGGATTAAGCTATTGAGTTAGATAATCAGCCATGATCGTAATGAATGGCGGAACAGGTTGGAAAGGCCAAATGGCCTCCTTCTGCTCCTATCTTCTATGTTTCTATGTGTAACCCACTGATGTCTCCTGGCACCTTAAAAAAAGCTTGGGGGGTCATGACCTCCCACAAGCTGCTAGAACTTGTAATTGCCATGGGGAACTGAACCTGGGATGTCACTTATCCATTTTACCATTGAGCAGGTTAGTTCAGAAAGTGCTCTGTCCAGCTAAATTGCTTGGCCCTAATTCACACTGGGTACAACTGGAATATTGAGGCTTCTGTGTCTGTGCCTTCAAGACTAATTCATCCCTATGTGTCTTCTCCCATCATGGAAGTCCTCAGTTCTGGAAAGATGAATCACCCTGAAACAGTCAGCCTGCTAATCTCTGAAGGCAGAAAACCTATGGACCTTGATTCCTCACCCCCGGAACCAGAGTTGACATAGGGGTGGCTCTTTCCATGCCAGTCTGTTCCACAGCCATAATGCCAGGCAGGCTAAACAAGGGTAGTGTGGGAATTTAGCCTCCCACAAGGGAGAATGCCTCACCTTTGAGGACCTGCCAACCAATCCTTCTGATCACCAACTCCATAGTCACTGCACCACTAAGAGCTCATTAGTGGACAAAGTCAACTCTACAACCAGAAAGGAGAAGGAAGCCCTGTGGATCTGGCAGACAGGATCTATCTTCCCTAAAGATAGAACACCTTCTTTCTTCTTGCCTTTTGAATCATTTAAAAAAAATTGGGCCAACCCCTTAACACCCAACTGCCCACACCAACCGTTCTATGGCACGGGCAGTCTATTATCAAGCTCAGTTGACTTAGCAACAAGCCCAAATGGCACTTGATTATCCATTTAAATATGGCGGACAGGCTGCTGATTTCGGTGCCTGACTAGCCCCCTCATTATGGGGTGAACTCGGGGAAGGAGCGCAGGAAGCTGATAAGGAAATCATTACATGCTGCAAATACAGTATCATCCACAAATCAGAAATATGCAAGGAGCAGGAGGTTAGGTATCATTCCATCAAAGACAGGTTTTTCCTGGAAGCCAGCAAAGATGTTTGAGAGAGTTGGGCTTGGAGGGATCCCATGGCTATGCCATCTATTTGGACTATATGGTATTGTTCGAGCTGAACTCAACTGCGTGAGTTGCGAATTTCATAAACTCAATGAACACTGATTCACACAGTAGTGGCAGGTTTAGATCACCTTGATCTAGTGCTGCAGCTCAAATATCTAGGGCTTCTTTAAGTGGAATATTGGTGAGTAGGCTAGCAATGTCAAAGGAGCACATGGGCACTCATTGCTATCAACATGCAATTCCTGAATGGTCTTTGAAAAAGTAGAAATATCCTTCACTGTGCATGTGGTAACCTTGCTCAAAACTGGTTGTAACAACCCAATCATTTGGCCAATTCATGCTGTGCAGAACCAGCCATAGATAAGAAAGGGACATCGCATTTGTGTCTCTTGGGCCCATTCATATCCAGACGGAGCAAGTCATGTGGGTAAACTTTGTCTTGGCATCACATGGCAGCTTATCACTCTTACTCAAATCCAGCAAGCTTTTGTTTTAGCTTAGGTTGTCTGGTCATGCTGAGACACACCATGCCTACATCATAAGGGTGGCATTGCCAAGTTCAATTCCCCCCTTACCATTTTCCTTCTGCCTCCTCCCTGGCCAGAATATGAATCATGAATAGTATCAAACAATGTGCTATATCAGTTGACTGCTGTATTGTCAGGGCACTTTCCCACTCAATAGCAACATCAAAATAACAGGGCTGTCCAATATCACTGCCCTGCTGCACTTCTTAAAGTGGATGGGTGGTCGATGTTAGGCATGTAGAATTCCTGCATGTAGAAATGTAGCTATGCCATGTGTTAATGAACAAACATGCATCCTGCAGGTACACTTACAAAGGTCAGGATGTCACTCGCACCTTGAACTTGAGTTCTGCCTGATTATGGGCACCTATGATAGGAAAAATCAAGCAGTGAGGATGATCGGCAGCTGATCTGTTGGCATCGCTGTTTAAAGTGAAAGGCTAGTCCAAGTGACTTTTAGGTTTTGTAAATCCAATTCACAAGCATCTGATTGGCATACAACAATAGTTAACATTAATTGAAAAGCAATATACTGCGGAGTACTGATGAAAGGTTCTTGACCTGAAATGTTGTCTGGGAGTTTATGACCTCGCTCAGGTGAGATCGTAAAATCCTGCCCGAGGCCAACGGAGATTTCCGTTCTGCGAGCCTCGCCCGTCCCGGAATCGATACAATCCTGGCAGTTAACTCTGTTTCTCTCTCTACAGATGCTGCCTAACTTGTTTTCAGCATTTTCTGTTTTTATTACAAGAGATAACATGCTAGTTCTAGAATTGCAGTACCTGAAAATCTGGGCGTTGTGCTGCTAGTGAGATCTTCTCAAACTGTTTTAAGATTTGCCTATTATCAGGGATGTGATGGGTCCAGCAAGTCCCCACTGTGGTATAGAGTCCTTAAAAAAATAGTCCTTTCATTTGCACTTGATAAACAAAACCTTGTCACAATTTACAGTGAGTGCTCAAGGGGCTTTTCATAAACAGATGAATTAAAACTAGAGTGGCTGGTTGAGTTGATTTTGAACAAACTACTAATATTCATAATTCCAACTACTGCCATGCAATCTAATTGGATAGGTCAATATGCCACTTCTAATGCCTCAGTAGAGATCAAAGAATAAAAAGAAAAGTATGTTTCAAAAAGCTGGTAATCTGAATTAGGAAAGAAATAATCACAGAAAAGTGCTGTTTAAAAAAACGAGAAAAAATAATTTTGACTTAAGTGACGCATCCGGACATCCCAAAGTGCTTCACAGCAATCAATTACATTTTGAAGTTCTGCCGCTGTTGTTTTGTCGATAAATGTGGTACATAATTTGTGCACAGCATGAGTTCAGAAACATCAATGAAGGTGAATGACTAATAAGTCAGTTTTAATGGTTGAGGGATGAATATTGGCCAGGACACTTATTGGACTTTTTAAAAACAATACCACGGTTTGTGAAATATCCACCTACACAGGCAAACATCTTATTCAAAAGTATAATAGTTAAGCTTAGCCTCAGCTTCATCAGACCCAACTTTATGGCCTGAAGAAGGTCATGTTATTGAAGATGGTTAATAGTGTTATCCTGTGGTTACTTACAGAATCCATTTCTGTCAAAATCAACTCAACAAACCACTCAACTTTTATTTAACCTGTTTATGAAAAACCTCTTAAGCACTCACTATAAAGTGGATGGGTAGTTGATGGCAGGCATATAGAAATCCTGCAGCTATGCCATGTGTTAATAATAAATAATGTATAAATAATAAATAAAATAATATTTTGCTAACCACTGGCACACAGATTTTGACCACTAATGGTAGCATTTGCAAAACAGCAACTTATGTTTCACCATTAGCTTGGTGATTTTATATTTACTACTAGCCTGGATTTAAGCTTCGTTGGTGAAGTAGATGTTCCCCAGTATGGGGGGACACTGGGAATGTTTAAGTGTGGTCTGGCAACAGCTCATAATAAATTGATCCAATGCTGCTGTCAGGGATACACAAAAGCAACAAGGACCAATGGGGTGCCAACTACTGTTGCAGAGTTGGCACTTATTGCAGCTGTATTATACCTAAATGCCTACCCCACTCATTCACCATTTAGGAATGGATTAGATAGGTGACTGAATGAAATAGAGGCAAAGAAATATTGTAGAAGGTGAACACACAGGATTAGGACTACTTTTCACTTTAGAGATTGTGGTGAACCATAGATGGTTACCACTATGGGTACTGAACCATAGATGGTTAGCACTATGGGTACTTGTACATATGTTACTGTTGTCACTGTTGGGGTTAGGGTTGGGGTGTTCTACCTGTTGGTATTGTTCTGTGGTACACTCCGGTTGGCTCCGCCTACCTGTAGGAGTATAAAGGTCACTGCACTGCCGGGTGACCCTTTAGTCTGAGGTTGTATTGTTATATAGTATGCTCCATTCTTGTTACTAATAAAAGCCTTTATTTCCCGGGTACGATCCAGCCTCCCGAGTGATTTAATCGCGCATCAGAGATGAATACCTACATGGACTAGTTGGGCCAAATAGCTAATAAATTTATACAGATGTAATATGAACACTTACATTTGTTCTGGATAAAAAATCTGTTTGTTGACTTTCTTCCAATAAACCTTCCTTGCATTTTCTTTCAGTTCCTGACCTGCTAAGTGTTTCTAGCACTCTGAGTTTTTATCTCAGATTTGTTTTGGTGCTGAATTCACTGCCACTTGCGTGTTCCTCGATCCACTGATCTTGCCACATCCTCAGATTCGTGCTCAACATTATGCAGAACCACGTGCACACTCTTGACCTCTCTCAGCAGCACTGCCTCACACCATCTCCAAGCTGTCTTCCGTTGGTTTCTTTGAATCATCTGGTATTGAAAACACTTTTTTCCCCTTCTTCCAGCCGACATGGACCATGAGCTTCAACAAGCTCAGATACCAATGCCCCTACAGATCCTTCTTTTGTAACTGTAATTGTAACAGTACATTCTGCATGCTCTCATTTCCTTCTCTATGAACGGTATGCTTTGTTTGTATTGTGTGCAAGAAACAATACTTTTCACTGTATATTAATACATGTGACAATAATAAATCAAATCAAATCTTCTCTTTCATCCCATCCCTCCTTCCAATTGCACCATTAGTTACCCATTTTCACTATACCCTCAGATTGCTCAGAAATGAGTAACAACCTCAGCTTCATCACTTTATACCATCACAATTAGCTGATTGCAACATGATGCTGACCTATTCTTCCATCACCTTCTCATTTGTGTCCACTTATTTGGCCAGGAGCCTTTCCAGCGCACAGTGGACCCTTTTCTTCAGAGTTTTTGTTCCACTTGAAACCCTCCCTCTATCCTTGTACCCTCGTGGCATCAGCCCTCTCGATTTCTCTACTCCCCTTACCCACTCTATAATCTATTGGCCTCTGAAAGACTTATGATGAAACGTTAACTCTCTGCTTTTCTCTCCACTGACTCAGCCTTCTCGACCAGGTTTTCCAGCATGTTCTTATTTCAGATGCTTTACAGTTCGTGACATTTCCCCCTTATTTGTAAAAGCCTGATTTTCTTTAGAGATGACAAGCCTACATGAGTTACTGAAACACTGTGCAGAAGAAACCTTTTAGTGAGGGCCTGCCACAGTAACAGAATATGCAGCAATTACATTAATGCTTTCAAGTCAATTATCATACAGCAATGGTCATCTGTGAATGAACCTTTAGAAATCTCCATTTGTTTTAAATGAAAGTAAAGATAATACAGTGCATTTTCTTTTGACAAATAAAGAAAAGCTTTTGTTCAATGCATCATTTGCCATCAAAATATCAGACTGAACAAATAAGTGAATGTTTCATTATAACACTATTTAAAATTTAAACATAATGGAGAGCGAACACCACAGGCTGGTGTGGAGTATAAATACCAGCATTGACTAGTTGAGGCAAGTGACTTTTGTTTGTGCCATATATTCTATGCAAGTCTATGTAATATACAAGGTTTGAACATTGCCTTTTTGCAGCTGAGACCTGTGTTTAAATCTAGTTCAGACTGAAAGTTTATTTTATTTAGTTTTAAAGTTTATTTATTAGTGTCACGAGTAGGTTTACATTCACACTGCAATGAAGTTACTGTGGAAATCCCCTAATCGCCACACTCCAGCACTTGTTTGGGCACACTGAGTAAGAATTTAGCATGGCCAATGCACCTAACCAGCACGTCTTTCAGACTGTGGGGAGAAACCGGAGCACCCAGAGGAAACCCACGCAGACACGAGGAGAATGTGCAAATTTCACACAGACAGTGACCCACACTGGGAATCGAACCCGGGTCCCTAGTGCTGTGAGGCAGCAGTGCTAACCACTGTGCCACCCCAGTCACTGATGGCTGGAAGAATCTCAGCTGAAGTAAGCTTAGGAAATTTCAATTGTTGCGCATATGAAATTCACAGGGTAAAGATTATAATGTGTGTGTAGTGAGGTGGGGCCATCTAAGACATGATGGGTGGAGTGAATCTGTCCTTTGATTTGGCTCAAAGGACAGATTCACCCCCGTCAAAGGGCAGACGTTGCTTCTTTGTAAACTTCCTGGGCCTGGAAGACTGGACAAGGTTGTGAACTGATTGGTGCAAAATGACTGCCACCTAATCGGTTATGATGTGGAGATGCCGGCGTTGGACTGGGGTAAACACAGTAAGAAGTTTAACAACACCAGGTTAAAGTCCAACAGGTTTATTTGGTAGCAAAAGCCACACTTTTGCTACCACATAAACCTGTTGGACTTTAACCTGGTGTTGTTAAACTTCTTACCTAATCGGTTAATCATGGATCAGCATTTACCACTCCTCCAGGAACAGAAAATTTATAAAGTTGAAGCATTGAAGTTTGGTTTGGGGAGAGGAAGGAGGAAACACAATGGAAAAGGAAAGTGGGAGGGAATGAATGAGTGGACAGAAGAGGTAGGAGAGAACACAAGAAATAGAAGCAGGAATAGGCCACCAGGCCCTTCAAGCTTTCCCTTATTAATCCTTCTTCATTGCATAAAACCAAGTCTAAAATAGCCCAGGTAGGTTCTACAACGTACTGCTTTAAAAAGCAATCCCTGACGCACTCCACAAATCCTCCTTCTATGCTACCCTTGGTTATTTGGTTTCTCCAATCAATATGCAGATTAAAATATCATGATAATTGCAGTCCCCTTCAAACATGCCCTTGATATTTCCCCATTTATGCTCTGACTTCTTGAGAGGTCACATTTTGGGTGTCTATAGACTGCTTCCACCCTTGTCTTCCTTCTATTGTTCATGGTTTCAACACAAACCTATTCGACATCACTATCCACTGCCTTTGTATCATGACTCAACACTG
Organism: Mustelus asterias; assembly: GCF_964213995.1. Classification (NCBI taxonomy): domain Eukaryota; kingdom Metazoa; phylum Chordata; class Chondrichthyes; order Carcharhiniformes; family Triakidae; genus Mustelus; species Mustelus asterias. The sequence continues at coordinate 105,358,409 of NC_135805.1, forward strand.
CCTTGAAACCTTCCTTGATTAACAATGCTACGCAAACTCCTTTCCTTTTTGGACTGTTCTTTTGGAGGAAAAGGAAAGGTTTGAATCTTGTGTCTGGTAGGCTTGATTTTTTTAAATGAATAATGTCTCAGAATGTCTGTGTAGGTGAGTTTAATTTTTTGTATAAAGTAGGTTTCATTTTGTGTTTGAAAGTTTCTCTTTTAGTGTAATAGGGATTTTAGTTTATTTGTGCATTGTGGCTCACATCTTGGCATAGTAATATGTGACCCACTTATTTGACATACCTATCCTGACCTCAACTCAAAAAAGGCATTCCTTCAGTGAAGGGTGGAGTTCATAGTTGGCTTAATAAAACACTGGGGTAGGCAAATTAACTTTTACAGTAGCACAAATAGAAAAGAAAATTAGGTGGAGTTTAATACAGGCTGTCAATTCACTATTGCCCATTTTGCACTATTATCCAACATTGATTTCACACCCATTGTTTTGAATATCAAAAAGTACAATTGACTGTTCGTATTTGTCATGATGGTACAAACAAAGAGATGATACTATTTGGAGTATGAAACTTGCTTAGAGAAACTTGCATCATGATGGTAAAGCATATGGAGAACCAATATCTTTGCATTGTCAAGTATAGTGAGTGCTCCATATACAGTCTATACAGGATGTAGTGTAGTAACTCACCAAGTTTACTTCAACAACACCTATATCACCACGAAAGTCAAAAAGCCACAAGGTCAATTTGAACACCAGCACTTGAAAATTGCCACTTTCCTGACTTTACCATCTAATACTTCTCCATTAGAGTATTCAAGAGGCGGCTGGATATAGCACTTGGGGCGAATGGGATCAAAGGTTATGGGGAGAAAGCAGGATTAGGCTATTGAGTTGGATGATCAGCCATGATCGTGATGAATGGCGGAGCAGGCTTGAAGGGCCAAATGGCCTCCTCCTGCTCCTATCTTTTATGTTTCTATGTTTCTATCATCACTGCATCTAAATCATGAAACTTCCTACCAAATTGTCACAGTTTTCCATCTGGAAGTGGCTCATTCACTGAGAACCTTTCATTTAATGGTTTGAAAAACACTGTTTTAAAAACATTGAACTTTATTTCTTCATTGCTCTCAGAGGAAAGAGGGATAAAGACTCACAACTCCAACAATGCCCTTAGATATCCCTAGGCCAGCCCAAAATAATGGAATTAGATCCTACATCTAAATAACAACAGGCCCAGGACAAGAATACTAATGAGATAGGTGGCAATGTTCCTGGCTTCTGTTTTATCTTTACTTGAGCCATTGCCGTTCCAAGAGGCCTGGAGATTCTGTGTGGATCCCTGAGGCAGCCCGAAGAGAAATATCCCCAGTCTTTCTAATTCCATTACGAATTCTCCTGCACCACCTTTCTCCAGAGCAATCTTAGCTTCAGGGCCATTTGATTGTAGCAGTTACGATGCTAGGAGAGCTGTAGACTTCTCAATCTACAGCTGCACTCCTATTCCTTACCTTGATCCCGGTGCAAAGACCCTCTGTGATCCTAAGTTGTATTTGACCATGCTCCTCTGAAGTGCCGTGGAGCATTTTACTACACTGAAGGTGCTATATATATATATATATATAAGCAGTTAGGCTTGTCCTGGAGGTGTACTTGGCGCAGAAAATTAATGTGCTCCTCTCTGTTCACAGATTCAGTGAATCTCACATAAGCTGTGCTTGTCGGAGACCAAGAGTGCTCAGAAAGGAAAATTGCCTTCTATTTCGCTTCTGAGTGCATTGTCGGGGGAAGATAGGAGAGGCTCCATATGCTGCTTATTCTGTTTCACGCCAGTTGTGTGTGCACTGGATTCTGGCTCTGGATGTTTAAAATTGAAGCTAAAATTTTATTTACAGCATTTCTTCTTCAGAACCATTAATAAAGAAAATATTTAAATCTGTATCAAGTGGATTCGGGAAATTTGTAGATCATTGCGAGAGGTGTGTATTATCTATCGCTGTACGATTTCAAGCACTGTTTGAACTGATTCTGGATAATGTCACAGAGCAAACAGGCAGCTTAAAAGTCAAAAAATATTGGCAAAACAGTGACCGCATTATAATTAGGTTCAGTTTAGAAGGAGAAAGAATAACCAAGGACTTTTAAATGGTGCTGACAAAAAAAAAATCTACTTTTAGCCAAATTAAATAGAAGAGGAGAATTGGTATTTTTTATCATAGATCAGCAATGTAAAATAGTTACACAGGAGACAAAAACACTACAAATCATGGACGTTGCTAGGGGAGAAAAGGAAATGCATCAAAGGCTGAGTCGCCACTGATGACTAGAGAAATCAAATTTTAGATTTGAAACAAATAGGAACTACTTAGTGCTTACTGGGCAGATGATAAAGGCTTCCAACAAAAATAAAGAATAATGGGAATTTACAAAGCGGATATTAAAGAGAATATCCAACAAAATGAGTAAAATCTATAACAGGCTTTCCATCGAAACATTAGCAGTGAAAGGTCATATATTAAGGATGGGGCTGTTAAGAGATGGAGGCAACAAGGAAAACGCAGAGATGGTAAATAAGTAATAAAAGCGGATGCTGGAAATCTGAAGTAAAAACAGAAAGAGCTGAAAAATCCCAGCAGGTCTGGCAACATCTGTGGCAGAGAAACAGAAC